>NC_133376.1:10091295-10114827 GCF_049309525.1 Garra rufa
GGGATAGTCTTTACCGCTGTGATGCATTCAGCCTTCAAATGCAGAAGGTTGGGATACAGCTATACTCAAGAAAGTTAAAGAGTTTGATCTTTAACATGAGGTAATATGGAATTTTATACCTCTGCTCATAGCCTCAAATGAAATACAGTGCTGTAAGGATGATATACTTTTTGTAGGTCAAAACCTAGAAAGGAGTTAGCATTTAGCACTTCTAGTTCCATAGCCTCAACTTTTTTAATTTTTTTTTAATTAAATGCCTTTAAATTAAATAAGGTGTGTGGTTAATACACACTTTAAATATTTTCACACCTTATTCTATGATATAAAATACCCCCATGCCATCTCATCTACTCACTAACCATTTTTCCAGCTATGTTGTGTTTATAATCATGACAAACTCTTCTAACTCAAACTTTCATGGCAAATGTTTTTAAATAAAGGCTAAAAGTGTTGTCAGAAGTGATGGTGGTGATGTGAAAGTTATGCTACTGTGGTGTAGTTAGTTTATAGTCTAACTTTTCACTTGTGATGTTTGTATTTAGGCTTCAAAATTCATACAAATTCTAAAGGTGTTTATGATGAACAAAACATAGGAATCATACACTTTGATAGTCAGAAATCCTACTGGGTTTTTGTCAAAGGAACAAGGCTGATGCTAACTTTTTGAGTGTGAGGATTCTTTTTTGAAATGGTTCACTGTCAGAAATTTTTCCAAGCTAATGCAATTATAACAGGTTTTTGTGCTAAGGGCATATTCAGCACATTTTTCTCCAGATAGAAATGCTTAAGTATATTTTCCATTAAAACCATTCTGGCCATGTTTAATTCTATACATATTATTTCATACCATAATGGATTCAGTATCATCATATATAATCATTATAAAAACATTAGCAGCTCAGTATGATACATGGGTTATTGTAAAAGGAGAAATCAATCTGTTTGGACGTTATTTGTGGTTTAAACAGGTGATTCTTCAGTTGAGCCAGTGCCATTGCTTTGTATAGTTTTCAATGTATCCTTTCCCCCCCCTGTAAAATCAGTAACTGATCCTGTATTGCAGGCTTTCAAATGAAGTAAGCCACATGTCTGCCAGCCACTGTAACTCTGCTTGTTACTAGGGAAAAGGAAGTCTGGAAAAAGGCTGGCTGTAATCATGTCTGTGGGCTGACAAACCCAGTTTCCAGAACAGTTTCAGCAGCTCCTATAGTTTATACATACTCTAGACAGCTGCATTTACCTATTGTTCCAAATATAAGACAAAATCTTGTCTTGTTGGCCTAATTATTCCTAAAAACGTAAAACACACACATACATACAAAAAAAAAAAAAATGTTGGTTGTTTTTTTCACTGCACACACCACAGCCCAGTCAAAACACTCTTGCGACCCACTGGGCTAGAAGGCGTAACCCAGTAGACCAGTAAACCGTAATGGGCTACCTCAGTCTTGGGGCCACACTCGCTTTACATGTGTTTGGCGCCACCTATTGTTACAGGTATATATTTAACATCACCATCTTATATTAGGAACACTATAGTGTAGAAGCAAAAACATAGATGTAAGTTTACAGATGTCATATACCCTGTTTTTAAAGAAAAAATTAAAACCCAAATGGATTACTTTAATAATGTTTGCTTCCTATTACTTTTTATAGGAAAGCATCACCATTATTTTGTTCTCCAGAAAAAAAAAAAATCATCCTAATCCTAAAGTCATTTCAACCTACTAGAAAATAGATATATCTTAAATCTCTGACATACTTGTTAAATTTGATACCTGAAATTAACACACACACACACACACACACACACACACACATATATATATATATATATATATATATATATATATATAAACACTTTCTAAACACTACAATCACAGTCTGAAAGGGTGCATGGTTGAGTTAACTTTTGAAGCAGAGGTAACAGTTTTGGAGGTTTCTTTCACCAGTGCATTCAAGTTTCAGTAGATATAATATATTCTGTCATTTAATGGTTCCATCGTTCATAAATAACTGAAAACTCTGCTGCCTTATTACAGTTCTTATTACAAGATCTTTAGATTCTCTGAAGAGAAGAGTTGTGTTTGTACATCCAATGTTTACTGACATGATACCAGCTTGTAATGCAGTTGCTTTGTTATTTGCAGTGGTTGTTAAGTGTTGTTGTTTACTGGCCCAAGTCAAACATTGTTGGAATATTCACTGAAATCATAGCAGGATGGAAAGGAAAACTCAGTATATGCAGATAACACAGTCAATATGCGGCATGTGTGGGTGGCTGCTCTTTGGTTGTATAGGAATGATAATGACTTCAGTATTGACTGTTATATAACACAGGCACATTCACATATTGATAGTGCCGCAAATTAAATTTATAAAAGACATGATTTTCACACAGGACAAATCAGTGTTTTAATATTGTGCAATGTACTAGATTGTACCTTCAAAGCAATCAAACATCTGTTCAGTAATCTTTAAGATTTAAAATATCTACTAAAATGTCCAACAGACCTTATTAATATATATATATGACAATAATAATTCAACCTTTTAGAAAATAAAAATATCTGTAGGCATGTCTAAGATAAACCTCTATTGAACTATACAGTATTTTCACAGAAAAATCATTAATCATTTTCAAATTTGTTCTATATGCCCTAACATGTGAGTTACCTAAATATTCAAAAGATACTTTTGAACCAGTCTAAGGCATAATAACAATAAAACACAGGCACACACCAAAATAGTGATTAATTATCTTCCAATACATTAACTAAATTAAATATTTCAGACATTCAAAAGTCCTATAAATCAATAAAAATATGGGAAAACCAGACACTTAGAAAATTAAGTAAGTCCAGATGCAATGTTTTTTTGGGAATTTGGGCATGGCTTTCAATCACCTCATGATGATGCATATTCATATCCCTTAACTTTTGATTAAATAGTTAGAGGAGTAAACTGTTTAGGGATTGTAGTGGAATTTTATTTGGTTTCTGTAGCACTGGAGTGTCCAAGTCTGCTCCTGGAGGACTATTTTCATGCAAAAGTTAGCTTGAACCCTAAATAAATACACCTGAACCAGCTAATGAAGGTCTTTAGGATTACAAGGGTTCAAGGAAGTTCTACCGGGGGCAGCCGCGGCCTAATGGTTAGAGAGTCGGACTTGTAACCCAAAGGTTGCAGGTTCGAGTCTCAGGTCTGGCAGGGATTGTAGGTGGAAGAGTGAAGTACCAGCGCTCTCTACACCCTCAATACCACGACTGAGGTGAGTCCCTTGAGCAAGGCACCGAACCCCCAACTGCTCCCCGGGCGCCGCACTGCTCCGGGTGTGTGTTCACTACTGTGTGTGTGCACTTGGATGGGTTAAATGCTAGGGCTGGGTAAAAAATATCGATTCTCCGAATTTAATCGATCTTCAGTTTAACGCAACGCTATCGATTCGGGAAATCCCCGAATCGATTCTTAATGCACGTGCTTCACGTAAGAGGATATGAATATTCACCTCTTGTCCTGAAGATGTCACTAGTGTTCCTGCTGAGAGTTTTCTCAACCGCTGGTGATCTAATCACAGCGTAAAGGAGCTGCCTTAGATCAGATCAGAACATGTTGATCAGCTGCTTTTTTTGCAGAAAAATCTGGTGATCAAAAATGATTAGGCTGTAGTTAAGAACTGTTAGTTTTATGGACAGTTAGAATGTTTTGTATACGCAGACAAGGGCTTTATGATGGACCTGTTTTGAATTTAGAAAAATGTTTAATTTCTTAAACATGTTTGAAGTTCTTAATAGATTTCACTGTTGCACATTTATAGTCTTTTTATTTTTTTTTACAGTAATGTGCATTTTGCAGTTTGTTTACATGGTGTACAATGGATACACATATTTATGACTTCTTGTTACAGTGTTCATTTAAAATAAAAGTTGTTTAAAATAAACAACTGTGCACCCTATTATTAATGTAGATGTGTATTTCAGTAATAAACTTAAGTAGGAGAGTTTCAGTTACCAGCATTTATATCAAAATATGGATGCCATGTCTGCAAAACTAACATTTTAAATGAAATATTGATAGCTAATCGATATCGAATCGAATCAACTCGAAACCATAAAAATAAGAATCGAATCGAATTGCCAAATTGGTCACAATACCCAGCCCTATTAAATGCAGAACACAAATTCCTAGTATGGGTCACCATACTTGGCCTCACGTCACCTCCTTTCCTTTCCTTTCCTTTCCTTTCCTTTCCTTTCCTTTACTGGAGCAGGCTGGAGCTCAAGGATTGAGGTCCTCCAGGAACAGAACTGGGTACCTCTGCTGTAGATGCTACAGAAAGAGTTCACTTTCATACTTGAAACAGACAAAACAAGATGACTGTGCCTCTGGCGTTTTAATAGCGCTTTTATCAAAAGCACTTTATCAAGTATGAATAGTTTCCTTGCACATTTTAACATTTAGTCTGTGCACTGCAGTGCATGCCAATGGTAAACCACTAGCTTCACACAGATACTTCTGTAGTAGCTACAGCACCGTCCAACTCAGCTGAGAGCAGAGGGTGGAACAGGAAATTGAAGGCGAACGCAAAGGCGTTTCTTGCGTTAACCCTCCAGTCCTGCTCAATCTTGACCTGTCGTTGTATTGGTACAAGCGGTGAGGCACATGTCTTGCAGCGCAAGGCTTTAAGTTCAAACACTGGCCATTTGCTGCCCAGTCTACCCTCAAGTACTGTGCTGAACTCCACCACACTGCCTGAGCTGAGTGCCAGTAGGACACGGCGAAATTCGTTGCTAGCCCGCAACACAATGTCTTTGGTACCGTCATCAAAATCTTGTGCCCCATTGCGCCCCTTCTGCGGCATCCCCACAGTTACTTCAAACTTGTAGTATTCGAAGCGTTTTACATGGCACTTGTGCTTTGCAAGAGCCTTGAGCTGACACAGTGGCTCAGCAGGTCCAGGCTGGGTCTCTTCGCACGCAGGATACTCCTCGCCATATAGACATCGGACCCATTCAGCTACAAAGACTGGTAGAAGGTTGATGACAGCTTGCACACCGTTCTCAATCTCAGTGACGCGAACATACTTAAACCGACCTTCCCACGTCACCCGGTGTCCCTCCAAGTGACTGCAGAGGATCTGGGCATGTGCCATGTTTCGCTCCTTCCAGGCACGAGGGCCACACAGGTCGCTGTACTGCTGCCAAGTCAGGGTGGAATTGTATACCTTCATCCCCTCCGAACGGTACACGTAGAACCAGCTGAAGAGCACCAGAGCTGAAATCCACACAAGGATCAACTTGACCACACTGCTACGCCGCAAAGAGCGCAGCACTGCCAAGGGCGACACGCTAAAGCGTGTCCACCAGCGCAGCAGGACAGGCAGCACGCAAATGCACGCCGTTACAACCATTTTGGTCAGTTCCAGGGCGAGGAACCACTGCACTAGCTGCACCAGCATTACGGCTGCTAAAGCCAGCGATAACACAGGCAAAGCGAAGAAGAAAAGGAGGTAGCCCACAGCTGTACGCATAAGCCCCAATACTGTGGACTCTTGCAACAGTGTGACAGACAGTTCACACCAGAAGAAGCACACCAGGTAGGGCAGCAGCACACAGTAGGTGCCACGTGCACCACCTACTGTGGCCATACGGGAACACAGGTAGAGGAGGTAGAGATACAGAACACAAGGCACACCCACATGCAGTACCAAACGGTCACCAAGGTGCATGCTGAACCAAGCGCCACCAACTATACGACCCACCCAGCCTCCCAGCAACTGATTCATGAATGCAAAAAATGCAGAGGCAACCTGGGAGAGCAGAGCAAACTTGGCATGCTGCTGCGCTGTTGGTCGCAGGCTTAAGTAGCTGCTTACAGTGAAAAAAACTGCAACTGTAGCCAGTTCCGAACATGGCAACCAGGACTTGTCTGCCACAGGAAATGAAAGGATGAGGAAAAGCGCAGAGAGGAGGAAGTAGAGATATGGCTCAAGGTGATTCCATGTGAAGTTTGACTCTGCCTGTTCAAGGTCGATCCCTGGCTCAAAATGAGACAACATGGCTGTCAACGCTTGAAAGTTCTCCCATGCCTTGCTGTTCTGGAAGACTCGGAGCGTACAGATTACCATTGACACAAAGGAGAGGTAGAATATAATGAGGGGAATGACAAGGACAAAGAACTCCAAGGTTAGGTTGGAGATGATAAAGAAGAAGATGAGGGCATTGATGTGATGAGTAGGTATTAGAGCGCTAATCCACTGCATGCCAGCACGTGATGCCCAGTCAATCAACACCTCTTTCACTTCCATCACCGCATGAAGGGGAAACTTCAACACCTGTAAATACAAAGAAAATGATTTGTTTAACTAAAAATAATATTTTAGTACACTATAATATTGGCTGTCTCAAAACATAGTGAGCTGCTTTACTAAATAGAAGGGATGTCAATTTTCTGAAATATTAAGAATTTGCAGTCATTAAGTCATTAAGATGGTCCACCAAAAAATAAAAATATAATTGTCATCCCATAAGACTTTTGTTGATCCCCGAAACATACACAGCCAAAATTTGTATGAGAATAACAGCCTAAAATAAATTTGTTCATCATATAAAGCAATCGCCAGAAGACTTTTAGAAGACCCCAAATATCATGTAATATTAAACTTTCTTTTTCCTGTTGTACTTTAATATATGATCACTGTTTTCATAGTGATTTATAGGGAAACACTCTAACACTGATGATGTTGATCATGCCAAATGTGTATTTGTGACAGACATGGAGTAAAATGCAGTGTATAAGCAGTGTTTTCTACCAGATTAAAGATTCATCCAATAAATATATCTTAAACATTAGCCAACATCCTGTTTGTAATCAGCTCCTATTGTCTATGAAGGACACCTAAAGTGAATTACTTAGGAGACTCAACTTTGGTTAAGATACCATTTGTGTGGACAGCTGGCCACTTAGGCAGTACACAATGAGTCAACTCATCAAGTTTTCACATAGATTTAAGCAGAAATGTAATAACACCTTCTGATGCAAAGGCAGTTCATCTGGGTTTTTTACTGGTCCTTCATCGTCGTCATCATCATCACCTGTGACCCCTTCCATGGCAGGTGTTGGGGAAATACCCTCAGCATATTGTTTAGTATTCTCAACAAACTCTTCTACACCTACACGATTAGCCCCTGCCAGAGAACAGACACATAGATTAAAGATATTATATATTCTTAATACCATATATGTATTAGAAGTTTATTAGACTGTAAATGGAAGATAACACAATCATTTACCATCTCCTGCAACCAAACTCTCCAAAACCTTTCTTTGTTTCTGTGTTGGAGTTGAGAGAGGGCTGCTGGGAGCGCCATCTAGCGGAGGAGGAAGACACACCAAGCATGTTAAATGTTCTGGAGATATTACACTTATTTTAAGTTTCACAGGAAAATTATAACAGCATACAGGTTGGGGACAACAAAAGGGTAATGACAGAAGAACTATTCTTTCAACATTGCCAAACTAGATGATCACAAGGACAACAACAAACTCTTGATGTTTCACCTGTCTCAGCATTAAGCTGGCTCACATTTTCCAGAAGTTCAGCAGCAGTGATGTTCTTCTTTCTCTCTGGATTGAGTTTCCAGTACATGACCAGAGCTGCTTTCCTTACACTGCGCTGAAAACGAGATTCACATGCCAGGGAACACACCTCCTCTCTGTTCTCAGCTGTGATGCCTGGCATAATTACACACACACACACACACACACACACACACACACACACACACACACACACACACACACACACACACACACATTCATTATAATTACAGTCAAAATGTACACTACCAGTCAAAAGTTTGGACACACTTCCCAATTCTCTTAAACTTTTGACTGGTAGTGTAAGTACAGAGAAAGGAATTATTATATGTTCATAATCTAGATATCATAAAAAGTATCTGCTTTACCCCTCCTTTCATGCAGGCAACGCTGTAGCAGTTTCATCGCATCTTTCCGTCCATTTTTTGCAGCCTGGAGCAGCCATGTAACGGCAGTAACAGAATTTACTTCCTCATCTTCTCGCTCCGCTAATCTCAGATAATATCGACCAATCTGTCCAAAAACACAGGGTAAGTGTTTCTAATTATTATAAAGATGTATAGTGTGTTTGTGTTATTCAGACCTCTGTCTGTGCTTTGGTGTCTCCATTCTTCGCCCTTTGTTTAAGATCATCTATGCTCAGTTCCTCTGTGATTTCCCCTAGAATATGAAAAGAAGCACACACACAAATAGCCTCAAATTCATATTATGCGGTCACAACAAATATGTACATGTATAGTAGTAAACCAGCCCAGGTTATACTAAAGATGTTTACACAGCAGATTTTTACACACATTTGTTTTTCAAATCAGATCTTCACCACTGACTACCTACACCAACTTATTTGCAACTGTTTGCAAAGCAGATCAGTGTTTTCAGGCAATGCTGTCCTGGCATATCTATGAATGTTAAATGTAGCTGAGTGTACTACACTTTCTTATATATAAATATGAAAGCGTTTTTAAATGTTTAAATGTTAAAAGATTTTCATCTAATCTTTATCATTTGTGTGAATTCACCTTTATTTCAATTACTGAAAACTATTTTAATATGTTTTACTTAATAATAATAGCACTGGTCAGTGTGTAGTAGAAGATCTAAACTAAATCAATGATTCATGTTACATGAACTTGGGGAATACCAGTGCGGAACTATGTGACATCTGACTTGCCTTGACCGGGTGAAATAATCACTGACACAGCACTTACATATATTTTATCCCTGCCTCTTTTGCATTATGGATTCTTACAAACACAAACTGTGTGTTCTTTGACATTAATCGAATCCGTACCCTGTAGAGAAAAAGATGATTGTCCTAGAAAGGCAGTGTGGGAGTTGCTGGCTGCATTCAGCTGGGATCGACCTGTCTGTGAGGCATGATGTGGAGATGTAGTCATTGTTGAAGAGGACACAGGATGAATGGTGTGCCCAGATGCAGAGAAAGTCGTGGAGACAGGTGAAGCTGGGGGTGTCAGTGAAGATTCAAGAAGAGAGGCGTCCATTTTTAAGCCTAAAACAAAAAGACACAAAGATTGTATTAAGTTTAAAAAATGATGGGGAGTTATCTCTTCATTCCTGTGTTTTATTGACTACATCAGTTTTGATTTTTTTTTCTTTTTTTCTTAAATGTTCTACTTCTTGTTTCCAACTAATTTAAGTACATTAATTTGTATTTTATTAGTATTACTAATGTAGTACTAATGTATAAAAGTAAGACTTAAGTGACTATATTTTAAAACCCAAAATGATGTTTTATTACATAAAAAGAACATTCACACCATTAATTTAACCTCTTAAACTCCAAAAAGTGTTTCAAAATGTTGCTGCTTCATTTACACGACCTTCCTCATATAGTATCAGCCCAAATATGGTCTCATTTGAAAGCTTAGAGTCTCCTCTTTACTAGGAATACCATAACTTCTAGTTTAATGATTCATAAAGTAGTAAAATTATGCTTAGAATTTATGTTGTTCCAAACACAAATTTCCGCCTAACGATTATGAAGAATTATTACAAAGAATGTGTATTTCTTATATTTTTCTCAAAACAGACAAGTCATATATCACAAGAAAGCTCTCTTTCTCAAGATTCTGACCATATAAATCATTTTATTGTGTGACAAACAGAGATCAAATAATCTTCAATCGAATCGCGATGTCAGAATATTACCTCAAGAGTAAAATGACATATTCTATAACTTTCCTCCATATTCTACTGCTTCAGTTAGCCGCAAATAGCCACAAACTAAACAAAAAGCCATTTTATCTTTTAGATTAGGATCTCTTCTCTCAAACGAGACCATTCTCACGTTTCTGCGTTGCTTCATTGCTGAGAAATCCGTTGTTTTGCCAGACGCGCTTTTCTATCCACTTGCGCTCTTATGTGTGTGCGCTCTGAGCCGCTCAAGCAGCTGCGTGTGTGTCTGCGGCCGCGCTCAGAGCGTCTCAGTAGATCAGATTACACTCTCCGGCCGCCCGCTGTGCTGAACACAGCTGTGAACGATGACACAGACGCATATCCAGCGCGTAGAAGAAGAAGTGTCATGGAGAGGTTCCGGGTCACACAAGATGCTTCGACGGTTCGGGGAATTGTGGGATATGTAGTTTTTGGACTCTTTGAGTGTAGATATAATGTCTCAGAGGAATATAGCGGTCGCCATTATCCAAAATAGACGCTAAATGAATAAATAACGGGCCGTTTCCATGGAGAGCAGAGGATCCGCGGCTCATAAGCGCGTCTATAAGTATTACAGCGCTTCTATTCAGGTTTGTTTTATTCCTATAATTACTTTGAAACGTAAAGGACACCAAAACAATCTGCTAAGCTATGTATTGAGTGTATATTGAATATTGACAATAAAGTACAGTAGGTGTTTCAGTAAATACACAGGCAAACATAAAAATGAAACATAATTCAGTCAATAATCATGAAAAGTGCTATGGTACATAGTAAAATAGTATTCTAAGGGGTAATATGCTTTATAAAACCTGTTTTTGCTAAGAAACAGAAGTATACTTTTAGGGGGAAAAAAGTGGGGAAATAGGGGTAAAAGGGGTAATGTGACTCCCTTTGGTTATAATTCAATAACTTTCAATTAGAAACTGTTATATGAAAAAATCTTTTTTCTGGTATATCCTGAGACCTAGTGGAATCAAACAAAACAATTTGCAAAGAACTGAGACACCTAAATCCTGAGTTACAGACTTTCAAAAAAACACTTTTGAAAAAAAAATCAAAAAGCGCCTATGATTTTTTTGTTTTTATTGTAGTTTTTGAAACCTATATAATGTTATTTATAAATAATTACACTGATATTATGTAGTTTAAATGGTTTTCTATACAATGAAACCATTTTTTTTAATTTCCTCCATTGTATGTGTATAGGGGAACCATTTGAATTTAGGTAGGCCAAATGCAGGCGGAAATCCCCCAAATAGCCGCAGAGTGTAAGGGGTTAAAAGAATGCTATGGTACCAACAGATTCCACTACCATACTGTTACTATCATTACCAATACGAAACTTAGCGTGTATTGTCATCATAAAAAAACAACAAAGGAATTCTGAAAGATTCTTACAGAGAGCCCACATGAATGTATGATTTTACAAAAATTAATTTGACGAAAATTATACAGCAAAAGCAATTGTTACCATGTAAATGTTTTGTAAACACTGTACACTCGAAGATGCAAAAAAGACTGAGCTGTCATTCTGTCATTGCTCACCCGTGTCACCTTCACTACTGACCGGCAGAACAGAAAGTAAAGTTACACTCACTGATAAACAAACACTGATCGACAAGCACGGAGTAGCAAACAGAAATGCCTCCGATCACTTCCAAACGCTTAAACTGTTGATTTTTCTGTTTGTCTGTGAACGCTCTTCACAAACATACAGTACATATTGAAACTACATAGCGAATCGTCAATCACCTACTGCAACGACATTTCTGTCGCTTGTTTTCTTACCTGAGCTCCTCTATTACTCCATCATAAGTATTACAGAGCTGTCAGCATAACCCTTGTTCCTTAAGTGTATTCTGATACCAGATACAGTTGCTAAAATAAGTGATGAGCGCACAGCGAACAGAGCAGAGGCCCATCCAGATGCTGCTCACTAAATTAAACCCTCCCCCATTGTCTGACTGGACCAAAATGTTGACATTGTCCTATTCAAGTTCCTGTTGCTGCCTCCCTCGACTTTCAAAATAAAAGACCTTAAAATAAAATAAAAAGATGCGTTATATATTTTGCTTTATTTTGCTCAATACCCACAACCACGTGAAAAAAGAATACTGATCTAGTTATAATGCTAAGCAAGTTTTAGTTTAATCTAAAACCTGAAAGTATGAAATCAGATAGATTCGAAAAAAGAGGCAGAAATATATTTTCTTTAATGAAAATTAGTTAGTGGAATGAACACAAACCTCAGTAAATTTCTCTTTGTGTCATTACAAAATCCAAAATGTAGTTCAACATATTAGCCAGTTCAATTAAATTCCAACTCATGAATCTAAAGGCAGACAATTAAAATATGAATTTTGTGATTGGTTTAGTTTGACTGACACTGAATTTTATAGCACTCTGTCTGGGTAAATGTCATTCTTTCACCTCCAGTACTGTGGACAACATTGTGGCTGGTCTCTTACCAAACCAAAATCTCAGGTAATGGGTAACCAGTGTTAAAGACATTGTGTTTATGTTATTAGAGGCAACACTATTTCAAATGTGAACCAGATAGTTGTGATTTTACTTGAACAGTTCTTCTGATCACTGAGGATGTGTAATACAACTGCTGCTACAAGTCCAAACAAGTCTTTGTCATTTATTTCTTTAGCTTTTTATATAATGTAATACAGATTTTGTCAAAGCAGCTGCACAGAGGTAAAGAGGAAGCAGCAGAGGCAATTGTGGAAACTATTAAGATAGGAAGCTGTGGGGACAGTTCAGATGCTGCTGTAAATCAGATCTAAAAGACAATAGTGTCATTATTGTGGAGTTAATCAACTGTTCTACAGTTTCAATGTTGTTATTCAGCTTGAGTCAGTTCAGTGTTGATTCATTTCAGTTCAATACCAATGTCATTGTTGCAAGATGTCATTCACCTGTAATGCAGCTCTACAGAAAACAAAAGTGCTATTATCCAGCTTAATTCAGTTCAAATTTGTTTTTATCCAGCAGTTTATTTCAGGCTGCAGCAAAGTCAGATTGTGCAGAGGACTCTCTATCTGGTTCCCGTAGTCTTGTGCTGATGGCCATCTAGGTAATAAGGTCTTCCTCTGGGAATCTGTCTCTGGAGCTCTTTATTTGACATGGTCCCCACTGACATTGAGGCTGTAGAGGTAATCTCTTTGAATATTAGAAATGTGTTAGTGTGTTATGTGTAAGCCAGGTTAAAGAGATGAGTCTTTAATCTAGATTTAGACTGCACTTGTCATCGATATGATATCTCATCATTCACTGCTACGAATTGATGGTGGACAGATGCACTTCCACTAATGCCAACAAAATTTTCTAGTCTATTCAAAAGAATGTTGTAATCGATAGTGTTGAATGCAACACTAAGATCAAGTATCAATAATAGAGAGATACAACCACGATCATATTTAATTCGTAACTCTAATAAGAGCAGTATTTATATGACAGTCTAAATCCTGACTGGAAATCCTCACAGATACCATTTTTTCTAAGGAACATTAGTTGTGAGGATACTACCTTTTCTAGTAGACAGAAAAGGAAGATTTAAGATTGCCCTGTAATTAACTAATTCTTTAGGGTCAGGGTGTGTTTTTTTTTTAATGAGAGGCTTAAATAACAGCCAGTTTGAAAGTTTTTGGGACATATCCTAATGACAATGACAAATTAATAATAGTCAGAAGAGGATCTATGACTTCTGGAAGCACCTTAGTAGCTTAGATGGAATAGGGTCTAACATACATGGTGTTGTTTTAGATGATTTAACATGTTTATACAGTTCTTCCTCTCTTCCTCTTTTAAAGAAATTATAACAGTCTTCAACCTGAATAGGCTGCATGAAATAGGAAATTCTGAATGAAAAACATTTTGTTCCATTAAATGCATAAACATCAGAAATATTTTGTGTGCGTGTGATTTGAATCGGATAGACCAGTTTATCACCAGGTACCATAAAAACCATTGCATAAGAGCATGAAACACAGATGGCATCATTGGACTGGCAGCTAAAATAGAAAAACAAGCAGCAACATCATTTCATGAATTTACTTATCTTTCATATACATACAAACCTGAATTCACCATAAAAAGGTGACATAGTGGTTTTTATCATTCTGTCAATAAATGTTTGTTCCAACAGGAAACATCATTTTCTATTACTATTTTACATTTAAAAAGTACATAGTAAAATCATCAAAAGTATGAACACAAATATAACACAAATAAAACTATTTATTTCACTTCACACAAGTTTTGTATTATTATTTTGTAAATAAACTTATTTAGGCAAAATTTTAGATACGCTGACACACACTTTACTGTTTAATTTTATTTGATTTTATTACAACAAGCAACAAACAGGGACAGGAGATAAACATGTTAAAATGAAGGCTGTTTGTGAGCTTAGTGTTGTAGTATGTGAGTGTGTGCAGTGCATGATCTTTGGCTGATGAGGGATGTGTGCTGTAACCATGGTGACAGAGCTTGCTGCATTACTGAACAGACAAGCCAGAGCAGCCCTTCTCTTAAAGCAGGATATGATTGCTTTCCCTTACATGATGTACAGCTAAGACACATTCACTTACCACTTTTCCAGGGTTGTATATTTCTTTATTTAGTCTCTTTTAAGTGGACTGGCATGAAGAGAAAATAATGACATCTGAGATGGCATGGTTATCTGATCACATTTCCCTTTTCTAGAAACCTTTCCTCCATATGCACATGCTGCCTTTCACTCTCACTTAATAATACTTGAGTTTAAGGGTGAGCTTGTTTTTTTTTTTTTTTTTTTTTCACTTGGGTTTTCTATAGTTTTCGATCTAATATTCATGGCCAAGCATTACTGTGTTCAGGTTCAACAGCAGGGGCAAAGAAAAGATATGTAGTCTTGGTGGACTTAGTACCTGGGTTTAACTGAACAGAAGGTTCACACACACACACACACACACACACACACACACACACACACACACACACACACACACACACACACACACACATATACATACACAAACAGACACTTTACAAGCTTCATTGAGTAATACAGCTTAGAGCAGGTTTAAGATAATGAGCTTGTTATGAGTTTCACACACTGAGAAGAAGAGTGTCCATGCATTCTGAACCATAGGTTTTCACCATTTCTTTCAGATGTTTGACTATTTTTTTCACCTTTTTCCTTGCTGGTTTATTTTAACTAAGGTCTTACAATCTTAAAAATAAAGATGCTTCAAAAGTTTCTTCAAGCAATGCCATAGAAGAACCATTTTTGGTTCCACAAAGAACCATTCAGTCAAAGGTTCTTTAAACAACAATTTCTTGCTAACCTTGTTATAATCTGAAGAACCTTATTTGTTACAAAGAACCTTTTGTGAAACAGAAAGATTCTTCAGATGTTAAAGGTTCTTTATTGAACCATTTAGACAAAAAGGTTCTTCTATGGCATTTGTGAAGCACTGTTTCTTTAAGAGTGTATGGTGTAATAAATTATTATATATAGTTTTCGAAAATAAATGCATGTAGTCTTTCCACTGATATGATCTTTAAAAATCAGCAGGGATATATAAATAAATAAATTGGTAAAATGATGTTTAATCATTTTAAATGTATACAGTAGCATGTCACACCATAAGACTGTATTGTAGGAATTCTGTGAGCTACCCAACTACACAAGCAAAATAAAATAAAAAAAGTTTATTTCTCTGTGTATAAACCAAACTTTTAAAATACAGTACTAAAAACTAAAGTTCTTACTAAAGTACTTACTAAAATATTTTAGCATCAGAAATCTACACACCTAAACCAGTATGATAATTCAATATCTATGCGGTAACAATAACATCATTTTATGCCATGTCAGAGAAAAAAAAGAGAGTATTTTTTATATTTCTGTGTATACAATATACAACGCTAGATAACAGAAAATGTTATTGAAGATACATTTGGTCTTGACTGTAATAGTTGAATGATTTCATCCTCTGATCCTTGTGAAAGAAGTAAAAGACAAAATCCATGAGCTAAGTCAAAACCTAAAATTCAAATGAGAGAGAAGAGAGAGAGAGAGAGGTTTGGCCTGGGGTAGTGGCCCGCATATGGTGTTAATCATGCATGTTGTAATGTCTGTGTTTAACTGCACTCCAAAATACGTATACAAGGAGAGTGAGTGAGCTAAGCAGACAAGGAAATCTAGGTCAGAATGATGGCACTTTAGTGATGTTTCTGAAGCTGAGGCTGATTTTCCACTTCACTCAGCAAAGACCCACTGTCAACCCCATGCTCCTCCCTCCCCCTTACACAGCAGCGGTTGATGGTGCTTTGCTTGCGCTATAACTACAGTGTGTTTCATTTATTAATGCTGTTACCACATTTTCCTTACTCTCTACTTTATCACTTATTACCTTAATTCGTTGGGCACTCTTATTTGAAAAAAGCTAAATATGAAGGAACTGTGTATTATTGTAAGCTGTCGCTTATAGTAGTCCTAAGTGTTTGGTTGGTTGGTTTTTGTTTGTTTAAAAGTATTTATTGAATAACAATATAACAGTTTAAAATAAATAATAGAATTAAAAATTAATTATCTTGTAATAATATTAGACTTTCATTTAATTTTAATTTTTAGACTTTATTTTTATTTTGTATTATTATTATTCTATATAAAACAACAGACTTACAAATAATTAACATAAAATAAATAAATACAGCGCTATAATTTTTACTGATAGTGAGGGTTTGCTGAACGGTTTTGAATGACGTCCTTCACTGTGGGCGTGGAGGTGTTCGGTGAAATTACAGATCGTACTATGACTAAGGCTTAGTATATGAATATTAATTATGCAAAACTGACGTTCGTTAATTTATTCCAATTGCCATAGCTTTGCTCATATATATTAAACACACACTGCTGACGCTACATCGCCCCCTTCCAATAGCGAAAGCGTTGCTCATGAATATTAAAACTGAGACCTTTACAGTAGTAGGATTCGAAAATTCGCCGTCTGACTTCTCTTGCATGTGTAGTGGAGACTAATGTAACGCTGTCACCGCTATAACAGCATCAACACACACCACCCCTTATCTACACTTCCGCAACTGCTGTCAGATGCCGTCGCCCGGCGTGCTTCTCTGGATAGAGCGGAATTAAGGACACATTTTCGGCCTGCTTGACCGTGGACACCTGAGACGCTCACGGCAAGTTACTGGGGATTGTACGAACAAATGTTTATTTATAACCTGGATCACTGCACAGTTCCATTTGATTCGCCAGCACATACGCTGCTATGTGATATTTAAATGATTAAAATAAATGAATAATTGAATGCGAATGGTTGAATGAGCGTAATGAATGAATTTGGTTGTTATTGATTCTGCCCGCGCTCAATGATTGCAACATCACACCCATATTTAATTCATAGCATAGGATCAGTGATGTTACAGTGACATCTGTCCTCGTGATGCTTTGTAAACGGTGTAGTTTCACACTGAAACACTCATGATTTGTGTCGATTCTCTTTCATCTTTTGCCTGTCAATCATGATGACGCAGCGCTGTCAGTCTTCCAGCGGTTTGTTTGATGTGTTGTGCCTTGGTTTGATGATCAGAGATGTTTAGCTGCAGTGGGTCTGTGATGGCTGGTGCTGTGGGTGTGGTTCTGCCCGCCCGGTGCTGATGAATGCTGCCTCTGTGTCTCTGGATGCACTGCTACAAGGTTCCCACGGTGATGGAAAACCTGGAAAATAATTGTGGAATTGCGGAATCGCAATTTCCAGGCATTTAAAAGTTATGAGAATTTCTGAAGGCTATGAATGTATTTTTTTTCTAGTTATGCTCAGCTTCAGAATAGAGTATAATAGGGCTAGTTGTCAATAGCCTATGAATGTTTTCTCTATCAGTGGTTTTGTATTTTGGTTTTGCCCAGTTCAAAACCTTCTATAAAATGTAATCAAATGTAATATTTTTTTTTAAATGCTGTCATCACATCATATCATATTGTTTTTAATCATCATATAGCTGTTAGGTATCAAGTGAGCATGATACAATTATACAGAACACTGGTTTAACATTTTTGTGTGTTCATTTTTGTATTTTTGCAAACAATCCCTATTTAATTTGTGTGTGTGTGTGTGTGTGTGTGTGTGTGGGTGTGTGTGGGTGGGTGTATTAGGTAGTTAATTTTTGTTTGATTATGTTTGACCATCAAATGCTGATTTGTGGCCAGTTTTGGACTTACTGATGTGCTTGTTCAGCATCTTTAAATGAATAGTCCAAACCAGGGGAGAAATATGCACAAATCGAGCACTGGAACAGTTCTAAACAAAGATGTCAGTGGATTTTGTGAGCAGAGGACTTGTCCAGAAGTGTAAGTATGGACAGAAACAGCAATTTAAAGTTAAATGCCTTAATGATGTATTTGTTTCTTACAAACACGCAGCTTTTCACTTCACATTATGTTAATTTATGGACTGGAGTAGTGTCAATTACTTGTAGATTATTGTGATGTTTTCATCAGCTGTTTGGACTATCATTCTGACAGCACACATTTTACTGCAGAGGATCCATTAGTGAGAAAGTAATGTAATGTAAGATTTCTCCAAATCTGTTTGAAAAAACGAATCTACATCTTGGCCTAAAGGTTTTTAAATATTCAGGAAATGTTCATTTTTTTAGTGTACTATTTCTTTAAGGTTGCATATTATATTTTTCTTTCCAAGAACAAGAACTGTAATTGTTGGGCATTAAGTGAACATGATAAACCCGCACTAACCAGACCAGAAGTGGATATTCAAATGAGCAATAGAGGCCAGGGGTCTCTGATTGTCAGAGGCCCTCAAGGCATGCAGTGTGTTAACCATTATAGCCGCCCCTGCCTAGCATGAGCTGTAGATCCCGTCAATAGGTACAGCAAGCTGACCGGCCATTGGCTGTTGTTAGTCTTCAAATGCCATCCTTCAAAAGCACACATTTCCTAATTGTTTTATCCAAATTACAATTACTGCCTAAAGCAGAATAATCTGATACAAGAGTGTGTTAGGGCCTTCAAAGACAGGTAGCAGGGTCCTCTTGGACCATAACCGTGGGAAAGGGTCAACTACATAGTTAAGGTAGATTTTCCAGTACAGTTCTTTAGACATTAAAACCTATTTTGCATATAGATATCTTCTACCACATTGTTTAACCTACTTACTTTATGCAGTTTCAACAGAAAGCTTAAACTGTGTTCTCAGGACAAGGATCATTTTTGTAAATGTCACATCATGGCAAGTTATTAAATGTGTTACTTTTATTATACAACTAAAATTGTTTTAAAGTACTTGTTCCATAATTTTAGGGGAAAAAAAATGTAATTGAACTGCTTTTTTTATGTGTTGGCTAATACCAAGTTACTTACTCTCAGAAAAAAAAGTCCAATATCTGACGCTGAGCCATTATCATTTCAAAATGTACAGTAATATATACCATTTAGGTACCACCATGTACACTAGAGTAAATATAAATGTGTACGTTTTGAAAAGGTAATGCCCCAGTGACAGCTTTTATGCCTTTTTTCCTGATCATGTACTGTGCTGTAATAAATAAGGTTTAATATGATATTATGGTGGTTACGCTGAACAAATACAAGTCAGTGCATAGCCAGCGCTGGACTTACTGTTGTGCTTGTTTAGTTTCTTTACGGTTTCCTATTTGATTAGTTGGGTGGCTTCAATAAGATCCCAGATGTTGCACATTACTGTCACAACCCTTCTTGCCAAACACATTGTAGCATTTGCATTGGCAGCACAACTGTTATGCCCCAACTTCCCTTAGCATTTGAAGCCTGTCCTGCTTATGTATCGAGCCATTTTACCACATAGACTGAAAGTTTTTAATCTGCTTACTCTAACTCTAGACTGAAAAAGGTTTATCTCCATAGCACAGACTTGTATGGTCACATGTGTTCACCCATGACCAGCGAGCAGCTTCATTAATTTGAATGTGCTGAGATAGCACACTGTTGTTTTATCCCCCAGCCGGTTAGATTAGAACTTTATGTAAGTTCTTAAGATATCAAGGCATTAAAAGATCCAAAGGTCAGCAGAAATGTTGAACAGGGTAGACTTGTATTTGTTAGTGGTTTACTTAAGTTTGTTTTGTTTGGTTTGTTTTCCTAGGGTGGGACATTTGTAAACGTCTTAAGAGTACATTTGTTTTGCATATGCAGTATTGGCCTGTGTGGGAACAATGTATGTGGCTCCAAAATGTATTTAGACACTTAAAGGGATAGTTCACCCAAAAATTAAAATTTGATGTTTATCTGCTTACCCCCAGGGCATCCAAGATGTAGGTGACTTTGTTTCCTCAGAAAAACACAAACGAAGATTTTTAATGAAAACCGGTGCAGTCTGCCAGCCTTCTCATGGACGTGAATGGGCACCAAAACTTTAAAAGTAAACAAAAACATGCAAAGACAAATCCAAATTACACCCTGCAGCTCGTGACGATACATTGATGTCCTAAGACACGAAACGATCGTTTTTTGTGAGAAACTGAACAGTATTTATATCATTTTTTACCTTTGATACACAGCCACGTCCATCTGTCATGAGCACGAGTTTGGCATTAGTCACGTCACATGTGCACGCACTCTAGAGTAGAATACGCAAACGACGGAAGCGATCTTTCGCATGTATACGACACTCATTGTTTACACAGTGCACAGAGATTGTGGGTATAGCGGCTATTTAAAATGGTAATTACTTCCGCTTATCCCGATTGTTCAAACCGATTTAAAGCTAAAAGTTTACGTTTGCTTGCGCAAACTCATCCGGGACTTTTCACTGATTTCCCCTTACGGCGTTTGCGTATTCTACGCTAGAGCGCGTGCACATGTGACGTGACTGATGCCAAACTCGTGCTCATGACAGATGGACGTGGCTGTGTATCAAAGGTAAAAAATGATATAAATACTGTTCAGTTTCTCGCAAAAACCGATCGTTTCGTGTCTTAAGACATCAATGTATCATCACGAGCCGCAGGGTGTAATTTGGATTTGTTTGTGCATGTTTTTGTTTACTTTTAAAGGTTTGGTGCCCATTCACGTCCATGATAAGGCTGGCAGACTGCACCGGTTTTCGTTAAAAATCTTCGTTTGTGTTTTTCTGAGGAAACACAGTCACCTACATCTTGGATGCATTGGGGGTAAGCAGATAAACATCAAATTTTCATTTTTGGGTGAACTATCCCTTTAAGTCTAAACTAAAATGTAGTATTTTGGTTGTAATTATTTCTAAAAAAAAGTGCTAGTGGCATTTTTTAATTTTATATTTTCAGTTTTAATTTTAATGCGTTCATCATTTGTATTATTTTTAAATAATAATATAAATTTTTTTTGGTATTTCAATTTTAAGTTTTAGGTTTTTTTTATTTGTTTGCAGTCAGTAATTTTAGTGATTTGAACTTATTTCAGTTAGTTAGCAAGGCAACATTCCTATTTAATTTAATTTTAGCTTCTTAGTTTAATTTTTAATCTAATATTTATTTTAGTTCAGCCTTATTTTAATGAACAAAATGTTTTTAATAATTTTATTTTTATTTAACAATAATAACCCTGATGTGCTTAAGGGCTGCACCTCCTGAAAAACAAGGTTTACATACCATGTTTTTGATCACCTCTCTTCTTTCTCTCTTTTTTTTTTTTTTTTTAAATAAAGACTTGTGTCTTCCTGTATTTGGTTCTTAGCTACTTAATAGTGCAAAATGTGATAAACGTGACTTTTTTTCCCTGTTCATTTTTATAGGGAGCTTGACTTTGATGTTTCCCATAAACTTGCAATATCTGCAGACTGGCAGTAAACTCTTGTGACTAGCTGGACATGTGGGAGCCAAATGTGTGTATGTGGAGGACATATTTAGCAAATGTTTAACTCATGCAAATGTTCATGATTTTATAATGGTTTCCCATCATTTTGCTTAAGGAAAAATAACATTTTGGAACAGATGACGTAATTAGTGAAATGTCATTAACAGTTCGAATATGCTTGTTGAACACTTATTTTATCCTAAAAGCTGATTTACAGTCTTGCTCCAGATGTGTTTCAGTGTGTTGTAAACCATATAACAAGTTGTTTTGGTGCTTGCTGTTTGGTGCTGTTTCCTTCAAAGCTTTGTTGTTGTTAATTTTTCAGATAAGAGATATTTTGGAGTCTCAATTTCTGTGTTAGAGAGCAGCAAAGCTTTTGTGTGTGTTTGTACTCTTGAAGTAGTTTTTTCATGTGACAAATAGGTTAATACTTAATTTAAGGTTAATTAAGTTGTATGGCTATTCTTTTATAACTGAATGGCTTATAAAGTAATTTTAAAAATGCTTTACTTCAGGCTTAGCAATAACATCAACATTAAGTGTGGGAGATTGGGGCAAGTCCTGTCATGCAGTGTCTTGCATTCATTAATGTGTTTTTATGTCTTGTAAACATTTAATTTCCTGTGAAGTAAATGGTGTTGATGCAAATATTGCTTTTTAAAATGTCACCAAGGTGAAGTATTTTACAGCACAGCTCAATTTATCATGTGTTCATGAATTTGTAGTGATTATAAGTTTAAAATTTAATAGTGTTTAAATATTATTACAAAAATGTAATTATATAGTTTATTCAATCCCTTTCACCTGCAAGACATTTTTTTCTACCGCATACAAAATTCTATAAAAACAGTTAAAACAAAAGCATTAGTTAACTATTATAGAACATTTATTAATACAAATTTGAGTGATTTGAGAAAGTAATAGGAAAAAAAACATATAGGCTCTGAATATCCCCAAATTTTATGCAGAATCCTTTGTTCTTATAACCTCCAATAAAGGCTGCCTGTAAGTGCTCAGAATATTCTATCACCTCTCTACTGCAGTCTTGGCCCATTCCTTGCTTGGAAAAAGCTTCCAGATCACTGATAATCTCTGGTTTTCACATTGCCACTGCTTTCTTCAACTTCTACCAAATATTTTAAATAAGATTTAAATATGAAGACTGAAAAGGAACTTCCTGCATCAGCAAAACACCCCATAACAAGAATGGTCTGACTCTGTGTTTGGCTGTGGAAATGGTGTTCTGCTCATAAGCTTAGCATTTTTTGCAGGCGTCCTGCTGATCCATTGGTCCAAAAAGTTTCAGTTTGTTCCTTGTCACTCATCCCACTCGCCACCAGAGGTCTCCATCATCTTCATCTTCACAACTGGCACTCTTTGTGTGATATTGACACGAACGGGGGTTACTCTTGCAACCCCCGTTCCCTGAAGGAGGGAACAGAGACGTTATGTCAACTGATGTCTATGGGGTCTCACTTGAGAGTCAAATCACCTGACACAGAAGAAAAGGCCAATGAACACTGGCGAGTGGAATTTGCATTCCTAGCACACTCCCCCGTACATGCAGGTATATAAAATGGTGGCGTGCATCCAGTCATTCAGGTTTACGCTGAGGAGTTGAGTCGCAACCCAGCATTCAGCCCAGTTCAAGATTGTGGCATGAGGGACGTAGAGTTACAAGAGTAACTAAAACATTCCCTATCAGTCAGTCATGTTCGACGTTACGTCGTCTGATGTCTATGGGGCCCCTATATGGAACACGCCACAACCTGAACTGCATTATGTAATTGAGGTACAAATGCTGACAGGCAAGCGTGTACAAATGAAGCTCAATAACTTAACCTTCCCAACGCCCTGTAAGCCAGATAACGGGTCCACCGGGGTACCAGGGTTCTGAAGCAACCGTTTGGAGG
>NC_133376.1:10115327-10270485 GCF_049309525.1 Garra rufa
AGTTGCACTAATAACAGCGTACATCAGAGAGCCAAGGCAGAAAGACTTGATTAGTGAACTTTATCCAGCACATCAGAAAGCTTTCAACACAAATACAGTCAGCTTCCTCAGGGAAATAATATATATCTGTGATCAGTTGAACCATATCTCACTGGTTTTGTAGGATTTCAGGCACAGGATACCATGCTAGTTCAGCACTCATTGGTATCATGCTCAGCCCGGTTAATGAGCAGAGAAGCCTGGAGAAATCTGAATTCTGTGTTCAGTGGCAGCCAGAGGATACTTGGCTCAATGCCTGTTGCCCACGCTGTCCGCCTACACCACAAATCACATACTGAAATCTCAATGATATCTTCACGCTAACCTCTCGATGTCCTTTATTAGCTACAGAGACCAGTATGTTAATATCTGCGAACCCATACTAAACTATGTAATGATCAATGATATGCAGTATCACAAGGTAATCATACTCATTCTGATATATGTCCATAACACAAGTTTTACTAGCAATAGTGGTTATACAATAGCTCAAGGGACAAGTATGTAAATAATAGAGGAAAAACTTTTTCCCAAAAGCTCCTCTGTGTACCTACTTTCTTGTGTGTGTACTTATTTTCTTATACCAAGGATCTGCCATTTCTAGTTTTGTCAGTGGCTAAAAACTTTTTGTCAACAATTAAGAAGTACTGAATAACAAGGAAGCAGAAGACTTGCTTTTATAAAACTTACATTTAATCTCCCAGTTGTGTGGTATGTGGTTTCTGAAGAGTTCATACACGATATGTGAATAGCAAAGAAACGATGCAACTGCTTGCAGGTCACAAAACATTAGAACATACACTGGAAGGAAAATAATTATTTACACAGAACAACTAACTTCTCACAGTGTATGCAATGGATGTGTGAAATCGCATATTCTTAGTAGGTACTTCTTTTGGTTGTTTTGTGACCATTAAAAAAGTATGTTCAATCAATTTCATTTGTAAATGAATTAGCTTTTTTGAATGAATCAATCACTCACTCAAAAAAGTTACTTTTTTTCTTGAATGAACTACCTGATTTGAACGAATCATGTGAATAGATGACTTGATGACTCATGGGAGTTGTTGTCTTCATCCCTACAGCCGATGTTCATACAACATGGCTCAAAATTTGTCTGTATGAGTGAATAATGTCAATAATGTCCCTATTCTCATCAGCCATATGATTTAATTTATCCTTCATGTCTATAGCATAAAAATGAAGGATTTTTCAAATCTGCTGCATATACAAGTGCCTTTTTGTCACAGATTTTTCACATTAGACGAATCTTGCCCAAAAATTTAGTTGAGCAAGATGATTGAGACTAGTAATTTCTGTAAATAAAGAATAAATATGTATGTTTCTGAAGCCTTTTGTCACTGAAAATTAAAACCATATAGTATAAAATGCTTTGTTATAACACCACATTTCCAGCTGATAAAGTGTACACCACCAATCACACATTTGCGCTCAAAATAGTATGTTTTCAGGCGGTTGACTAAGCTGTGATTGAATTTCTCAGTGCTCTTTGCCTCTATTCTGGCGTATAATGAGTTGTATAATGAGATATTATGCAAAGCCCCTTCTTCAGCCACCAACAGGGCGCTTCAAGCTGTTCTTATTAAAATACAAAATAACACACATTTACCATTGCATTGTTTTACGTAACCTCCCTCCAAAATGCTTTTTCATTTCACAAATACTTCCAGCGTTAACTGAAACTTACGATTAATGCAAACTTCTTAGGCCCTGTAAGTTAATTTCAGGGCTGACACAAAATTTCCTCTTTTTAATGTATGGGCCCCCTCTCTAGAGCCAGTTAGTATGCCATAGAAGATCTTAGTGGGCCCCACTTGGCACAGCTGTGATTACTCTTAAAGTTTTTTTAGTATTAATATTGAGGCTTAAAGCTATTTGCCAGTGCTGAGAAGAATGTTGGGGGAAATGTAACAAAAGCTTATTTTTGTAAGGTGAGAGTGCTCTCAGACCACTTGCTTTACTCAGTGCTTGCATTCACCTGTTTGTCCTTCTAAGCTTGGTAATTAATGTTTTTTTGGTGTGTTTAACATTATTTAAAGTGCCAGAATGAAGCTATTTAGAGTGCAGTAACAATTGAAAACGTCAATAACAGTATTAAGCAATGCTTTATCACAATTTGAAGCATAATAACTCACTGGGTAAAAGACCAACTTGTTTCATGTATACTATACTTTGATATTCTATGACTATTTTTCTTTTTTCTATTTTGGGAGAGGAAGCCCAATTGTGATTTTAGGTGTCTCATTAGCTTACCTACTCAGGAGGTAGACAGTGTGTGGATATGCTCTGTGTCCTCAGGTAAAGGTTTCTCAAGGTTTCCCTTTGACTATCTGATTGTTTTGGCTCCATGCTCTGCGTCCAAATGCGACTCTGAGCTGCAGTGTAGAAAGCACCTAAATTAATTTGCCAGCTGTGGCTTAGAGACAAGGCTGGAATGATGAAAAGCATGCATTTCCTCCCGCTGTTGGAGGACAGCGCAGAGAGAGAGAGAGGGGGGATCGTGAAAAGAAAGCAAAATGAAGGATCCATATGCGCCTCACAGGGTGCAAGAAAGAGAGGAATGCAGCCTTACTGATGGGCGCACACTGACAGGACGGCAAACATATATTGTTTGTTCACTGCTAGCACAGGTTGTTGTAGTATTGTTGTGGAGTATTAGTATGGTATCAGTTTTAGAGAGAGAGAGAGAAAGAAAGAGAGATCAATCAATAACTATTGGTATATATATATATATATATATATATATATATATATATATATATATATATATCCAGAATCCAAAGTAAACTAAATTAATGGCTGTGTGTTAATCTGAGAAGATAATCTAAATACCTGATCTTCTCTTTTAGGAGGGGATATGGGGTTTCAGTTAAGGTATGCATGGTCTAGCAGTTTTGGGCTGTTTAATATGACCCATGAGATAAGTGCTACCTGTCATTCTGTGTGATAATTTAGTGGTATGGCTTGACAAGAAATTGTTCCAAGTTCAATACAAACTCTACTATTACAAAACAAATCTGACTTGTACACTTATGCACTTACAATTTGTCTAAGGGGAAATGCACTAAACATTATAAAACATACTGTTTCTAAAATGAAAGCCACAAGAAGTCAATGTAAAAAGAAACCAGTGGGATAAAATTGGCTAATTATTGAACAGCTCTCCGAAAATGTAACTTTTAGTTTGTTTTTTGTTTCCATTTCCAAGTACCCTGTTGAAAAAAAACAGCATATGCTGGTTAGATTGGTTTTGATGCTGAGATGCTGGTTTTAGCTGGTTTATGCTGGTCCTTTGCTGGTTTAGCTGGTTTATGCTGGTCCTTTGCTGATTTATGCTGGTCCTTAGCATAAACCAACAAAGGACCAGCATAAACCAGCTGAGGACCAGCATAAGGACCAGCTTAAACCAGCATCCCAGCATCAAAACCCACCTAACCAGCATATGCTGTTTTTTTTTTTTTTCAACAGGGTAGGCTACTTTTAATTTTATAGTGCCTGTTTATTGTTTTCCCCATGTCTAATTGGTCACCAATTATTATTACCTGTGTCTTGTTTCAGCTCTACATTCCCATAGAATTCACATAATATAAATTCATACAAAATAACCACCCTGTAAAAATATATAAAACTTATTTGGGAGGACAGCCATTTGATATCTAAAACCATAGAGCACTCATTTAATTACAAACTGCACTTCAATTACAACTGTGTATCGGATATACTCTAACCCCCAGTTTCACAGACAAGGCTTAAGCATAGTCCTAGACTAAAATCTAAGTCTGAGTAGTTTCAACTGAAATAAAATTGCACTGATTGATCTTAAAATATATCAGTGCCTTTGTTCTGTCTCAAAATGCACACCAGTAATGTTTTTTTGTAAGCATGTTTATAAAAATTACTTAAATGTTCTAATTGATCTTTGGCCTAATCCTGGCTTAGTCAAAGCCATGTCTGTGAAACCGGGCCAAAAGGGATAGCCGCTAAAGAATACACATGCACTGTGAGCATCACGCCTAAAATTTCCATATCCATGTCTGAATTCACATATTAAAGGGGTCATCGGATGCAAAATTCGCTTTTACAAGTTGTTTGAACTTAAATGTGTGTTGGCAGTGTGTGTACACAACCACCCTATAATGATCCACCTAGGTCTTTTTTAAAAATTACCAATAATAATGAGACTTTTGGCAGAATTATGTCATTCTGCTCAGGCCCCTCCTACGATTGTTGATAGACATCATTCGTGATCCTACAGAAGAAGTGAGTATGAGAAGTTTTTTTTATAAATCTTTGCAATTTGCCTTTCCTAATAATGTGCTAGTTAGCTAGTTTCACGGCTAAATGTGGCTAAAATCCTCAGAGATCGGCTCGTCACCCCATGGAAGAGAGGGGTGGGAGGAGCAGATCTCATTAGCATTTAAAAAGACATGCACCTAAATGGTAAAAAGGGTGTTGTTTTACACTACCATTGAGAAATTTGAACCAAAGCATGTTATAGACTTTTCATTATGACCCTAAAGAATCATATCAGCTTGTGGAAAATGGGCATCCATTGACCCCTTTAAGTATATTACATTACATTACTATATTTGTGGAGTAATGTAGGAAATAGAAAATGGGGTATAGGACGTGCTCTCTCTGCTTCATTCAAATGCAGCTGGCACCATCTTGTGTCTCAGACAGTTATCAGTTGTAGTGAGAATGACCTCAGACAACTTCAGTTCATTACTGTAATATTGTTGCAGTGTTTGTCTTGTTGCTAGGCAGACTGTTTTGTGCAATGTAGTGGACTACACTGTGTTTTTTTGGAAATTATAATATTATTGACCTGCACACTGTACATAAATCATACCCTTTTTTACTAACCTTATCTCCTGCCAATGCCATAATAATGTAAAACCAGCTATTTTTGCATGATACACAGTATACCAGAAAGGGAAAGAAAAACTCCAGTCCTTTTAGGTGCAATAGTCTATGCACCTAAATCAGTAGTCACACCACAAAAATAGAACATTTGATTAATACACATTTTTGTACAGAAGAGTAAATATAAGCACTTTAACCCCTTAAGCTCTGCAGCATATTTTGGATTTTTTTCAGAGTTAGGCACACCAAAATTTAAGAGAGCGCCCTAACCACATACTTTGGAATAAATTGATAAAAATGGTCTCATTTGACAGGAAACTTTCTGAATTTTAAAACATGAGTAAATTTTTGCATATTTTGTATTGTATATGTTTGTAATATTGTCATAAACACAGTCAAAAAGTCAGATTTTTATATATATTTTTTATTATTTTTTTTATGTATATATCTGTAAATTAGGAAAAGTTTGGTCTATGTTCCTGCAAGAGGTTTCATTTTATTCCACTAGGTGGCAGTAAACACGGGAAAAAAGAATTTTGTTGATAACATCTTCCAAGCAAAAGTTATTTAGCTTTGACTGAAATGAGGCATTGGAGTCTCCTTTAATTCTCTTTTTTTTTTTTCTGAATGCAGTAGACACACCTGAACTTAAAAGAGCGCCCTAACCACATACTTTGGAATAAATTGATAAAAATGGTCTCATTTGACAGGAAATATTCAGTGTTTTAAAACATGGGTAAAATATTGCATATTTTGGATTTCATATTTTTACAATATTGTCATAAACACAAAGAAAAAGTAAGAAAAATTATTATTGTTTTAATTTAGTTGTTATTTAGAAGTCTGTAAATAAGGACCAGTTAGGTCTATGTTCCTTTAGGAGGATTCTTTTGATTCCTCTAGGTGGCAGTAAACACAGGAAAAAAGAATTTTGTTGATAACATCTTCCAAGCAAAAGTTATTTAGCTTTGACTGAAAGGAGGCATAGGAATCTCCAATTGTGCTTTTACATTATTCATTTTTGATTTCTGAAAGCAGTAGACACACCAAAGGGCGCCCTACCCATATACTTCGGAATAAACTGACAGAAATGGTCTCATTTTAAAGAAAACAACCTAAGCTAAAAGCTGATATAGGATTTTAGGCTAGTATGTGAACACAGATGTAGTTATCAGTGCAGAAATATGATGCAAAAGTTTGCTTGTTCACAGGAGTCATTTCAGTTTTTGTGTTTCTTTTGAAATTATTCTTCGATATTTTACTGTAATGTGAAAAATCTGTGAAGTGAAGCACATATTTATATTCCTGAGAGTAAGAGCTTTCATTTGATATATGACTTGTCTATTTTTAGTGAGTTTGTGTGCCATAAATATGAAACATCATTATTTGTCTGATTTTCTCGAGGGGGGGGGGGGAGGTTGCGCAATAACAAATTTAGACTGTATTTTTTTTTTTTATGTAAAATTAATGCAAATATCATGGGATTCGCAAGAAAGCAGAGGTTCTAAGCTTTCAAAAAATACCATATATGTCTAGTTTTGTGCTTCACAGTTCATAGATTTTAAAAAAAAAAATAAGATGACCCCCCCCCCCCCCGTGGACCCGTCGGTGGGTCCAAGGGAGTGGCCAGAGCTGAAGAGATTTTAGTTGATATTTAGAAGTCTGTAATTTAGGACCTGTTTGGTCTATTTCCCAGCAGAAAGTTTCTTTTGATTCCACAAGGTGGCAGGAAACACGAGAAAAAAGAATTTTGTTGATAACATCTTCCAAGCAAAAGTTATTTAGCTTTGACTGAAAGGAGGCATAAGAATCTCCGATTGTGCTTTTGCATTAGTAATTTTTTTTCAATTTCTGAAAGCAGTAGACACACCAAAGGGCGCCCTACCCATATACTTCGGAATAAACTGACAGAAATGGTCTCATTTTGAAGAAAACAACCTAAGCTAAAAGTTGATATAGGATTTTAGGCTAGTATGTGAGCACAGATGTAGTTATTAGTGCAGAAATATAATGCAAAAGTTTGCTTGTTCACAGGAGTCATTTCAGTTTTCGTGATTCTTTTGAAATTATTCTTCGATATTTTACTGTAATGTGAAAAATCTGTGAAGTGAAGCACATATTTATATTCCTGAGAGTAAGAGCTTTCATTTGATATATGACTTGTCTATTTTTAGTGAGTTTGTGTGCCATAAATATGAAACATCATTATTTGTCTGATTTTCTCGAGGGGGGGGGGAGGTTGCGCAATAACAAATTTAGACTGTATTTTTTTTTTTTATGTAAAATTAATGCAAATATCATTGGATTCGCAAGAAAGCAGAGGTTCTAAGCTTTCAAAAAATACCATATATGTCTAGTTTTGTGCTTAACAATTAATAGATTTTTTTTAAATAATACAATGACCCCCCTGCGGACCCACCGGTGGGTCCTAGGGCGTGGCCAGAGCTTAAGGGGTTAATAAAATAATGTACTATCTGTGCCATCTGACAGCATTCCAGAGATGCTGTTGACAACTAAAAAATAATTAGATGCAGTTCACAACCAAACCAAAAATACAATTAGTTCCCTTCCGGGAACTCGAGCCGCGTCTAGAAACGCTATGGGGAACGCCATTGGCGGGCCGCACTCTGAATCATGTCTACAACCAATGAAATGACGGGAGTGACGTCACAGGCGCGGTGACGTCATCGACCAGGAAGTATAAAGCACGTGCGTTTGAAGCCCGCGGCAGCTTTTGTCATTCAGCGAGAGCGCTCTGTGTCTGTCTGTCTGCCATTTTGCTGTTTATTGTGCCAGTTTGCACGCATTTCTTTTGAGTAAAATGGCTTCAAAACAACCTTTAAAACCAGAAAAGAAAAGTTTGGTGGCTGTTAGAAGACATAGACCGTGTGTTCCTCCCTGCCAACGCTTTATTGTTGGTGGGGATACACACAGTCTATGTGTGGTGTGTTTGGGACCGGAGCACGCACAGTCAGCCCTCGAAAAGGCTGACTGTCCGCAGTGTGAACGCCTGCCGCTGCGGGTGCTCCGTTCCCGGAAAGCCCTCTTCGAGGAGGGGGCTTTCACCAGCGTGCCTCGCGGGTCTGGCCCCGCTGCCGCCGAGGCGGAGCGGTTGCGCCACTCGTGGGGCTCGCAGCTCGATCTGCTGGAGGGTTTGGAGACGGGTGACCCCCTATCTCCTCCCTCACTCAGCGGCGCGAGCGATCTCCTATTGGATGAGGAAGCCCGCACTGCGGCCTCTTCCCTCCAAGAAGAGATCCCAGAGCTCCACATATCTTCCTCCGAGGAGGTTGATATGGAAAGCCTGGAGGACACACCACAGCCACCCCGTTCGCCTCAGTACGAGGAGCTCGTGGAGGTGCTGACCCATGCGGTAGCCAAACTAAACATCTCATGGCCCGCAGAGCAACATCATGAGCCGCAGGGAAGCAAGTTAGATGATCGCTTCCTGCGGACAAGGTCAGCACCTCCCAAACGGAGCCTTCCATTCTTCCCAGATCTGCACAAAGAGATCTCAAGATCCTGGGGGAAGCCGTACTCCTTCCGCCTCTATAACCCCACTGAGAGTTATGCTAACGTGGGGGGTACGGAGGAGTACGGTTACAGGGCGATGCCACGGGTAGAACAGACGCTCGCGGGCTATCTGGCACCCGGTTCGGCATCGTCCCTGAAGGCTCCGTCCTTGCCCACCAAGCCATTAAAATCCACATCCATCATGGTGGGCAAGGCATATACGGCAGCAGGTCAGGCTGGTTCATGTTTGCACACCATGGCCATCCTTCAGGCTTACCAGGCTGACCTGCTGAAGGAGTTTAACGACGGCGAGGAGGTTAACATCTCAGAGATGCGGCGCACAGCAGACCTCGCCCTCCGCGCCACCAAGGAGACCGCCCGTGAAGTGGGTCGGTCTATGGCAGCCCTGGTGGCCGCGGAGAGGCATCTCTGGTTGTCCCTGTCCGCACTAAAAGATAAGGACAGGGCAACACTCCTGGACGCCCCCATAGAGCCTAGCTCCGGCCTCTTCGGTGCCTCGGTGGACACAGTTGTCGCCAGGCACCAGGAGGCCAGGAAGCAGGCAGCGGCGTTCAGGACGTACCTCCCTCGCCGCGTTTACTCCTCTGAGGCTGCTGGACGGGAGCAGCCTCAGCCGTCAACGAGCTCCTCACACAGAGAGGCACAGAAACAGAGCGTTGCCGCCCGCGCTCCTCCGGTTCGTCCTAGAGGACGGGGCCGGCAACGCTCTAGGCCGGGGGCCTCTAAGAAGAGGCCCGACCTGAGGGTCGTCCTCCAGTCAAAGAGGTCCTCGGCCAAACGGCCCTGACGGTCAAGCACCAGGGTCATTGAGGGCAGCCCCTCTCGAGGGGGTTTATTCGGCGCCACAGTTTGTGGTCACCGAGCCCCCTCGGGGCCCTCAGGAGATTTGTCAGCTAACTCTGCCAGTGTTAAAAAATCAGGGCGCGGCAATCTCCCGCGAACACCATTTTCTAGCTGTTCCACCCGGAAACGTAGTGGCCCTAGGAAGTTCGCAACCCCTACGGGGGTCTTCAAAGAAGCTAGTTCAGGAGTCTCCTGCCAGTACGCTGTTACAGGTCCCCGAACTAGCCCCTCAAACAAATCCAGAAGCCAGTCTCGAGAGGCTGGTTCCCTTAGTAGATTTTCTGGCAGCGTGGAAACTACTGCCGAACGTCTCCACATGGGTCCTGCGCACTGTAGAGAAAGGGTACTGCATTCAGTTTGGCGCCAAGCCGCCACCTTTCAGCGGGGTATTTCCAACTCTGGTGAGCCCCGAGCAGGGTCTGGTAATGGAACAAGAAGTAGTAACTCTCTTGAGGAAGGAGGCCATCGAGGTGGTCCCTCCTCAACACAGAGAATCCGGGTTCTACAGCCGGTACTTCATCGTTCCCAAGAAGGATGGAGGGCTTCGGCCCATATTAGATCTCAGGCAGCTGAACCGCTCAGTAAAGAAACTGAAGTTCAGAATGCTCACTATCAAGCATGTAGTGTCACAAATCAGGTCCGAGGACTGGTTTGTCACGATAGATCTAAAAGACGCATATTTTCACGTCTCCATCCTTCCTCAACACAGGAAGTTCCTCAGGTTCGCTTTCAGGGGCAAAGCTTACCAGTACAGGGTACTTCCTTTCGGCCTAGCTCTCTCTCCCCGCACTTTCACGAAATGTGTGGATGCTGCGCTGGCTCCTCTGCGACTCCAGGGCATCCGCATACTCAACTACATAGACGACTGGCTCATCCTAGCCAGCTCAGAGCAGTTAGCGGTTCAACATCGAGGTGTCGTTCTCGCTCATATGAAAGATCTAGGGTTGAGACTCAACGCCAAGAAAAGTGTACTTTCTCCACTACAGAGGACCACTTACTTAGGCGTGGTGTGGGATTCGACCACGATGCAGGCACGAATGTCACCTGCTCGGATCGAGTCGATCCTTACTGCAGTAAATGCGCTCAAGCTAGGCCAGTCACTCACTGTCAAACAGTTCCAAGTACTGTTAGGTCTTATGGCAGCCGCATCCAACGTGATACCTTTTGGACTGCTGCACATGAGACCACTACAGTGGTGGCTCAAAACCAGGGGGTTCTCCCCGAGGGGAAACCCGTTTCGCAAGATCAAGGTCACGCGGCGCTGCCTACGTGCCTTGGCCATGTGGAAGAAACCCTGGTTCCTCTCTCAGGGTCCAGTTCTGGGAGCCCCTTGTCGCCGTGTCACGCTAGCGACAGACGCATCCCTCACTGGATGGGGAGCGGTCATGAGTGGCCGCTCAGCCCAAGGCCTGTGGAGCCCTCACCATCTCTCATGGCACATAAATTGCCTCGAGATGCTAGCTGTGTTCCAGGCCCTGAAGTATTTCCTTCCAGACCTAAGAAACCGCCACGTACTGGTCCGCACAGACAGCACTGCGGTAGTTTATTATATAAACCATCAAGGAGGGATCCGCTCACGCCCCTTGTTCAAGCTGGCGTACCGGATCCTCCTGTGGTCTCAAGGAAAGCTTCTCTCCCTGAGAGCAGTCCACATTCCTGGACATCTGAATGTGGGAGCAGACGTCCTGTCGAGGCAGGGGCCGAGGCCCGGGGAATGGATGCTTCACCCAGTAGTAGTGAAACAGATTTGGAGAAAGTTTGGCCAGGCTCAGGTGGACCTCTTCGCAACTCGAGAGACATCGCAATGTCCCCTCTGGTTCTCTCTAGTTCCTCCAGCTCCTCTTGGACTGGACGCTATGGTACAGACGTGGCCGAGGCTTCGTCTGTACGCCTTTCCCCCGATCGCTCTGCTCCCGGGAGTTCTGGAAAGAGTACGCCGGTTCCGAGTACGGCTGTTGCTAGTAGCCCCGTACTGGCCGGCCCGAGTATGGTTCTCAGAACTAGTCTCCCTCCTCGACGGCTCTCCATGGGAGATTCCCGTCAGGAGGGACCTCCTGTCTCAGGCTGGGGGCGCAGTTTGCCACCCCCACCCAGAGAGGTGGAAGTTATGGGTGTGGCCCCTGAGGGGGCGCAACTCATAGAAGCTGGTCTCTCAACCGAGGTTGTTGAGACCCTTCTTCAATCCAGAGCTCCCTCTACGAGGAAACTTTATGGCCTTAAGTGGAACCTGTTTGTTAGATGGTGCTACGAACACAGCTGTGACCCAGTTAACTGCCCGATCGGTACAGTTCTGGAGTTCCTACAAACTCGCCTCTCCGCAGGGCTAGCTCACTCCACTCTGAAGGTGTACGTGGCGGCTATATCTGCCTTCCACGCCCCTCACGGTGGCCTCTCAGTGGGCAGAGACCCCTTGGTCATTCGTTTCCTCCGTGGTGCACTCAGGTTGAGGCCTCGAGTGAAACCCAGGGTTCCCACGTGGGACCTAGCTGTCGTGCTAGAAGCTCTATGCAAGCCTCCATTTGAGCCCATAGAGGAGATCACAGATCGCATGCTTACCATTAAGACAGCGCTCTTGTTAGCTCTCACCTCTCTAAAGAGAGTAGGGGACCTTCAGGCCCTTTCAGTGGCCCCTTCTCACTTAGACTTTGCCCCTGGGATGGCCAAAGCTTTTCTTTACCCCAGAGTCGGGTACGTACCGAAGGTCCCGTCCCTAGCACCACAGCCTATCACGCTACAAGCGTTCTATCCTCCTCCTTTCCTGGAGCCGGATCACAGGAAGTTCAATTGCATGTGCCCAGTCAGAGCATTAGATGCATACGTCCACAGAGCTGCCCTGTGGCGCAAATCAGAACAGCTGTTCGTCTGTTATGGCCCTCCAAAGAAGGGCCTCCCGGCTGCTAAGCCTACTATTAGTAGATGGATCATTGATGCTATATCTACTGCTTATGAGTCCTCTGGTCTCCCATCACCGATCGGAATCAAGGCTCACTCCACTCGAGGCCTCTCAGCCTCGAAAGCTCTGACGGCAGGTGTCCCCATCCAGGACATCTGCAATGCTGCGGGTTGGTCCTCGCCCCTGACCTTCGTCAGGTTTTATGAAATCGACCTCAGAGCCGCTCCAGGCTCCTTCGTCTTAGACTCAACTTAGAGAAAAGCCACTAAGATCAGCCATCTCCCTAGCCAGGAGGAGACTTCTCTAGGCGCATTCTTTTAGTTAAAAGAAGAGAAGTCGCTACTCGCCACATCCTCCTCGTGTGCCTGAGGGCCGAGGAGCGTTTTTCGGATCTTTGAAGCCTTTTGTCCGTGGAAGACTAGACAAAAGACAATTCTCTCGTGTCCTGCGATGGTTTCCAGGCCGAGCTCACTCAGTCCCTCTTGGGCTGGCGAATTCCAGACAAAGGACTATTACTCCCCGTGGGCCTGAGGGCCGGGGATCACTTCACCTCTTGTCCGTAGAAAGCTAGACAAAGGTTCTCCCTCTCAAGCCCTGGTAGGCTCACCAGGCCAAGTTCATTCAGTCCCTCTTGCTCTGACGTAACCCCAGGCAAAGGACTAAGACTCCTCGAGTGCCTGAGGGCCGAGGAGTACCTCTCTCTACGGCTTACGACCTGGCAAGGCTAAGACAAAGTATGGCTCGGTCCCTCTTGTTCTGGCCTCCCCAGACAACGGACTAAGACTCCTCGCGTGCCCGAGGGCCGAGGAGTGCCCCTTGCATTGATTACGTAAGCCCAGTGGAAGGTCTGCTTTATCCTCGTGTGCCCGAGGGCCGAGGATCTTACAACCCTCTTGTCCGCGGAATGCTAGACAATGGTCCATTTCCCTCGCGTGCTGGCAAGATTACCAGACCGAGCGTAATTCGGTCCCTCTGATTCTGGCCTTTCCCAGACCAAGGACTAAGACTCCTCGTCGGCCTAAGGGCCGAGGAGTGCCTCTTGCACTGGATGGCTACCAGGTAGAGGCCCATACTGTCCTCCCCGTGTGCCTGAGGGCCGGGGACTGCAGTGCCCTCTTGTCCGCACAAAGCTAGACAAAGGCTTATGCTCTCGCGTCCTGGAGCAGTACCAGGCCGAGCTCTTGAGTCCCTCTTGCTCTGGCAGAACCCCAGACAAAGGACTACCTCTCCTCGTGAGCCCGAGGGCCGAGGAGTACCTCTCGTTCTGGCTGGCGACCAGACAGAGGTGGACCACCTGGCTGAGGTCCGTCTCTCCCTCTGCACCTATTAATGTAAACAGGCAAAGGTCGAGAACTCCATCCTCGTGAGCCCGAGGGCCGAGGATCATATCACCCTCTTGTCCGTGGAACACTAGACAATGGTTTATCTTCCTCGCGTTCTGGAAGTCCACCAGACCGAGTGTACTTCGGTCCCTCTGGTTCTGGCCTTTCCCAGACCAAGGACTAAGACTCCTCGTCTGCCCGAGGGCCGAGGAGTGCCTCCTGCACCGGCTGGCTACCAAGCAGAGGCCCATACTGTCCTCCCCGTGTGCCTGAGGGCCGGGGACTGCAGTGCCCTCTTGTCCGCACAAGGCTAGACAAAGGCTTATTCCCTCGCGTCCTGGCGGAGTCCCAGGCCGAGCTCTCGAGTCCCTCTTGCTCTGGCGGAACCCCAGACAAAGGACTACTTTCTCCTCGCGAGCCTGAGGGCCGAGGAGTACTCTTGAGGTCGAGTACACCGTCCTCGTGGGTCTGAGGACCGAGGACCACTTTCCTTCTGTCCACATAGACAGTGGTTATTGCAGTCCCTCTTGTTCTGGCTATCTCCCAGACAAAGGACTAAGACTCTGCGTGTGCCTGAGGGCCGCGGAGTACCTCTCGCTCTGGCTGGCGACCAGACAGAGGAAGACTACCTTTCCTCGTGTGCCCGAGGGCCGAGGTCCACAGGGCCTTCTTGTCCGCGGAATGCTAGACAAGGGCTCCTTTTCTTTCCACCCTGGTCAAGCAGACACAGCGCAGGGTCCTGGAAATTATGGGGGCGTTGGTAGTCTCGTTCCCCATAGCGTTTCTAGACGCGGCTCGAGTTCCCGGAAGGGAACGTCTCGGGTTACGTATGTAACCTTAGTTCCCTGAGGGAACGAGACGCCGCGTCTCGGACCATAATTCCCGCCCCTGCGGCGCTCGCTTCATTCCTTAGAGCTGCCGCGGGCTTCAAACGCACGTGCTTTATACTTCCTGGTCGATGACGTCACCGCGCCTGTGACGTCACTCCCGTCATTTCATTGGTTGTAGACATGATTCAGAGTGCGGCCCGCCAATGGCGTTCCCCATAGCGTTTCTAGACGCGGCGTCTCGTTCCCTCAGGGAACTAAGGTTACATACGTAACCCGAGACGATTTGTCCTTCGGTTTGCAAAAACAAACATTTATTTTTTTATTTGACTTTTTGATTTTGAACCTAGAACTTTCCTTTAATGGACAAGCATATTTATCAAAGGTTACCCAATGAGCACAATTATATTGTGCTTTTTTGACAGTGAACTTTCATGTAACTTTTTCCAATTAAATTATGTTATGACTAATTGATTTGATTAATATTTTGCAAACAATAGTTTTGTCACTGGCAATTAGTCTCTCATGCATTAATTATTCTTTGGAAAATAAGCTCTTGTGCCCTTTTAAAAGTTCACAGAACAACAGCTGGAGACAGAGCAAAGGGGAAAATGATAAACAGAACGTGAATGTCTGAAAGACAACAGAGTGTGAGTGAGACACACTGGGGTGAGCATGTGTGTGCATATGCATATACTCATTAATGTGTTTAAAAATGAGAAACCAAAACAGCGAGTAAGGGAAGTAAGAGAAGAGGGCAGGCACAATAAAAAAGAGAAACATGAAAGAAACAGCTTCGGCTACAGCGCAGGTAATGGAGGAAAAGAGGGTATGGATGAAAGCCAAGTCTCTCAGCATTCCCTCCCCCTGTACAGGCCAACTCAGAGTAGGAGTGTAGGTGGGAGTTAAGCACTTCTCCAGATGTAGTTGACTGCTGCTCCTGGAGTCTGACTTTCTTCAGATAAGCCTCCATCACTCGGAGTTCCCAGCAGTTCTTGCTCAGTCAAGTACAGGGATAAACAAATTTACGGAACTTTTGCAAGTCATCTGCAAACAATTACACACTTCGTCTACATCTGTAACGTTTTCCCAACAGGAATCTTGAGGTAAGGCATGATATTTGTTCCAAGATACTCATGTTGAGATCTGTCTCAGCATCTAATTATCAGAAATAGCATGCCATTTTTTCTTCTGAACTTTCTTGTCATAAATATTCCAGTGCATATTGAAAAGTTCACTGTAGTTCCCCTTGGACATCAGGGAGAACTTTGTGGTTTCATTAGAATCTGAGTTGATCTGAATTTTATCCTATTCAAATAAATTCACATAAATTTTGACTTATGACCTTGCATATTGAACAAAACTGAAGCCTGAGCAGAAGTTGACTTCAAAAGAAGTGTTGAAGTTTGATGATCTTAAAATATCTTTGATACAATTATGTATGAATTCAGTTAATATTTTAAAAGTGAAGTAAATCTCCATCTAAAGTCCAGGGCAATCAGCCAGTATTTGCAGTAATTCAAGTCACCAAAGATTAATTTGAATTAATTTTAACATAACTTATGCCCTTAAAAGTCAAAACAGAAATAATTTGTATAAAAAATTGATTTATATCTTTCCTTTGCAAGATATAAACGTATGATTGTGCTTTATTGCATAAGCTACCACTAAAATGTTTCTTCAGGAAAGAGAAATATTAATGTAAAACATGAGCTTAGAGGTGAAGTGCAAGCAGTTTTCTGTGAAAGAGTTAATGCATTCAAATACCAAGACAGAAAATGTAAATTGTTTGGTATATTTACAGGCCCATGTTGCAAACAGCATGAAAGAGACAGGAATGCAGTGGGAATAAAATTGTCCAAAATGGTCTGAGTCATCATGGGTCATTATCGGGCCTCTGTCAGATGAATAAATCATGTCTGAAGGTTCACCTTTTGGTCGCCCTGCACTAAACAACAGATATGAGCAACCTAAGCTGGCAGAAAAGTAATAAAAATGCAAAACAGGGGCCTCACCACCTAACTGTTTCTTGGAATCTAAATATTCTTGTATTTAGAAAGTGTATCAATTGTCTTCTTCCTCTTAAATGTAGTTTGTGTAATTAAGCTATGGATGAGTTGCCATGAGTTTTATTATAATGGATTACGTTAAAAGTGTAACATGTATCAACTAAATTGATATGTAATAAATGTCTTGAATTATAATTATTTTTTCAAAGAGACATGCATGGTTAAAAAACTCATGACAGACTAACAATATGCTGCAATATGTGTGGAGTCAGGCATGGGCACAATTTTCAAAGATTGATGAGTCAACACACTTCAGGAATTTTGTCGCATGACATCTAAAAATAAAACTTCTATTGAGACATTTAAGATCAATTAAAATGTTTAGTGATTTGATGCTTTATTTTTAGCTTATGTAAGTAAATTTGCAGTCTGATTGCTGCTACTTGATCTGTATCAACAAACTGTTTACACTGTATATGATGTAAAACTTTCCTTTGCAGTCACACTGTTCCTAAATCAGATAATGGCATGAGAGGGACATGGCTCCAGTGGGTGTACCTGCTCTCTTAATGTTGGCATCTTGCCTGCTGTTCATCTTGCCCGCATGCCTCTATGCGTGTCCGAGGTCCTGCAGTTGCCCCAGCCCTAAAGAGGTGCACTGTACCTTCCGTCACCTGCCCTCTGTTCCACGAAACCTACCCCAGGACACAGAGAGACTCAACCTAGGGTAGGCTGCAAAATGAAGAAAAGAGTATTGTGACATTTTTTGGTTGTTGAAAATGTTGAACAGGTCATGTTGTTCCAAACCTGTATGACTTTTTTTTCTGTGGAACCCCCCTAATGGAAGTCAATGGTAGCCAGAACAGTTTGAGTATCATATTTATAATGTATAAAAGTCATAGCATTCAAATATATCCTTTTTAGCTCCATTGAAAATGCATGTTTACCAGGTAAAATTAAGTAAATAATATTCAAAATTGGTGTTGATTACTCTGTATCTCGGTAACCGATGTGATATGTTTACAGCTAACATTTTCCCCACAACTCTCTTTGTTTACTGTAAAGCTATAACAGCGTTGGAACAGTTGGGTCTTCAGATTTTGCAACCCTGCGGCAACTGGAAATTCTCATGCTGCATGGAAATGATATCTCCTCTGTCTCTTCCGGGTCCTTTTACCACCTCCGTTCCCTCCAGGTATAAATTTATAAATGTTTATATGAGATGCACATTAAACACAGTATACTCAACTACTGTACTGTAGCATCTTTGTGTGTCTAGTTCTCTGTAAAAGTATATAAATAGTTAAGATACATGACTTTGAAATTGTATTGGGGTATAATTGAAATTGTATTGGGGTATAATTGATGTTCTTTATTGGCACAGATACTCAAGCTGAGCTACAACAAACTCAAAAGAGTTGACCCGAGCTTGTTCGAGGGCTTGACCAGCCTTGTACGGCTTCATTTAGACCACAACCGCATTGACTTCATTGAGCCTTTTTCATTTAATGGACTCACATCATTAAAGCTATTGCAGCTGGAGGGGAACCGACTGCAGGACCTCCACTCTCACACATTTATTACTGTCTCAGTCCTGGGCACATTTTGGAGCTCAGGATTGCGGCATCTGCACTTGGCAGATAACCGACTAGAATACCTGCTTCCAGGAACTCTGCAGCACTTAGACAGGCTAGAAGTCATCTCTCTGCATGGAAACCCCTGGGCCTGTGACTGCCACTTACGGTGGCTCTTGGAGTGGGACAAAAATCATGAGGGTGAAACTTCTTTGATTGTGTTTTCCAACCTTTGCACCACTCACTCAGAATTGTATGTAATGGCAATGAAAAAAAAAAACATCCCACTGCTCACAAATATATACAACTTCACATAAGAGTGTTCATACATCATTTACTCAAAATTGTTACATTTATCATCACTGTCTTAGATGCATTGTATTGTTACATTAAATTTAGGGTTGATTGAGTACACCTGACTCTACTGACTGCAAATAACTGAAAAAAAAACTTTTTTATTATTATTTATATTCTCTATCCCTCTCTTTCTAGGAGTTATTAAGTGCAAAAAGGACCGTGACTCTGGAGATGCTGGCAACTGTCTTGCATGTGCCTCACCAAAGCCTTTGAACAACAGCCAGATCTTGCAGCTTTCAACCATCCAGCTCACCTGTGACCAACCCTCCCTTCAATCCCCACTTAAAATTGGGGAGAGTAGCATGTGGGAAGATCAGGAGCCAGATGCCCCCTACATCAAGGACCTGGAGCGTCCTCTTGGCCACCTGACCTTCATTCTCTCTGACAGCCATGGGAATCGGGCACATGTGGCTTGTAATGTAACACATCCTGTTAAAGACAACTCTTTGGTATGGGAGCCAGTGAGGAGAACTGATGAGATTGTTGTAAATGTGACTCTACAGACATTCCTGGAGTGTGAAATCGATAGAGATGCTCTTCAGAACCTGTGGCGGTTGGTTGCCTACTACTACGAGAGCCCAGCCATTTTGGAACGAGGAACCAGATTTGGGAATTCTTCAAAGGTGACTTTTCAGTACTCTCAAGCCACACATGAAGAATCACCATATTTTACAGAGCTCAAAGGGCACTTAATGGCTGAACCAGCCTGGCTTTTACAACCAAGGGTCACCCTTCAGCTGAACAGACGCAAAACTTCAACTAAAAAACTGGTGATGAACTTTTCTACTTTTATATCAAAGCACATCATTGGAAGAGGGGATGAGGAGGATGTGGTCTCCTCCTGGGCTATGATCCAAAGAGGATCCCCGGGGAGAATCCAGTCAGTGCTAGAACACTCTGAGGTCAGTCTGGATTGTAGTGTGCTAAGCTCAGGGCATCAGCCTGTGGAGTGGATGCTTCCGGACTTAACAACAGTGGATCAAACTGATTCTAGTAAATTAAGGTTGGAGAATTACAGGCTAGTTATCAAAAACACAAGTATTGCAGACTCTGGACTGTATTATTGCTTTGTGAGGACTGACACAAATGTGGACATCGTCACCTACAGACTCACCGTCAGAATGCGTCTCTTAAGTCCCAGTGATTTAAATGGAAAGCAGATATCTGTGGAAAATGGGAACACTCTTAGTCTTCCCTGTTTAGTAACTTCTCCTCATCCAATTGAGACAAGATGGTTCTTACCAAACAATCAGATTCTCAAAGCATCAGACATGAAACAAAGGGTGTACGTATCACAAAATAACACTTTGATCATCAAAAAAGTGACTTACGAGGATGCCGGAGAGTATAGCTGTTTAGCTGCTAATCTCTATGGGGCTGATATGTTGTCTCATCTAATTGTTGTTACTGGGGAAAATGAAGAAGCACAAAGAGGTGTTACTGTATCCAAGGATGAATTACTGCTTTTTGAGAGCGAGGACAGTGAAGGGTCAGGATATGAAGAAATTAAACGACCAACTGCTAAACTCACACCTCAGAGGGTCCATGGAAAACACAGAGGCGGCATCGTCCGACAAAATACCAAAGGAAAGAAAATCAAAGAGAGCGTGAGAAAACCTAATAACTCTGTCAAAGAGCTTGATCCCAGCCACTGGGAGCAGATTCTTGCAAAGGCCAATTCTAAACTCTCAACCTTGCCACCATTTACGACGCATCTAGAAACATTGAAAACAGTGACAGAGTCTTCATTGATTACAACCACCAAACCTTTGTCAGCTGACGCCATTAAAACTACCAAAGCAGATGTAAAAGCTAGTAGTACCAGCACAAGTTCAAGTATTCAAAATTTCAATGTGAAACAGCTGGAACCACCAACCCACAATGAACATGTACAGCAAGAAATTACACAGGAAGAAAAAACAAAACACAAGACAAGTGATTATAACATTTCAGATTTGACTTTAGAACACGTGGACTCAACAATGATACCTGAACACGAGACACGGCTGGTAAAACAAGTAGACAGACACACAATTGAAGAGAAAATAAGGGCTAACAATAATTCCATCTTATACCAAAGACGAAGATTCCCATATAGGCAGCGCAGGCCTCCATCACGAAGACCACGTCCAAAGAGACCAAATATCACCCTAGCTCCCTCTACAGCAGTGCCAATCACTCATACTCCAGTCAAGACACTGATGCCTAAAAGTAGTGTAACAATGACTATTAACTCTTATACTCCAGCCCAAAACAAAGCATCAATGACTTCAGAAGTTTCTCCTCCACATTACCCAGTAACCAAAAGCTTAGCCATGGCAGTCACAGAAGATATTTTTAAAGTGCCTATAACAATATTCAGAAAAGATGAAAAGCTTATTGAATTAGAAGGCAAAACAAAACACAGTGAGTTGGTTCAGCCTGTAAGTACAACATCTCTGCAAGAAAAAAAAGCAGTTCCTTCTACACTTGCTACACCCATACAGATCAACAGGTACAGACATGAAAACAGAGAGATCATTATGAAAACTAATAGCCAGGCAAATGAGGATAAGACAAGACAGATATCGGCAACTGCTATCCCTAATCTGCAAATCAGCAACATAAATCCTCCAGAAACAAAAAGAGTACATGTGACTGAGAAACCAGTCTTAACTAATGTGGACCGACAGAGAGTTTACAACTGGGCAATGCATCCTGAAGGAGTACCTATCCACCCCTGGTTAATCCAAAAGTATACGCCAAAAAAACAAATCTCAGTTACACCCCGTCCCTACACTCAGTCTCCCATCTGGCCTACAGTTCATAGCTCAAAGCTCCACCACTCCCAAGACAAAACTTGGTATTTCCTTCAAACAGGAGGCAGGGGTACAGGGGTCACCAATCGGCCTGAAATCTCTGCTCAAACAGCAAAGCCCACAGCTTTTATTTCTGGGTCAGCGACAGCTTCCATTGCGAGGACCATAGCTCCACATATCAGCTCATCTCGTGTACGTGACCACCTACTTTTCAACAGGCTCAGAAACAGATATAGACAGTCACAGCTTGATGCATATCGACTAGCCCAGCTTGGAAAGCTTATCACTTCTAAGCCAAGGACACATCATCCCACCCCACAGCCTCACCAAGCTCCAAATGTCTCAATAATCTACAAGCCTGTGACTCTCCCATCCGTTCTAGCATATATAAACAAACCAACCTCCACAGCTAGCGTACCATATGGTAGTCGTTGGCACTACAGTCACTTTGGAGCAAAAAAACTGAGCACTGCTATTCCCTTTCCAAACATGATGGGCAATGGTGTCAAACCCAGGATCACAGCAACTGAATCTGTTACTGTATCTGCTTTAGCAGAGACAGATGTGCTCTTGCCCTGTAGATCATCTGGGGACCCCAAACCTGTTGTTTCATGGACCAAAGTTTCAACAGGTTAGGTGATTCTTTATTACATAACTTTTTTTATGAATGCATCTGAATAGAGGATGATTTTTCCCATCCCCATCTTATCTTTGATAGAGGTGGACCATATTTTATAGGCCATAGTATATACGCTATAGTAGCAAAATTCAATGTGCACATAAAAAAAAAAAAAAATCAGTACAAGAGACAGTACAAGAGAGACAAAGTACAGTAGAGGGACAGCAGCCTACATGGTATACGAAATGTATTCTTTTTTTTCATGATCATTCTCTATATTAGGGCCTGCATGCAATTGAGTGACTCTGGTGTGCAACTGAAGCCAAATTAGCAGCTTACGCTAATTATGAAAATAGCTGTACCTATTTGCACCGATTTTTTGTGGTTTAATTAGTAGGTTGAAAGGCTGCAATCAGTAATATTTGTAATGAGAAGTTGTAAATACAACACTTACATGTTTGACATAAATTAGATCACATTTTTCTGCCATCTAGTGGTTTAGAGGAAAAATAATATTAAAGGCTTATTTTACCCCAGGGTACCTTTAGCCCCGTTGTACCCTATCCCAACTGTGCTGATTGTTTTAAAATGAGTCAAAAAGTTCAATAATTGTTGGGTATTATTTGATTAATCTATTGATGTGTTTTTTTTCTACTCTTTTACAGGTGCAACAATTCAGACCAACACAAAACTTGGACAAAGATTTGAAGTCCTTTCAAATGGTACTTTTGTGATCAAGAATGTCCAGCTGCAAGACAGAGGCCAATACCTTTGCACAGCTCAAAACAAATTTGGTTCAGACAGCATGGTGGTTACACTCGTTGTCCAGACTCAGCCGCCAAAAATCATGAGTTCAAGGGCCAGAGATGTCTCAGTGTTTCTGGGAAACCTGGTGAGCTTGGACTGTATTGCAGTGGGTAAACCAGCAGCTCAGATTTCGTGGATTCTTCCGGACAGGACGTTTGTGCGAGACATTGGTACCCTTGACCGAAGAATATCTCTTTTTTCAAATGGAACACTGAGTATTCATTCAGCAAACTTTTCTAATAAAGGTGATTATAAGTGTATTGCCAGCAATGCAGCAGGAGCTGATACACTCACGTACCACATTCGTGTTGCTACTCTACCTCCAATAATTGTTGAGGTTTCACATGAGACAATATTTATGAATGCTGGAAGAAACTTATACGTGGATTGCACTGCTAAAGGAGAGCCTTTCCCTCTAATTAAGTGGGTTCTCCCTGACGGTTCACAAATTAAGCCCACACAGTTTATTGGAGACCGGATATTTTTTTTCCCAAATGGTACACTTTATATAAAGAATGTCAATCCTAGTGATTCAGGGAGGTATGAGTGCTCAGCAACCAATCCAGTGGGCTTTGCTAAAAGAACGGTACAGATGGATGTTAGGCAAGAGGCTCCAGGCCCCTGGAAAGGCCTATATCAGCAACACAGTGTCACAGCAACATATGGATCCACAGTTTTCCTGCATTGTCCAGAGTCCATAGGTTCCCACAGAGGTACAGTCTGGAGACTGCCATCTAAAATCATTCTGGAACATCAGTACAGGTACACGTTTAATACTTTTGAAGACAAGCTAAAAGTATAAAGGCTTTATCTAGATTTCTGATTAGTTTTTCTGCTTAATAACATGGGAGCTTGTTTCCCCTTTAAACAGGTGGATTGTTTAAGTCAACCCATCACAGCTTTATTGTCATTTATCCTTTATTAAGATCGTTTTACTTATCTCTTTTGGGCAATTATTGGTTCTCTCTGTTCACACCATGCAGTCTGACATATACTCTCAAACTCACAGCAAGTCAACTTCATCACTTGTGTAATTCATAAAAAGAATGGTGTAGATTAAACAAGCAGTCTGTCTCAGACTGGAAAGCCCAAACAACCCCCGCTGATCCAGACAATACAGTAACTGAGTGAGACGCAAGGGCAATTTGTCTAGTTCAGATGCTTAGTCATCTATACAACAGGCTACTTAAAGCAGTTAGATAACAAATACATTTGACATTAGTCATTCGTTATTATGTCTATACTTAAAATTAATCAACATTTAATTATGTTTAAAAAACTAATTAATAAACACAAATTGTATAATGACATGGGTATTACACTGGTATAACAACATAAACGTATTTCATGAGGGCATTTCCTCATAGTCCCCATAATTAAAACAGCTTCAAAACATATTAAAAGTTTTATCAAAAGGAGAAAGAGAGATGTCAGTAAAACACGTAAACTAGTTTGATCTCCAACCCTGCTCTTGGAGAGCTAACTTTATGCAGGACTTTATGTGTAGTTCCAATCCTAATCTAATACATCTGTGTGTAATTATCAAGTAGCCCTGAACACCTTGATTAGCTAGTTCAGATGTGCTTAATTGGGGTTGGAGCTGAAATCTGCAGGACGGTAGCTCTCCAGAAACAGGGTTGGAGACCCCTGGTCTATATTTGCTCTGAACTATGAGTAGTCCACAAATACCCTTCATCTTTCTGTTCTCTCTTATTCTATAGGACCTATACATCTTTAAAATTAAAGCCTTTTTTAAAATAATAAAACTCAACCTTTAAAGTTTGTCCTGGCAAACTTGCTTTAGGCCTAATATTTAAAATAACAGATATATGAATTTGGATTTCATTTTAATTGTACTGCCTTAGATTCAAATTGAAATTCTGCATCCTGTTTCCTTTTAACTTTTAGATTTTTATTCTAATTCTTATTATTTAAAAACTGAAATAAAATGTAAAAGATTGTCTGTAGGCTAAGATGTACAGTATCCCTCACAAAATCAAAATATATGGGAATATACTGCAAAACATAATTTGATGTATTACATAATATTTCAATATATGGGAAACTAATGCTTATATTTTTCAATATATTGCAATATATACACTGACCATATGGCTATATGATGCAAATAAAAACGTTTTACAAACAAAGACAAATATAGCATTGCATGTAATATTTATAAAGTTTAAAATGGTTTTTGGGGTAGTATTGTGCTGAAGAGTAGAACCTGTGGTTAGGCTGACGACTGGTTGAACACCATATGCTTCTTTATTTAAAAAGTAATGGCTACAGCACAGTGATAGTCTCTTTGTTAAATACTTTAGAACATGCAAGTGTGCTTGTGCTATTGTTGATCAAATATATAATGTAAATCATTATAAAATGTAAGAAATATATTATATATTTCTATATATGTGTGTATATACATGAGTAAATATGTTCTATATATATATATATATATATATATATATATATATATATATATATATATATATATGCAGTACCATCTCTTATCATGTGTACATCTATATGTTATGTATTACTGAATATAAAATTGCAGATATTTTGATATGTAAGTAAATATATTGTCACATTTTTCAATATATGAAAACATAAATTCCTTATGTATTACTCAATATATTATAATATATACACAATATATTATTCTGTATATTTTCAATATATCGTTAAATCATTTAATATTAATCATTCAATAAGTAAATATATTTTCTGTATGGGATCACATATAAACATGTAACAGTCTGCTTTGATTCTTATGAAAGGTCTCACTTAGGTCTCTTATTATACAATCGAACAAGCAACGTTTAAAAAGACATGGAAAAGAAATAGCACAGTATGCAGCTAGCTTAAGAAGAATTCTACAGGCTCTTTTTCTATCATAGTTAATTACTATGAAAAGAGTTTAGCTGTCATAAAAAGATGTAAACAATTTCTCTTGTTTTGTTTTCAGTCCACAAAGACACATCACTGCTTTCCCCAATGGCACTCTGAGAATTCTGAGACTGACTGAGAAAGATGGAGGCAATTATTTGTGCATGTATCAAAGACCAAATGGTGAGGACATGGAGCTGTTCCAAGTAGAGGTTCTCATGAGGCCACCAAAGATAGAGAATACTGGGGCACAACATAAAAGAGTGGCTAATGGAGACAACTTCCTGGTGGACTGTGTAGCTTCTGGCCTTCCGGACCCTGAGGTTTCATGGAGCCTCCCAGATGGCACCATGATCAACAATGCCCTACAGTCAGATGACAGTGGAACCCGTAACCGACGCTATATCATCTTTGGGAATGGAACGCTTTTGTTGCAGCAAATGGGAAAGAAGGATGAAGGCAATTACACATGCTATGCTAAGAACACCCTGGGGGAGGATGCCATGAAAGTAAGTGTCCAAGTGCTGCCAAACTCACCCCAAATAACTTCTAAAGAGCAGGTATCCATGTTGGCTCCTTTCGGGCAATCAGCCCAAATGAAGTGTGATGCTACAGGTGTACTACCACCTACGATCATCTGGATCTCACCAAGGAATGAGATAATACCCTCATATTCGGCCAAATACCAAATCCTAAATGATGGAACTCTGATCATTAAAAAACTGACTTTGGCTGACCAGGGAAAGTATGCCTGTGTTGCACGGAACCCAGCCGGAGATAACATCAAGAACGTAAACCTTCTAGTTAAAGTTAAAGGGCCACAAATCAACGGACACAGTGGGCGAACAGAGAGCAAAATTTTAGCAGTGTATTACCAGACCTTGCTGCTGGACTGCAAAGCAGAGGGTATGCCTGAACCACAGATCACCTGGACCACACCTTACGGCATGTCTCTACCCACTCCATATTTGGGAGGTAGGTTCCAAGTCCATAGGAATGGCACTCTAGAAATGAGGGGCATTCGAAAGACTGATGAAGGTCGGTTTCTGTGCATAGCCAAGAATTACTTAGGGGAATCAAGCCTAGCAGTTGACCTCGAAGTTGCATCACTTGCTGAGAAGCCAAGCTTTCCAGTACCAAACATAGAGGTTCTTCCTCTCAAAGCAGATGGCGATGAAATGTCTTTGGAGTGTCGTGCTACAGGAAAACCAAAGCCAGAGTTTCTTTGGATTCTACCCAATGGAACAGCACTGAATCCAGGCATGAAACTTCAGAGGTTCATTCACTACCTGGGCAATGGAACTCTACACATTACGCAGCCAGGTGTCATTGACAAAGGTGTATATCGATGCCTGGCTAAAAATGTAGCTGGACAAGCAGAAAAGCGCTATGCTTTAGAACCTGGACAGAAGCCTCAAATTAGAAGTACAGCTGCAACAATGAAGATTTCATTTGGACAGACACTAAATATGCCATGTAATGCAGATGGTTGGCCTCAGGCAACAATTACCTGGACTCTTCCAAATGGCCTGGTCTTGGACAAGCCTCAAGTTATTGGAAGAGTAACATATTTATCTAACGGCACACTTCAGGTAAAAGAAACATCCAAATTTGATAGAGGAACATATACCTGCAAAGCCACAAACACCTTTGGATCATCAACGTTGTCATATCCAGTGAGTATTATGGTGTTTCCACCTCAAATCACTCATGCTCCACCTTCAATAACCAGAGTTAACAGGGGCTCTCCAGTGATTCTGAACTGTATAGCTGCTGGCATACCCAAACCAGACATTTCTTGGACTCTGCCTGGACGTACCACACTTGTACCTAATAACCGCTTCACAGCACAGGGTGGGATTCACATGACAGAGGAGGGAAATTTGGTCATACAGGACCCAGGCCTCATGAACTCAGGGATTTACAAATGTAATGCTAGAAATGCCTTGGGAACAGACTTCAAAGCAACATATCTTCAAGTGATCTGAGCGATAGACAGAAATCCATTAGGTCATGTGGCATTTAGCTTTGAATTTTAGAAAAATATAAATGGGCACCTTTCTTTAAAAACACAAATCATACTTATAAGATGCACCAAAGCACTTAAAATACCCTCAGCAATGTTGTTAAATGGCATTTTTCCTTAACTGTTTTTGTTGACAGCCATGGATTGTTATCTTTGGATCTGCCCATTAACTGAACCAAGGATAAGATTTCTGTATTATTCTGTATTTAATTTATAAATTTATATTATTGGTTTGTACATATTTATATATTCCATAGATTAAACAGAATAATTTTTACATACTTTTTAAAACACAAATTGTACATAAAACATTCCGGAATGTCTGTGATTTGTTTGATATGTTCTGTCTGTTGAATTTTTTGCATTCTTCAGTGCATTAGAACAAAATAGCCTTGTCAGAGCCAGGCCTTGTATGGTACAAATGTTGTTATCATGGTAGCTATCCAAAAAATAAAGACAAGACCACAGTTATGTATGACACTTACTGCCATATTGGGTGAATAAATAATAATATTTGATTTTTGGTCTTTAGTCTTTAATTTCAAATCAACACACATTTATTTGTAAATCACTTCAAACAATACAGGTTGATGAAGCAGCTTTACAAAAATGGAAATATAACAAAAACAGAAAAATGCTAATATTGTAAAATTCATCAATTATGAAAACAGCTTTATAGACGACAACAGTGTCTTTATTCAGCTAAATTAGTACAATGTTTCAATTCAGTTTAGCAACTGTGTTAGCTGCAAAGTTAATCATTTATGAAAGAAATTCAATTCAGATGTAAAACAGCTCTACAGAAGCCAATAGTATTGTTATTCAGCTTAAGTCATTTCAGCGTTGACTTAAATTCAGTGCAATAAAAGTGTTGATATTGCAAAGTTAGTGCCACTATCAAGCTCAGTTCCTAAATTTTACTCTTATCTTCTAGTGTTGGTGCAGGTTAAAGGTTAGTTCACCGAAAAATGAAAATTAGCTCATGGTTTACTCACCCTATATTAAAAATGATACTGGCATTTCCAAGCTTTAGAATGGCATGGGCGGGTGAATGGCATTCATCAGTCCAAAACAGGTCCAATAAAGTGCATCTATCCATAATAAAAAGTACCTTACATGGCTCCAGGGGTGAATAAAGGCCTCCTGTAGCAAATTGATGCATTTTTATAAGAAAAATATCCATATTTAAAATGTAATAATAACTTTAATCTAGCTTGTGCAAACTGGTCGTACACGGATGATTGCGCATGCACTGGTGAGTTTTGCACAAACCAACCGTTTGATTACAGGAGCAAAAGGAAGCAAAGTTTCCTTACTTTAGCAAAGGAAAAGCCATCTCCTCTTGGCTTATATTGAAATCATTGACATTTTTCTTTACAAATCCTCGTTTTGTACATCTGATTTTGATCTCTCCACCAACGTCATACGTCAATCGCCCGGAGCTGCTTCCGTGTACGACCAGTTGGTTCAAGCTATCTTAAAATGATTATTATGTTGTAAATATGGATTTTGTTTTCTTACAAAAATGCATTGATTCACTACAAGAAGCCTTTATTCACTCCCTGGAGCCGTGTGAGGCACTTTTTATTATGGATAGATGCACTTTATTGGACTTGTTTTGGACTGATGAAGAGAAAATCCCACCCATGCCATTCTAAAGCCTAGAAATGCCAGGATAATGTTTAATATAACTCCAATTGGATTCGTCTGAAAGAAGGAAGTCATATACATCTAGGATGCCTTGAGGGTGAGTAAACTATGGGCTAATTTTCTTTTTTGTGTGAACTAACCCTTTAAACATGATATTACTGAATTTAAATTGTCTTTTGATATATACAGCTTTTTAATAGTAAAAAAGCCACAATTGCACAATATTACTAGGCAAACAAAAGTAAGCCCTACATTAATTTGGAAATGTTGAGCGTATTGCAAGATACCACACAAGTTAATCAAGCAATATGCATAGCATTTGTGCATCTTCAATAAAAATCATTGTGAGACATAAATAAATAATAATATTAAAATCTCAATATGAACTCAAATATTTCTTATTAACTTCTTCTAAAACCAAACTATCTAAGCTATTTTGTACGCATTAGATGCATGGCTATGTAGACTTACTGTTTATTAACAATTAAATTTTTTTTCTTTGATTCTTACAGTTTTGTGGGTGTTTGTCCTTTTGAACTGCACTGCAATAATACTAGCATACAAGTCAATATTAGAGTGAATAAAGGCATAATTTTTATTTTTGGGTGAACTAACCCTTTAAACATGATATTACTGAATTTAAATTGTCTTTTGATATATACAGCTTTTTAATAATAAAAAAGCCACAATTGCACAATATTAGGCAAACAAAAGTAAGCCCTACATTCATTTGGAAATGTTGAGCGTATTGCAAGATACCACACAAGTTAATCAAGCAATATGCATAGCATTTGTGCATCTCCAATAAAAATCATAGTGAGACATAAATAAATAATAATATTAAAATCTCAATATGAACTCAAATATTTCTTATTAACTTCTTCTAAAACCAAATTATCTAAGCTATTCTGTACGCATTAGATGTATGGCTATGTAGACTCACTGTTTATTAACAATTAGATTTTTTTTTTCTTTGATTCTTACAGTTTTGTGGGTGTTTGTCCTTTTGAACTGCACTGCAATAATACTAGCATACAAGTCAATATTAGAGTGAATAAAGGCATAATTTTTATTTTTGGGTGAACTATCTCTTTAAATTTAGCCAGTGCAACCATGTTGTCACAATTTAACGACACAAGGGTACAATTTATTTTTCAACTACTTATTTTTTAACTAGCCTATTTTAATAGCGTTAAAAGTAATGCATTAGTTGTCATACTGTTGTCAGTCTATGTAAACTCCCTGCATCTGCAAAGGGAGTGGATCTGCCATCCCTTCCCCCATCACCACCACCATCATCACCGCCGGACCAGTGAACACCAGGCTCGGTACATCATTTCACCGTTATGGCAAATGAATTTCCAGAAAAAAGAGAAGGAACTGCCAACTCACGTCATGCCAACCTCACGTCCTCTCTAGACCTGAGCACGTCTCTAGATCACAGTGTGCAGACGCGGATTTTTAAAATCATTGTCATCGGGGACTCAAATGTGGGCAAGACCTGTTTAACCTTCCGCTTCACCGGCGGAGCCTTCCCATGTAAAACTGAAGCCACAATCGGCGTGGATTTCAGGGAGAAAGCCGTGGAGATCGAGGGCGAGAAAATAAAGGTGGGATTTATTGTTGGGGTTGGTCTCGTCACGAAGACCGATATCTCGTTGTATCACGATTGTATCGTGTGTTTCAGTGAAAGTGTGACAGCAGCATCTCGAGGAACCTCAATGTTTACATTCGGAGTAATCACAATGACTGTTTCCAGTCGCATGTTGTATCAAAGGCGTAGTTTCTCATCTCTTAAGGCAAATCAACATAATGTTTGTTCTTTACCTGTTCCAAACTGGTCATTAGCTGGTTTAAACTGTCATCATCAAATTAAAGCTCATAGACCTCATGACCTGATAGAACTGGTCATACTAATTTAAGGTAGTCAAGCTGATTTTGAAAAGCGTATAGGCCATTTTGACCAGCTTAGACCATCTAGAAATACAGCTACATGCATTTTTAAACCGGATTGTCCAATACAGAATTTGTGGTATTGTGCACTAATATTTAATTTATTATTTGTAGTACAACACAATACAATTATACAAACCACCAATATATACTAATGTTAAAAAAGAGCATAATATGACACTTCATACATAACACATTATCTATCTATCTATCTATCTATCTATCTATCTATCTATATATCTGTGTGTTTGTGATGTTCAATTCAATCAGTTGAGTTTAAGTTGCCCTTTAATATGTAATTTATTAAATTAAACAAAACAGTCTTAATGTTTCTGTGTATATATAATATGAGTAAAGTTCACAGCTAGTCATTTGGATTTAACATCACAGCCTGAATAGTTAAACATTTATTTTTAAAGATGTTCAAATTAGATTCATTTATTGTCATTCTAATCAATTTCTTTCTAATGCATCAATATCAGTTTTCTCATTTAACTTCTCTGCAACCTTGACATTTGTTGTTTGTCTTGTTTCTTCTCTAACAGGTGCAAGTATGGGACACAGCGGGTCAAGAGCGTTTTCGGAAGAGCATGGTAGAGCACTACTACCGCAATGTGCATGCTGTCGTATTTGTATATGACGTCACAAAAATGGCCTCATTCCAGAACCTAAAGACCTGGATTCAGGAGTGTAACGGGCACGGGGTGTCATCCGCAGTACCTCGTGTTCTGGTGGGTAACAAATGCGACCTAGTTGACCAGGTCCAGGTCCCTTCCAACACTGCCCTCAAGTTTGCCGATGCCCATAACATGCTACTGTTTGAAACATCAGCCAAAGATCCCAAGGAGAGCCAGAATGTGGACTCCATTTTCATGTGCCTGGCGTGTCGTCTAAAAGCCCAAAAATCCCTGATCTACAGAGACGTGGCGAGAGAAGACGGCCAAGTGAGGCTGACACATCAGCCCGACCCTAAGAGCAACTGCCCGTGTTGAGGACCTTAAACTGTGAAATTATTAACGTTGATAATTCACAATGCAAGAATGTGCCTGCAACTAATTTTAGTTACTTTATGACAGCTGCTCCATGAACTGTTTTTTGGGTGTGTGTGCTTATGTTCTTTTTTCAATTACACCATCACTAAAAAGGCAAATCCCACAAAACCTGCCAAGAACATGTTCAAGTTGTGTATTATCTTAAAATCAAAAGAAAGAAATGAGAAATTAGTTTTGCTGAAAGAAAATGATGACCTTTTTTTTGCACTGTGACATCGTGCTTCCTTTAATTTATGCTGATTTAAATGTAACAAAAATGATATTACAGTAATAAGAATCTAATGACAATCATCAATTTTAAATAACATCCAAAATCATCCATTAAAAGTAAAACATCCAAATGCATTATTTTGATATTTATGGTTAGGAAAAATGTGTTGAATTTTCATAAAAATTATGTCAAAGTGCAAAAAATCTTTTGGCCCTACAATGTTTTATTTTATTAATCAAAAGATAATGCAACCTGAACATGTTTACACAAGCTTTCACCCATGTGTAATAATGTTTTTAGTCCCTGATGCTAAATTCAGGGCACACTTTACCACTTAAGTAATCTTTAAAGGTCTGAAGGAACGTGTTGGATTTACGTTTGTTGGATTTACATTTACACATTTCTGTCACACATTGATTGGATTCATCTATAAGCATACAATCAAATCTGATTATTGCTTAGTGGAAAAAGACATAATATCTCCAACATCATTGGCTGATGGTCTTAAAGTTTTAGCCGTCAGAAACTGCACATGTAATCTTAACCTTCCAGCACTGCATGAGCAGTTACACATGACTGCAGTGATCATTCAAATGTTTGTATTGCCCTAAAATGTATTCATCTGCCACCATTGCAAGTTGTTACTCATAACCTTGTGGTTACTCACTCCTAAAATATTTCTCCCTCACTTACTGCATGAATACATTTGAAACCCTTTCAAATGATAAAACTATTAAAACATATTCTGAAGATTAGCATTAAATAGTTAGTGACCCAAATGTTAATGTAATCTGATAACACTCATGATTCACCACATGCTCATTTCTATGAACCTTGGGAAAGAGTGTAACCGTGTGGGAAGTTTTATGTAGCATCACAATATTTTACCAGCTTAAGTTGGTTCTTCCAAATGTGTAAACACTCAAATATAGAAAAAAGCAAGGTTCAAACAGGCGAATGATTGTTACATTTTTATTCAAAAGAACAAGAAAATAGTCATTTTAACTTGACAAAGAATGCCAGTATGAGTGTTTCTGTGGAAGGGGTTGCTGATGATGTGGAAATGTTGATTATGGAATGAGCGAGTGTAATTTGTTGCCCCTGTGATTGTTTGTTTTGTTTTGATTTCGTGTAACCTCTATCCACTGCTTATTCAGTTGTTTTCCATTCTACAGAAAAAGTTGCAGTTTTCTGTGTGGTTTCAAGTGCTTTCAGATTCATAAGAGAATTCTCTGGTTTCAACAGTGTTAGCCTAATATCTGCTAAAGAGATTGAAACCTTAGGATTTGTCTTGTTTTTGTGCCCTTGCTGTGTGACATGTTACGGTATGTATGTTTGGTTTTAAGCACCAAATTAAATCTAAAATATCCTGAAGCACTGAATCTTTTATTATTAACAGTTCATGTTTTAGAGAAACAAAACATTGCAGATTTTTGCACTGAAGAAGTGATTTCCCAATGTTGTCAATTAACAAATTATGCTGAAAATAGTTATAAACTGTGTTGTAAAATCCTACTCAGCAGGAATTATTCAGTGATTTATTAGGGACAGTATTAGCAATACTAAAAGAGAGCATGCAACAATAATCATCCTGCTGTCATAAGTAAATATAGAAATTTGTAATGAACAAAGATGAGTTAAAACATGGATTTTTTTAGATGTTGGAAGGCCTAATTTTTCATTGTACTAAATATAAACCAGTGCAAAAAGACATAATAAATCTTACCTAGAGTGCTTATGTAATCAGTTTTATGTTTATATAAATACAGACTATTAAATACTGGACTTGTACTCACATTCACAGAACAGGCCATAAATTTAAATGTAAAATTATAAAAAGCCTAGGTTTAAGATATACTTTCAGTGTCTGATGAAAATGACGAAACATTTTGTTTTTATTGCATTTCAAAAACAATGTTTAATATATTTGCATACATATTAATTAGTGTGTTTTAAAAACATGCTTAAATGTCATATTTTAAAGTTAAACTCAACAATTATATTTGCTACCTGTAACTGTTGTTTCTTAATATTGAGTATTAAATGCTCCAACTCGTTATCATCAAAAAATCACACAAAAACATAATCAACAAATAAATTAATATGCACATATTCTAAAGATTATAAAATGCAATAGCTGAGGCTGAGATAGGCTATAAATCAAAATGTTTCCTCCGCATTTGTCTTTTTGCACACTGTGTAATTCATAAAATTAGGCTACTTTTTATTCATCTTTTATTTGCAATATGTGTTTGATTTGTTTTAAACATCTATTCCTCCCCTGTCATGTACGCTTCTGGACACATGGTGTGCTGGAGCAGAAAACCCGAAATGTGTAACCAGTAGATGTCGCTATTTTCCATCTTCTCCATCATGACTCAGCGTGGGAGACTTTTATTTTGAAACATATTTGGTCACTTAACCCTGTTTCAGTTGTTTCGTGTTTTACTTGTTCGGCGGCGGAGGCAACGGTTGCAGGAGCAGGACAGTGAGTGCGGTTCTGTCGCTGTGGACGGGGCCGGAGATGGCGGAGTACAGTCAGACGGGTATATTAACGGCCCTGCTGCTATTTACTGTGGTAACCGTGAGGGACATTTATGTGGGCCGCAACAGCATGACTCAACAGGACAGCACTGGACCCGACGTGCACACACAGAGACAGAACAAACACACATTCTACACGGGTCCGGTTCTCAAGTTCCAGTACTGGTGAGAAACTCCACAGACTCTGATGTTATTCAGTGTTTTTACTGTCTGTTTAAATCCCACAGGGGATGCTAAGCTAATACGGCTAACGTAACATGCCTAAATGTGTAAAAAATAATACATATTAGAATATGTAGATAAATGTGCAATTAAATAACTATAGCATATATAATACAATTATTTGCATTATAATTTGAATTCAATTCAATGAATATGAATGTCAAAAAGCGCCTTAATTTAATATTACCTCGATGGACCTTGCTAATATATTCATAAGACATCTTTTTACAGCGCATTTATTTTTATGTACCTAATTAACGTTAACATCTTTGCTGCGAAAACTGCACAAGTTATGTTGCGTTCATTAATTAATGAAAATGTGTTGGATTGAGCAGATTATTGTAGATGAGATTATGAGATTACATGAGATTACATTTGCCCTATTGGGACACAACATATCCGAAGATAATAGGAAAGACCAATTTATTAGAATTATATTTTACATTCTTTTCTGAATTAATAACTATAGATGTATGAACATACAATCCTAATCAATACTGTGTGCCAACATTATCAAATAATTTATCACTGTTTTTAACTGTGTGTTTATTTTTCAGTATATCCTGAGGGTACAGTAAGGTGTTCCAGGAGTACTCCCGGTCCATCAGCCAGCTGTACCCGGACATCCGAATTGAGGGAGAGAATTACCCTCCCAAACCCATCAACAAGTGAGTGTGTCTTTCCAGATGGACTTGGACCTCTGTCAGACAGTGGTTTAGTCCTGACTTTAACTTGTGTCTTCTTCTGTAGATACATTGGAAATTTCATCTCCTACTTTAAACTTCTTGCTATCGCCTTGATTGTGACTGGACAAAATCCTTTCCAAATGTTTGGAATGGACACTCCTAGAATATGGTCCTGGGGACAGGAGAATAAGGTAATGTTGTTAAAGAAGCACTTGGACTCTAACCTGATTTTATAGCGGAGTTTAGGCAGGAGATAAATTAACACTGAGTGTGTCATGGTTTAACTGACGCAAATCCTGTTTTGAGGAATGAGCAGCATTTCAGAGCTAACTACGTCATTGAGTGTGAAGGGCATGCCTGGAATTGGCAGAATGTGTATGATGACATAGCATTTGTACACATGTTAAAGAAGTAAAATCAAAATTGACTTTGATTGTGATGAAATGGATGAAGCATCAGATTTTTTCACCTACTCTAGAACATATACATAAATAACTGCATTTTGTCCACTCTCTGCGTGTTGTTTTTAATTACCTGAAAGAAAGTTTCTCACATTTGATGGATCTGTTTTGCAGATTTTCTCCTGCCTCATGGCATTCTTCGTAAGTAACATGTTGGAAACCAATTTCCTCTCAACAGGAGCTTTTGAGATTTCATTGAATGGTAATGTCATTTGGATTACCACTACACCTGGGGGGAAAAAATTATGAAACTGTGAACAACATATGTATGTCAAAGAAACATCACTATTTCTTTTTGTTTTAGATGTACCAATTTGGTCCAAGTTGCAATCAGGATATGTGCCCAACATTCAAGAGCTTTTCCAGATCTTGGATAACCACCTTAAGATGAATCAGGTCGAGAAGATGAACTTTCCCTCACCATAGTGCTGTTGTTTTTGCCAAGAGACAGGTGAGTGGTAAAACCTGTACAATGACGTCAGCATGTATGCCACAGCATGTACAAACATAGCAGGTGTTTAACAATAACTTTGTTGTTGTTTTCAGTACAGGGTTGTTCCTAGGCTTAAAGGTTATTTGCAAATCTTGGCTCTGTTGCTAAAGTAGTATTTCAATATGGAATAGGCTAACCTAAACTGTATTAATTTGACTGAAAATGCTGAAAAACTGTAAAATTGTAAAATATTAATACAATTCAAAAGTTCTTAATGAAAAAAAAATCTTATCATCCAAGTTGAAAACTTAAAAAAAAAATTGTGTTGCTTAATATTTTTGTGGAAGCTGTGATCATTTTCAGAATTCTTTGAATATCAAGTTCAAAGGAGCAGCATTCACTTAAAATATAATTTTTGTAACATTGTAAGTGTGTTTACTATTACTTTTGATTATTGCATCCTTACTGAATAAAAGCATTAATTTCTTTCAAACCTTATGTAATCTTACTGACCTCAAACTTTTGACAAAGTAGCATACTTTAAGAAATAGTTCACCCAAAAATGAAAGTTTGGTCATTTGCTCACCTTCAGGTTGTTTCAAACGGGTATAAATATCTTTCTTTTGTTGAACACAATTTTTTTCTAATTTCTATGGAAGTCAATGGGAACCATCCTTTTAACAAAATAGAATCTTTCATTTCATGCCAAGTTTTAAGAGAAGTTCTGCTTAATTCAGGTCCTTCTCAATATAGACATCAAATGAATCAAAATTTACTGTTTAGTAAGTAGTAACTTGTAGTGAACTTTGGTAAGTTTGAGCAATATGAATCTTATTATGTCGATCTTCACGGGGGGTGGCTTGTTTGTGGGGGGCAAATTCAGTAAGCTTTCAAAAGATACTATACATGTCTAAATTTGTGCTCCATCACGTATAATATTGAGAAAAAAAAACAAAAAAAACACGCAATGACGCAATTTCTATACCGGTATTATGATCTTAATGGGTTAAATAGCTTATGTTTGGTTTTGCTCATATGTTCTATTTTTATCATGTTCTTGGCCATGGAGATTTATCAGTGGCAGTATGGAAAATAGATGCAGGAAGTACTGCCCAGATATGTGCACAAACATATTCCATTTAATTGAAGAAACAAACCAAAAAATCTAGTCTAATGTATGTACTTCAATAAAAAATGTTTTAAAAATGACTTTTGTGACTAGCACTGTGCCGAACAACATGCGTAATTCAACACAACAGCAGCAGTAAGTGTTGTATTGTCTTCTGCAGGTCTCCGGAGCTGTTTCACTGGTCAGCGGGACTGTGGATTGTGGCATAATGAAGGCCTGTGCTGCAAACAGCACGCTGTTAGCACAGGCTCGATGCTCGGCCATCACACACACTCTTCCTGCCCAGCGACACACACCTTTGGATCGACTACATCTCTTCAGAGCATAAAAACTACATGCATTCATAGTATGAGTGTCACATGTGAGGAAAAGGGCACTACCGTTAATTTTTATCCTGAAGCTTTTTTTATTGTTTTGATCAGGGTTCTGTTTGTAACAAGTGCTTTTAGCTGAAGTGCAATGGAATGTTCCATCTTTCTCAAGGGCAACTGTGATTGTGTGGTTTTCTTAATGTAAATGTCTATAAATGACCTTTAACATGATTATTTGTTTGCACTGGTGTAGACTGTACTCGGGGTATTGGACTGCTTTTTTTGTCCTGTTTGTCACAGGTTTGCAGGTTAGATTCATAAGTACAGCATGTGCTTGTGGGGGGATTTAAGGCCAGATCTTCCTCTCTTCTGCTTAAACTTTAACCATATAAATTAGCACTGCCAGAGTAATCTGTGGAATCAGCGTAATTCTTTAGATCCCTGAAGTCGTCTAGATGGTGTGATTGATAGTGTTGCATATCAGAAGATGTGAATGGTGTTTCCAAAGACTCCCTCTATTTTTCCAGCTCTCTCCCCATATTAATTTAATGTTAGCAATGGACCCCTTGTGTTTTAGTGTACCTCTCTGTGAATTTGTAACAAAAGTGATACTAATAGTTGGGATTAAGTTGCATTGAGAAGAAATTTTACTCTTTCACAGTGATGTAAAATAAAGATTAAAATATTTCAAAAAGTTGTGATGGTGAATTAAAAGTTTTATGTAACTGAGATTAACAACAACAAGATTGTTGTACGGTCTGTTTTATTTTAATTTTTTTTTTTTTTTTTTTTGGTGTGTGTTTGTTCTCCACTCTCTTAAAAGCAAAAGAGATGAAACATGATATGAACATCCAGTACTACTACTACTACAAAAAAAAAATAGATTTGGCTTAAGTTGGTGTATGTGGGTGTGTATGTGGTTCAGGTATAGCCTACGAGAAAAATGTCTTCACAAAGATGGAAATATCCAAAATCCTTGTCCTTGTAGGGATATTTTTGATCCCCAAGAGCAAACAAGTTTATAAATCATATAGAATTAAGTTAGGTTTAGGTGTAGGGATAGAGTAAAGGGAATGAAAAATACAGTTTGTACAGTATAAAAACCATTACGCCTGTGGAATGTCCTCATAAAACATGAAAACCCAATGTGTGTGTGTGTGTGCTAAAAACTGATGTACAGCTACTTTACAATTGACTGTGTAAGACTGTTTTCAGAAAAAGTCTGTAGCTGAGGAACATAATATATTAACTCATGTTTGGAAGATGTCTTTCAGCTTTGAATTGGGCTTTTGTCTGATTTCATCCTACTGTAGGTCACATGACATCAGACCAATATAAGTGGGCTATTATTTCTGAAAGAAGAATACAGAATATTGTATAAAATATATATCTGCTTCTTTGTTGTACAGTTCACATTTTTCTAATATTACTGATCTCGCCCATCTTCTCACAGATCTTCAATAGGTCTCTGGAGTTGTGTGAAGTACCCGCCACATTCAAACAGTCAACGATTATCCCCATACCGAAAAAAAATAAAAGGACTTAACGACTACAGACCTGTGGCGCTAACATCTGTCGTCATGAAGTCATTTGAAAAACTGGTTCTGGCTTATCTGAAGGACATCACCGGACCCTTACTGGACCCCCTGCAGTTTGCTTATCGAGCAAACTGGTCTGTAGATGATGCAGTGAACATGGGTCTACATTTCATCCTGCAACATCTGGATAAATCAGGGACTTATGTGAGGATCCTGTTTGTGGACTTCAGTTCAGCCTTCAACACTATCATCCCAAACCTCCTCCTGCCCAAACTAACTCAGCTCTCTGTGCCCACCTCGGCCTGTAAGTGGATCAACAGCTTCCTGACAGACAGGCAGCAGCTAGTGAGGCTTGGAAAATTCTCATCCAGCACCCGTACTATCACCCGGACATTCACATAGACTCCATTGCTAAAAAGGCCCAGCAGAGGCTGTACTTCCTCCGCCAGCTGAGGAAGCTCAACCTGCCACAGGGACTGCAGAAACAGTTTTACTCTGCCATTATTGAGTCCATCCTCTGCACTTCAATTACCATCTGGTTCAGCTCAGCTACCAACTCTGATCTCAGAAGACTACGTCGAACAGTCCGGACTGCTGAACGAATCATTGGTACAACCCTCCCTACCCTTCAGGATCTGTACTTATCCAGAGTACGAAAAAGGGCTGGCAAAATCATTTAGGACCCCTCACATCCAGCACACTCACTTTTTGAACTTTTACCATCTGGTCGGCGCTACAGAGCACTGAGCACCAAAACGACCAGACACAGGCAATCCATCTCATGAACACTTGATCATGGAACACTCAGTTTTTTATTTAATGCACATACTTACTTGCATTCAAATATTGCACCTTATATACCTGTACATAGTAAATTGAATATTTTTGTATATTGGGTTTGCTATTTTTGCACATTGTCTGTCTTGTATACTTGTATATTGTTCTTTTTATAATCTGTCATTTTTGTCACTGTCATTCTGTAGCACTGTGGAGCTTCTGTCACTAAAACAAATTCCTAGTATGTGTAAACATACCTGGCAATAAAGCTCATTCTGATTCTGATTCTCACCTAATAAGACTACTGCTCCATATAACAAGAGCTTGATAAACGGAGTAGTAATGTGAATCTTTTCTGGCACTGGGATCGTCCAGCTCTGTGGTCAAAAAGACTTCTTCATTTTTAAGCACTCAAAATCATTATAATAAACATTTCAAATAGGGATATTAAATTCTATACGAATTTGAATATTAAAACTGATTCAATTTCCTAATCTTTACTGCTTCTCTTTTACTTTTTTACTTTACTTTTACTTTTTTATATATATAAATAGGTCAGGGCTTTTCAATTTTTTAGATGCCATGGACCCCCCAAATATGATCATTCTAGTGCATAGGACCCCCAACCTAAAATTAAAAAGGCACAGTTTCTTGTTCAAAGGCCCCATTTACACTGTGAAAAACAAATATTATAAATATGCCTAAAATATTATTTGAAAGGTTTAAGGATTCATGTACATCGTTGTTAGATTTGTTTCGTACTCATAGTACCTACTGTTAGATGCATTTATATATTTTAATCATTTCAATAATTTTCCTCGTAACCGGTTGCCTTTCCACAGACCACCTAGCACTCCCTTGTGCCACCCACCTCCATATAATATTTAATGACGCAAAATATTACATTCCTACAAAATTAAATCTGGAAATAGAATCACTTGTTTCTTATTTATTTGTGATATTGCAAAAATCTTTTTTAAATATTTTATAAAGAAACGGAATTTAAAGACAGAAATATCTTTATTTTCCTCCTTCGTTTTCTGTCCATCTTGTGGTTTGTGATATGTTGTAATGTGACGGTTATTTATGAAAATAGATACATACGTACGTACGTACGTACATACAGTCCTACAGGTGGCGCTATGTTCCGAATTATGTGTCTTATTCAACTGTATTTGTGCTGTGGTTCTTCTAAGAGGGCTGACTGTTGGACAGTGCTGAGTATGTTACCGGCTATTCTGTAAAACTGACGATAATGTTGATTTAATACGTAATAATTTAATATTATATGTTGTAAACTATTATATATTAATTTCCTCCAACGGAAATTTCTAGGGCACTTAGAACCAAGCTAGCTGTCAGCTAACAATGAACATATCCTGTTAGCTTGTTAGCGAACTAGATGCCATTTAAAACACGTTGTCAGTTTCTTTAATGAATTCTTAATCAGTATTTATTATAGTTAATAAAATAACAAAACGCGCTGAAGCGCTAATGTCAATTCTTATTACACGGTTTTCTAGAAAAGTCATATGTTAGTAAGTCTAACGTTAGTTGGCTAACGTTAAATGCTGAGATGTTTAGCTCGCTCATTTGTTTACATACGATATTTGACACAAAGGATTTTAACTTGTGAGAATATAACCACACGTTATTTAAAACGAGTGCTCGTGTCGCCAGAACTAAACATGACGGTTGTCTTTAGATTGAAAGAGTTATTTGGAGCTGCTGTCTTGCATTGTACACAGTTAGGCGATTGTGTTTATAAATACAGTTTGTGTCTTATAATGTGACTAATTCGTATTTTACCAGATATTATCGGTGTAAAGGAAATATCTGGTGGCTAAGTAATATTTGAAGGCATATTGGAGCTTCTCAGTGATCAACACACAAGTCAACATGAGTACTGCTGTGAGTAGGACTGACCACGTGATCACTCACGTGATTAGTACTGATTACATTTAAACTATTGCAGCTTGTATTGCAGTTTCCCTGCTGCTAAACAACAACAGTAATACAACACCTATACTATAGTAACCACTTGTGTCTCCTGTTTTTAGACACAGAGGAAAAGACGAACATCATCTGCTCCATGTTCCCGCCGTGGAAACAGCAAGAGAAACCGGGCACAGATGTCTCAAACAGCGATGGAGACCATTGATGTACTGGAAAGTGACAGAACCAACAGTAAGTCTCATACTTTTGTTTTACCAGGTTTCCTTTACCTCTGATTGGTGATGTAAGAACAAATGATTTAATAGCCACAAAAACAAAAACAATAAAATTCAAGGCATTAATGTTTGCTTACAAAACCACCACTGGCTCTGCACCCCTTTACCTAAATTTATTACTTCAGACGTATGTGCCCTCTAGAAGCTTACGTTCTGCAAGTGAACGGTGCATTATTGTGCCATTCCAAAGAGGCACAAAATCACTTTCACAGACTTTTACCTTAAATGTTCCCTCTAGCACTCTCTATTCTATTTCTATTCTTAAAAATTAAAAACCTTCTCTGTTCTTTTTTATATCTTTTATCTTTTCTATCTTTTTTTTCCTTTTTGTTTATTATACAATTAAACAAAATAAACACTAGCTTGCTCTATTCTTTTTCTGTTCTATCAGTTTTCTTTCTATTTACTATATAATTAAAAAAAACCTTGCTACGTATACTGCATTAAACTAATCTGAGACTTGTCATAGCACATACATAGCATTGCTCTTTTGTTGATTTTGATTGCTTCCATTGTCCTCATTTGTAAGTCACTTTGGATAAAAGAGTCTATGAACTATGAACAAGCAATTGGCAAGCAGTGAGCATCACAATTTATAGGAGGGTCGAGCAACATTCAGACTTTGATTTTCCTTTTTTTAATTTGTGAACTACAATGTTTACACATAGAAACCTGTTTAAAGTGCAACACTTTTTTTTTTTTACAGCAGAACTGATGGTTAAAGATGTGAGCTACAAGGTTGTTAATTGATCAGGGTTTCTGTGGGTCTTACAAAGGTCTTAAAAAGTGTTAATTTGCCCTTCCACAAATTAAGGTCTTAAAAGTCTTAAATCAGAGCAGATATTTTCAAGAAGTTATGGTATAAAATGTTGTATGCAGTGCAAAAAATGTAATATATTCCTCAGTTTTTCCTGTACTAATATTAAAATCACTGTACATTTACTGGAGATGCAAAATGAAGGTATGAAGTCTTGTGTTGTGAACAAAACTGAGGTAATGTTTAAAACAAGAACAATTATCTTACATTTTGCAAGTAAAAATATCTCGATTTAAGAATCTTTGGACATTTGCACTGGAAAGCAAGACAAAAACTCTCATGTAGAATATCACTTTTTTGCAGTGTAATCAGAAGGTATAGTTATAGTTATTTCTATATTCTAGTGTTTGAAAGAAGAGTGATTTCTTTTGTAAAATGAATTACAAAGAAATCTAGAACTGTTGGAAGTTGTATTTTAATACTGCTAATACAACTCTTTATGTGCTTCCTAGACATTTAGATATAGGAAACTTATTGAAGCATGCTGAGTCATTTCTTAAATTATTAGATTTAATCTTAAAATCAATATTGGCATAATAATTCATAACAGATTTCCCATACAGTGCTACAAACAAATACAAATATCAATTGTCCACCATATTACTAAATTTTAGTTTGGATTATTGAATATATTACATTTTAATTATTAAGTTAGATTAATTAATACATACAATATTCATGAACATTAAATGTACATTTCTGCAGGTGGCATTTCAAACATTGTCATTTAATATTTCTGGGAATAACACTTGAATTCATTTCATTTTAATACCAACAGTGTTTTTGTTATATGAATTATACATTTACTAATGATTGTTATTCCATTTTAATTTATTTTTATTTTAAATCTTCCTAAATTGAAAATTTGAACTACATTTATGTTCTTCATTCATTTGTGTTCTTTTTTAAACTTCTGCTGGAAATGAACTGGAGTTTAAAAGAAATGCTAATGTTTTTCATTCATTCCGTCTTGTTAAAGGTGAAGATGTGGTAGATTTAACATGTGAAGGATCTGAACCTGCGGTTGTTGACCTCACCAATAATGATTCTATTGTGGTGAGTCTTGAACACTTTTGTACTATAGTAAATGTTTGAATTAAGCATATGCCTTTTGTTCTTGTGTTGTGTTGACATTATTAAGGGGATTTTTAATGAATTCTGTTTTTTCTATTTTCTGTCTCACCATTCTCTCATCATCCCTTGGGATAAAAGGTTGTGGAAGATGGTAATTGTATTTATATATATATATTATTTATATATATATATTTTTTTTAAATTAGGATTCCTGTTTTAAAAATGTCTTAACTGTGTCTTTCTTACTAAACTACATTTATGTTTGTGTTGCAGGTGTGCAAAGCAGACGTGGACAGGGCACGGAGAGTTATGTACTAAGCAGTGATGAAGAGGAAGAGTCCAGTCTTAGACTCAGTCCAGGCTTACTGTCCTCTTTACATGCCAGTTCGCGGGCCAGGTACACATATTCCATCCATTATCACATAGATTAGATTGGCATATACAAAATGAACATAGTCTTCATCTTTGTATGCAATTTTTGTGGATACAGCTTTGTGAATTTTAACATTTGAAAGTTAATATGCACTACAAGTTTTACACTTAGTCAAGCTGCAGTTCGTTGTCATCTCGTGTTGATTTTGTTTTGTGGTGCTCTGCTGTCCATAGGTCTACACCAGGGGCGGTTAGCTGTCCTGTTTGCATGGATGCATATTCAGAGGTAAGCTGTTTTATGTGCAACTAAACTGTTTAACTGTACAGTTAGTTCACACCAAAATTAACTTTGTCATCATTTACTCACCCTCACAGATCTCTCAGGGTTCATTAAAAATCTTCTTTCGTGCTTCGAAAATGCACAAAAGTGGGTTTATATGTTTGAAAAAAAAATTCTGAACATTGTCATCTTATACTCACTCTCATGTTCTTACACTTTTTTTGTGGTTCCACTGAAGTGCCTTGAAACACGCAGCATTATTCTATGTGGTTACATAATTTCAATTGAAACAGGAAGACAGGGTGGGACAAATCGAGCAGCCCCACCCCCTTTTTAAAAAATAGCCAATAGCATTTTGTTTATATCACAGGTTGACAGCTTATGACAGCCACATTCTAATACATTACCCCCTAGATTTAGTATGAAACTCTTACTAAAACAAAATAGTAATCATAATCATGCTGAGGCAAAATAATGTGATAGAATGTCATGTCAATCAAGGTTGATATGGACCATTTTTAGCTAAAATAATATAAATATTTTTTGTTAATATAAATAAATTTCCCATGGTAAACGGATGAAATCAAGGCAAATACATTAAAAAGAATTACCAAATATGATTAAAATAACCTATGCAAACAGACACTGTCAAAACATCAACCAAGAAATTAAACGATACTCTCAAAAAAAAAAACTCATGCATCATTTTCAATGTCAACCGTCACAATAAGCCAAATTTAAATGGAAAAAGTGGGCAATGTAAGTGATTGGGAAAAGCAACATAATTAGCAGGTACTTTACTTTCATTCATGCACACACATGACAGTCAAAACTCCTTGATTAATACACACGACAATAAAAAATTAACAATGATGTGCTTGCCTTCATGTCGCACTTTAACTTTACACAGAACTAGAGGAAGTCTTTTGTGAATTACATATTTTAGAACATAATACAGAAAACGAATCAAGTCCAGCAACTTTCAAGGATATAGTTCAAATCTGGACCATTTAAAAGATAAGACGGGATCATATAGACCCAGATGTTCATAACTGTACTCTGATTTCGGAGTTGCAGTGATGATAGAGCCTTCATGTCATCTTGCTCCATGAGTGTAATTCACGTTTTGAGAGTTGAGTCACTTTCTCACTCTTTACCGTGTAACTTATAGATGTTTTTCCTAAACACGTAAGTCACGCCTGACTCTTAACCTGAAGAATGCTTTGCATTTCCGGTCTCCAGTGTTTCTAGTCAAAGAGGCGTATATTCCGAGCTGTTAATCTAATGTTAAACCTATTAAAATGTTTTTAAAAAGCACATGGATCTATAGCACAATCACTTTGCAGTGTCGCAATGACCGTCATTTGTCAGTGCCTTACTCCTTTAAGTTTAATGAGTGTGTAAGTGACACAAAGCTGTCAACGTTAGCTACATTAAAAACAGATGGACGCTATTTGAATGGGTTCCTATGGAGACCGGAACAGAAGAGCATCCAATCTGACGTTAGAATTCTAATAGTGGCGCTCATCGTTTACTCAGGAAAAAGGTGTATATATAGGCATTGTGATCACTTAAATATACAGTTATTTATTCAAATATCAGAATTAATTGTACGTTCAAAATCAGAATCGTTATCACTCATGAATCATCACATCTGTCTGCTGATCCATAGTGATTTGCTAAAAGTGTGGGTGTCAACATGAGATGCCTCTACAGTGTGCGTGTGTATTTGCTAACGTAGTGATGACTGATTGGATGCAGTGCATGCACACTTGGGTTTGTTTGTTAACCAATTAGCCTATACAATATAGATATAGCGGCAGCCAGTAGCCGCTAAGAGGCTGAGTAGCCGCTTAAAGATGACGCGTTTCCACTGATCCAGGTGATGATTTATTGTAACATTGAAAGATCAGCAACATGATGATGATGATGATGACGATAAAAAGTAAGCAAAAGAAAATTAAATGAAATAAATCAAAATGAAAATGAAAACGGTCAACAGAAAGTGAGCGCCCCAGCTACTCACCCTCCTATGGAAGCAGATTAGTCTCATTAATAATTCACGCACAATACACGATGCACACATGCGTGTCCCAATTCACGTGCACGAAAAAAATATATATATTCACAAAAAAAATTCACGTGCAAAAATAAGAAAGAATATAAATTCATACAATACGTTTCACAAGTTGCAAAACACAATTCACAGATTTACAACTGTGTACAACAATTTTGAATGTTTAAAAATCACGAGTGTATCACGGACTGTGAGTGTGTGAATAGCTTTTTTACGTGTGTATTATTTAGACTTGCGTGTGTGTTTTTGAGACTCTCCTGGCAGCGAACTCCTCCCATGCGGGTCACTCGTCCACTTTAGCCAATCAGATTTGAGCCTGTCGATCGACCAATCATAACCCGCTGTGGGCGTGCCTATCTTACGTTACGTCATCAGCGCGAGTCCAGTTCCAGAATTCAGATACGATTCAGCTGTTTATCGTCTCATTTTGTTTTATACTGCATGCTTACTTAAAAATCGGTCGTTTAGACACACTCGTTAACGTGACCAGTGTAAGCCAGCTGCTGCTCAGAGTGTATTATGTTTTAATATTTATCGATTGTTATGTTTATTTAATAAAGAATCATTCACGTGGATACCATACCGCATAAAGATATTAAAATTATAAACTTAATGTAAAGCATAAAATACGTTTTTTACAGATGGGACATGTAAATAAATAGAAAATGAAAATTATCTATTTGGATATTTTTCAAGCAGTCTCTTGTGGTTTTGTTTTTTTTTGATTGAAAACAGGAAAGAGCTGTCAGAGCCAAACTTGTCTTGTGTCTCAAATCCTACGATGGCACGCATTCAGCTGATGACGATTTAATAACACTTTAATAACACACATTGTAAACCATGTACATTTCATTTAAGTTTGTTTACGCTGCAGCCTGCAGATATTATTTATTTCAGAATTGTGATGGTTATGATGTACAAGTAGCTGCTACTATTTCAACCTCTGCCACAAATTATGAGGTGATGTGAATCTAGAAGTTTCATTTGGAACTGTAACTCTTTCAAAACAGTCATGCTGCAACCCATCCATTTTAACAGTTTCAACTGATTTAACTCATGCATTATTACTACATTTCTTTAAGAATGGTACCCTATGACTTTGTATTTGTTAAGGCATAAAGCTTTGTTATGCATTGTTAAATGTTCTGGTTGTTTGTCAGAATTAAAACATTCAAAACAAGTCGGAACTTGAATGAAGTTTACTGAATAATCTTTGATGCATTCCTTTATGTGATCAGTCTGTCTGACTGACCAGCAAATTCCAGAACTGTTAATACTAAAGCAAATACAATTGCTGCTAACCAACATCATCTTGTGTTTTGTAATCTCAAAGATTTTTACATCACTGCTCAACATAAAATTATGTATCACGATAATATAATATTTTAAAAAGTACATGAATGTTGATTACATTAAAAAAAAATGCATAAAGGTGAAGTACATAAAAAGACATAAAGATTAATGTGAACGAAGAGGTCTGTAACTGTCATCCAGATGTTGTTCCAAAGTGTTAAATCCTGAAAAATGCAAGGAAAATGATTAGTGTGTTTTAATTAAACACTGCATCCAGTTGCACAAATGGTTAGTACAAACACACCGTTATTCATACACTGAGTTCTCGTGAGGTATATTCATCATTACATAAAGCTATAATAATAAAGGCAGGGTCAGTGCTAAGTGGGAGCTAGACTGGGCAGAGGACACCCAGCGTTGTTAAACAAAAACATGGCAATGAACAGAATTCTTTCTTCATTTTGGCCAATAAACAGGACATTGTGGCTAACACAAGACAGCATCTTTGGCAACACTATCTGTTTTCATAGCAGCCGCTGGCTTAAACTGGTCACGTTAACGAGTGTGTCTAAACGACCGATTTTACCTTTAGTTTTTAAGCAATCAAAATAAAACAATACACCTTTACTAGGCTAGTTACAAATGAGACGATCAACAGCTGAATCGTATCTGAATTCTGGAACTGGACTCGCGCTGATGACGTAACGTAAGATAGGCACGCCCACAGCGGGTTATGATTGGTCGATCGACAGGCTCAAATCTGATTGGCTAAAGTGTACGAGTGACCCGCATGGGAGGAGTTCGCTGCCAGGAGAGTCTCAAAAACACACACGCAAGTCTAAAAAATACACACGCAGTGTTGCCAGACGTACGATAATTATCGTATTTGTACCATAATTTTGACCTCTGTACGATGTACGATCAATAATACCACAATGTACGATAATTTCAGAATTTTGTGACACCATGGTCGTTGTAATTATAAGAGCTTCTATTCTCAAAGATCTAGCTGTGTGGATACTACGTCTACCTTCATGATTGTGAGGAGACGTGAACGTGCGTTACGCATACCTTTCAGCCAATCTTACGTCTTCTCAACCAATCATCGTGGAGAATGGCTCTCTCTCACAAGCACAAGTTAACGTTCCTGTCGTACTTAGGTCAGTTGTTTCAAAACTGAGGTTGTTAGTTTAACAATAAAGTATAGAAAATGAGTGCTGAAAAGGATAAATAGCTGTAACATCTAGATTAATAGCTGTATTTTGAACGTTTGACTCGGGTAAGATAATTAGTTTAGCATTGCAATAAGGTATAGAAAATGAGTGCTAAAAAGGAGAAATAGCTGTAACATCTATATAAATATCTTTATTTTGAACGTTTGACTAAAATACGATAATTTTCTCCCAAATACGATAATTTTGAGCTTCTGGTACGATACTTGGACATTTCCAATCTGGCAACACTGTACACACGTAAAAAAGCTATTCACACACACACATTCCGTGATACACTCGTGATTTTTAAACATTCAAAATTGTTGTACACAGTTGTAAATCTGTGAATTGTGTTTTGCAACTTGTGAAACGTATTTTATGAATTTATATTCTTATTTTTTGCACGTGAATTTTTTTTGTGAATATATATATTTTTTTCGTGCACGTGAATTGGGACACGCATGTGTGCATCGTGTATTGTGCGTGAATTATTAATGAGACTAATCTGCTTCCATACCCTCCTTCCTCCATGCCAACCACACGCAAACTAACAGGTGATATGCCCCTAAAACAAGTGACGTAACAAACCGAAAATAAATTTCAAAATAAAAGACATCAACCCAAACCTGGCACCTACAATAGATGTTTGAAAACCGCCAAACTGACACCAAACCAGCCCAAATTTTGTCAATTTTTACCCGCACAAGCAAATTCAAAACCACCTAATCTGGCAACATTGATCTCAGCCGCAGCTTCAGTGTCTATTTATAGTGTAGTGTAGGGGGTGGGGCGCTTTTGATTCTAGAGAGCATTTGATTGGGCAGAAAGTTTGATGAGAAGCTGAAGTACAGGGTGATGTCATCAAAATCGTTGATTCATATTGGCGGAAATGAGAGACTAAGTTTTGAATGCTTATATCTTGTAAACACGAATTTTGGAGCACACTAGCTTAACATTAAGGCTAACATTTTCATACTAAAAGACAAAAAAAATTAATTTTGATTTCATGGGGACTTTAAAGAATGTTATTTCTGTTTTTTGGAGCTTTAAAGCTCCTGATCATTTATTTTCATGCCATAGGAAAGAGCAAAGCAAGACATGAGTGAGTAAATGATGGACCGTTTTGATTTCGAATTTAAGTTAACATTTTATTTGAGCTGTAGTTTGTTTTGGTTTTTTGTCTATAATATAATGTGTTTCTTTGAATAATTGAAATGTCTGGCTTTGATCCCATTTTCAGATCATCGACAGTGGTCGGCTCATGGTCTCCACAAAGTGTGGCCACCTTTTCTGCAGCCAGTGCATCCGCGACTCTCTCAGCAGAGCTCACAGCTGCCCGACATGTAGAAAGAAACTCACACACAAACAGTATCACCCAATATATATCTAATGGTGAAACAATCAACTGAATGAAATCAGCTGTGTGCATCTCAAAAAATTCTGTAGTACACTCTCATGAGCTCAATATTTTCACTGGCTGTTTCATACTTGACACATGAATGGCAAGATGATATTTGGAATTATTTTGACTTGTGGGATTCTGTTGGAGCTAAAAGGGCACTTAGTCCAGGATTAAGCATTTTTAAATAGTGAATATATATATACACTGTTTTGAAGTGAAGGAGTTTTGGGAATACATCCTGACATTGAGTAGTCTGAGTTTAAGGTCTTGGCTGCTATATTAATATTTTTATTTTATTTTTGTCAACCGTCCAGTTTGTAGTATTCAATAACGTCGTTAGGGTCCAGTTCGAATGGAAAAATGAATGACCAACTGTCACAAGTAGGGTCTTGTAATGTTAGTTTAGTCTTAAACAAAATAGCTCCCTGCTGTGATGGTCTCTATTCTTGTTTGGTGAAATTTGTCAGTGAAATTTGTGAGAGTGTAATGATAGTTTGGGGCGCATCACCTTCATCTGGTGGACAACTTTTGGGTCGCCCTTCCCCTGTACCTGCTCTCATTTGTTTGTATAGCTTTAGTACCAGCCTTGTTAGCTTTAACTGTCACTCACAGTTAACTTGATTTCATTCATTGTCTGTTTATTTGATCAGATTTAATATTCAGATTATTATTTTGTCATCAAGCATATTGCATTCAAATGCGTTTTTGAGGGAACAGTGGATGCTGACTGTAAATGTGCTTTTGTCTCAGAAGCACATTTAAAGACTTCTTCATCTGATCATTTACTCAGTGGTCAGAGAATGATAAATGCATTCTTGAATATTTAGCAGAGGTTGACTGGAGGACTAAAGGTAACAAGGCTTGTTTGCAAACTATACATGTTAAATGTTAATATTTGTATATACTTTAATGTATAAAGGACCTGTAAGTTAAAAAGCGTTAGTAATGTAAAGACCATAGCATTTATTTCAATAAACATTTTGATCGCTGATTATTTACTTTGTTTCATGAGATTTAAGATGTTTTGATAAGTAATGGTTGAAATAAACCATGTAGAGAGACTTTATCCAACACAACCGTTTTCATTCTGGGGAGCTAACAATATATAGTGCATGCTTAATTATTAGGCGCATTGATATTCTGGTCATTTTAATGACTATTATTAATTTTGTATTTTATCATTTATAAGTGGACATAAAAAATAACTTATATTCAGGCATGCATAATTATTAGGCACATTTTCTTTGGCAGAAAAAATGAGCAAAAAACGAGATTTAGCGTAGATTGAAAAGTCAAAAATTGTTAAATGCCCATGAGAAGGATGCAATACTAGAGTTTGCAAAGTTAAGGCTGCATAAGAATTAAGGTGAAGAATTAAGCATGAAACCATCAGGAACCATTTCAGCCTCCAGAGCCACCATTTTCCAGAACTGCAACCTACTTGGAGTCTCCAGAAGTGCAATGTGTCTGGTTCTCAGAGATTTGCTTGGGTAAATAAATTCTAAAAAAAAAAAAAAAATGACCCTCTCTTAATAAGAATAACATGCTGAAGTGTTGTAAAATATATGAATACTTTTTTTTATAGGCTTTATACTAGTGGTGGGCCGTTATCAGCGTTAACGTGAGACTCTTATCGGGCGATAAAAAAAAATATCGCCGTTAATCTATTCTCAAAGTTGGGTTGGGAGCTGGGTCTAAACTACGCAAACTGATGACTTTCACCTTGATATTTTAGCGCGGATGTATACCTAGCCGAATTGCACTGTAGGGGGCGAGAACTAGTCTTCTAACCTGTGTGTATGCCTACTGTGAAATTACCACATCAAACGTGACGTGCTAACATGGATGCAGCTATGAAGCCGCCGGGTTTGCTTCAGGGCAGGGGCGTTGCTAGACCCTTTTTACTGGGGCACATGCCCCAGTGAAAATCTGCTGTGTCCCAGTAAAATCTCAAATCTGAGTTATAATTTACTTTGATAATCCCGAAATAAAGACATTAAACTATATGCAACAACTGAATTGAGGCTTCTAAAAGCAACACAGTTTAACCGAAGACTGTGCACGCAGATATCCATAACTGCAACGCGCACGTCGCGCAGCCTTTTACGCAGAAGTACATGCAGTGTAGGAATAGTTGATTACACAAGTTTGTATAGTTAATTGTGTTGTAAATGCAATTGTCAAGCAGTTTGTGATGCATTTTGGAAACAGGAGATGAGCCCCTGGTCTAATGCGCCACCCGGCTTGAGAAACCCATTCTCAAAGACTTACAACATTATTTGGGTAGCACACATATTCTAAATGCCTTCGGCAGAATTCGAATTAGCCATTTTAATCTAGATTAATTCCAAGATTACAGTGAGATTAATCTAGATTAAAAAATAATCTATGCCCACCACTACTTTATACACATAGGTTGAGAGTGACTCTTGAAGGACCAGCATCACATCCTCTTGTACCACTCTTTAAAACATGTCTTAAAGAATCTGACAGTAAGTTTCTGGAATTCATTTTTAGTCTGTCCTGAAAATTTCCTGTCCTGAAAAGTCTGTCTTGCAGAGATGGATTAAAAATTAACTCCCAAAATTTACTGCCGGATTCTGGAAGATACATTTTGGTAACAGTGTCAAGTCAAGTCACCTTTATTTATATAGCGCTTTTAACAATACAGATTGTGTCAAAGCAACTGCACAGTATTTAAACAGAACAATAGTGTGTAAGTAACGCATTATTGTAAATAATCAATTTTCAGTTAAAGGCAGTTCATCAATGAATTCAGTGATATCATCGTCAGTTCAGTTCAAATAGTATACGATATCGCTGGAAAGTGTCCCCAACTAAGCAAGCCAGAGGCGACAGCGGCAAGGAACCAAAACTCCACAGGTGACAGAAATGGAGAAAAAAACCTTGGGAGAAACCAGGCTCAGTCGGGGGACCAGTTCTCCTCTGGCCAGACGAAACCAGCAGTTTGTACCAATGTCCGAATGTAGAGAACTCATCAGGTTCCTGTGGTGTAGCGCCGATGGCCGTCTAGGTTGGTGAGGTCTTTAGTGATGATCCGTCTCTGGAGCTCATCTTGTTGACATCCATGGCTATTGAAGTCATCTCCAGGTGGTGATCCATGATCTAAGCTGGGTGCGGACTGGATCCGGGGGACTGCAGTGACCATCTGATCTGGATACAGGCTGGGTCTGGTGGCTACGGTGACCTCGGAATAAGAATGAAACAGACTAATATTAGCGTAGATGCCATTCTTTTTACGATGCAACGAGTGCATCAGATGTTATGGGAGCTGTTTTCGGTTCCGGCTGACCTATTTAATGCAGCCTAACAATCCTTTAACGGTGATACAAGAGGATGTGATGCTGGTCCTTCGAGAGTCACTCTCAACTTATTTGTGGCAATAAAAGTGAGTACACCCCAAGTGAACTTGTTCAAAGTGTCAATATTTTGTTTTAGCACCATTGTTCCTGGCACTGCCTTAATCATCCTGGGCATGGAATTGACCAGAGATGCACAGGTTGGTACTGGGATTCTGTTCCACTTCAGATGAGGCTTCCTTATGGGACAACGCCTATGCAAACCAACTTGTTGCAGTGTGCGGCGTATGGTCTGAGGACTGACAAGCTGACCTTTTACTTCTGCAACCTTTAAAGCAATGCTGGCAGCACTCATGCAACTGTTTTTCGAAGCCAGGTTCTGCACCCGACATACAAAACGAGTGCTCAACTTCATTGATCGACCCTTGCAAGGCCTGTTCCGAATGGAACCCATCTTGGAAATCCTCTGTATGACCATTACCACTGTAGTGTAACTAGCTTTAAGGGTGTTACTGAACCTCTAATAGCCTTGGCCATCTTTGTGGAGAGCAACAATTCTAATTCTCAAATCCTCAGAGAGTTCTTTGCCATGAGATGCCATGCTCAACATCCAGTGGTCAGTATGAGAGAATTGTATTAAAAGCACCAAATTTCAACTTTGTATGGTCCTGTCAAGCAGACAAAAACATAAACAATGATGAATAGGACATGTGGATTTGCATGGTTAAACAACATACTGCTGTTATTGATTAGGGTGTACTCACTTCTGTTGCCAGCTATTTTGACAATAATGGCTGTATGTTGAGTAATTTTCAGGGGACAATAAATATATACTGCTATACAAGCTGCACATTGACTACTCTAAAATATATCCAAGTTTCATTTCTATAGTATTGTCCCTTGAAAATATATACTAAAATGGTTGCTGAAATGTGAGGGGTGCACCCACTTTTGTGAGATACTGTATCACTTATCAATGATTTAATACTATTAATAGCAGTTATTAAGACTGATGTGGTTTGGAATTGGTAAAATGTGTTTGGGAAAAAAATATGACCAGAAAATTAACGTGATTTCACTGCCCCTTTAGCAGTGTTATGTTGTTATTTATACAGGTGCATCTCAGTAAATTAGAATGACATGGAAAAGTTCATTTATTTCAGTAATTCAACTCAAATTGTGAAACTTGTGTATTAAATAAATTAATTGCACACAGACTGAAGTAGTTTAAGTCTTTGGTTCTTTTAATTGCGATGATTTTGGCTCACATTTAACAAAAACCTACCATTTCACTATCCCAACCACTGATCTATAATAGAAAACTGGATTGCTCATGACGTCATAAAAGTGAAGCCACCGCGCCGCCATATTAGTATTCCCTAGTATTCGTATACATTCTATTGAATTAATAGGAAACTATACAATTTTACTGAGAAAACACCACATAACAAGTCAGCGTTTATATATCTGAAGTCTCACTGTACATTTTCACAATGCAAATTTGTTTAATGTCGGGAATTCCCTCTGCTTATTAAAAATGTAGGTTTAGCCTAACTTTACAGTCACACACATCAGATAAACATAAACATCGGGCGTTTAACATATGTTTACAAAAGACAAAGTGCTCATAAATCTGAATGAAGATTTGTGATTTGTATACATACACCTTAATTCATCTTAGTACATTCATTCACTGTTTATGTCATTTTGTTGTTTTTATAGGTAACGTAGGCTAACTGCATGTTTCAACAATACTTTAGTTATTAATTCGTTTATTATTTTATTCGTTATTAACAGTATTAATTTTGAAGCAGGTAATGATTTGTTCTTTAAATTAATAATTAATTAAACATACACAGCATTTTACTCACATGGAAATAGTAAATCATTACAGAATTCGCTGATTTGAAGAGTCTGAAATAGATGTTGCTCATTAAAAATATACCATAATATATACCGCTGACTACATATGGTACGGACTTAAAGACATGAAGCTTTACTTCAAAGATTTGAATTTCAGTACAACAAGCAAGTAGAGGCTTGTTTTGTATTACTTATTATTGTATAATCGAAACAATTTCAGATACTAATACCATATATATGGTTTTGTTTATTATTTCTTGCATAATTAGGTACATAAAGAAATATATTTTCATATTGGATCAGTTAACTCACCTGTGTCTGCAAGTGCGCTGCTGACACACCCACCTAAACGATTTCAATATATCGCTTATCCAGCCCGAAAAGAAAGCACCATAAACATTCCAGATAACATCTTAGGTATAATTTATTTACATACACATATCCTAAAAACTAATCCTGTGTGAATGAAATGCTTCAAATCGGGTGATTTTAGGTCAGTGGTTTACATGCAAATCAATGGCGCACTCTGCCGGTAGGGAATAGTAAGATGGCGGATCGAACACTTCCGGTGGCTTCACTGCCTAACGGCAGTTTAGAACGCAATGAGCAATCCAGTCATTATATAGATCAGTGATCCCAACACATAATATGGTGACATGCCAATCAGCTAATCAACTCAAAACACCTGCAAAGGTTTCCTGACCCTTCAAAATGGTCTCTCAGTTTGGTTCACTAGGCTACACAATCATGGGGAAGACTGCTGATCTGACAGTTGTCCAGAAGACAATCATTGACACCCTTCACAAGGAGGGTAAACCACAAATATTCATTGCCAAAGAAGCTGGCTGTTCACAGAGTGCTGTATCCAAGCATGTTAACAGAAAGTTGAGTGGAAGGAAAAAGTGTGAAAGAAACAGACGTGTCAGGGAATTTGGCTACAGTTGTCATATTCCTCTTTTTAAGCCACTCCTGTACCACAGACAACGTCAGAGGCGTCTTACCTGGGCTAAGGAGAAGAAGAAATGGACTATTGTCCAGTGGTGTAAAGCCCTCTTTTCAGATGAGAGCAAGTTTTGTATTTCATTTGGAAACCAAGGTCCTAGAGTCTGGAGGAAGTTTGGAGAAGCTCATAGCCCAAGCAGCTTGCAGTCCAATGTTAAGTTTCCACAGTCTGTGATGATTTGGGGTGCAATGTCATCTGCTGGTGTTGGTCCACTGTGTTTTTTGAAAACCAAAGTTACTGCACCTGTTTACTAAGTAATTTTAGAGCACTTCATGCTTCCTTCTGCTGACCAGCTTTTTAAATATGCTGATTTCATTTTCCACTGCCAAAAGCACCAAAATTGGTTAAATGACCATGGTGTTGGTGTGCTTGACTGGCCAGCAAACTCACCAGATCTGAACTGCATAGAGAATCTATGGGGTGTTGTCAAGAGGAAAATGAGAAACAAGAGACCAAAAAATGCAGGTGAGCTGAAGGCCACTGTCAAAGAAACCTGGGCTTCCATACCACCTCAGCAGTGCCACAGACTGATCACCTTCATGCCACGTCGAATTGAGGCAGTAATTAAAGCAAAAGAGCCCCTACCAAGTATTGAGTACATGTACAGTAAATGAACATACTTTCCAGAAGGCCAACAATTCACTAAAAATGTTTTTTTATTGATCTTATGAAGTATTCTAATTTGTTGAGATAGTGAATTGGTGGGTTTTTGTTAAATGTGAGCCAAATCATCACAATTAAAAGAACTGCCTTAAACTACTTCAGTCTGTGTGCATTGAATTTATTTAATGCAAGTTTCACAATTTATGTTGAATTAATTAAATTAACTTTTCTGAAACATTCTATTTTATTGAGATGCACCTGTATATTGTTTACTAATATTATGAAATTGCTTTTTCATGTTTTCAGTTTTAATTTTAGTTTAAGTGATTCTTTTATTTTCATTTGTTTATTTCTATTTAGTTTTTTAATTTTATTTTAGTACTTCAGCTTTTTTGTTTTCTATCTGTCAGCTTTATTTTAACTTTTAACTTTTGTCAGTTTGAAAAACCACCACGAGATGGCAGCACGTATTCATACATGTGAAGCAAGTTTTATGAAAACGCAGATTTGACTGTGATTCTCCCCCAGTTGAGGGCAGCGATGAGCCCTGTTTAAGAGAGGTGTATTTGTTCTGGGACTTTTGTTTGGTAGATTTAGTCTTCTTAAACCCCATTTAAATGTGTGCAACAACTGTATATGCTGTACAACACTGTCTAATGTACATCATTCTTATGTATATAAGAATCATATAATACATATTTACATTCAGTGAAGATGCAGTGTGTGCTTATTAGTATATTCAGGGTTTGCATAAGAGAATAACGATACAATTTAAAAACATCACATTTACATTATTACATTATTACACAATTACATATTAATACGTGCGTTATTGTACTAATGTGGAGGTGGTCAGGTGTGAGATTTTCTAGTATTTAACAAGGGCCTCCCATATTAAGACACTTTTAGTATTGTTTGCTGACTTTAGTTAATACTATCGCTCAGGCCACTCAAACTCTTGTGCTCACTGGTGTGATTGAATGTGTAATTTTTTTATTGGACTTTTGGAATGTCAGACCGTTGTTGCAAATGGCATTTGTCCAGGTCAGTTTTAGTAAACGGCACTATTGGATTTAGTACGTGGTAAACAATGACGTTTAACAATTGGAATTACCATATCACTTATTCACTTGTATTACTTTTTATTAATAATGATAATACTGTTAGAATGTTAGTAATAATTTCCAATAATAAAGCAGTCTCTATATACTTATTATTTTCTTTTTATTTATATTATTATTATTATTAATATTGCGAAAGAGTTAACCAGTGAGAGTAAAGAGGCTCGCTGTGATTGGTCTAAAGTTGGCCGTAGGGCTGGACCTTCTAACAATCCATAGTGTGTGTGTGTGTGTGTGTGTGTGTGTGTGTGTGTGTGTGTGTGTGTGTGTGTGTGTCTGTCTGTGTCTGTGTCTGTGTTGCGTGTGTCTGGACGGCGAATTATTTAGCTAACGGTATTTAAAACACAGTTTTCATACACATTTAGGTGCTGTAAATAATTTGTCCGGTGTGTTTTTTTGTTTTCTGAAGAATTTATTAAGTTAAAGTCAATGGTATTTGAAGTGCTTAAGCGATATAGCGCGCTGTGACTGTCATCTACCGAAGTTTACAGCGATCAGCGCGTGTATTAAAAAGTGTCGCGTGAAAATACATGACGTAAGAGCGTTCAGGAATACAGTTGCGCTTGATAATTAAACAGTTTGGATTCGCTGGATCCAGTGTTGCGTGCATGAGGATTTCTGATGTAGCGCCAGTTTATATAGGCATGAATTGTCTGGAGTGTTTAAGGAGGATGCAAGCATGATTTTTATCTATCAGTCGCAAGGAACATATTTATGAACGTTTTCAATTGCTGGTAAGTCTTGCATATTTGACTCTGAATATTTTACTGCATGTTTTATGGTTTAAAAAATACCTTTTACCCACTTGGAATTGCCTTTAATGCACATGCACTGCTTATTTCACGAGTAAAATATTTCCATGTTGCAGGTTGTGCTGTGTTTTGATTTAATGGAAGCTATATTATTTTATAAGACAACTTAAGTGGTGTTAGAAATGAAATTCAATACTACACACATTTACAAAAGTGCAGCAGAAGTTCATAAGTATTTTGGCAATGCACTGGTATTTCACCAGTCCTTGCTCTCTCTAACAGCTTTATTTCTTTCATAGATTGAAGAACCAGAGAGCTTTCATAGGGACATCATGGAACTTTTTTGGATAGTTTTCTTCATTTTTGACATTATTTTCATGACAGACTGTGCTAGAGGTGAGTACAAACTTATATTTGTCCTTGTCAAATGTCTACAAAATTAAGCTGTTTAAAAAACTTTGAGGGTAAGCTGTTGTAAATACTTGTTCAAATTCTTATGCTTTAATAATATTTTGATATTTTAATAGTCTTGATTAATACTACACAGTTTAAAAGTTGTGTGTTGATTTAATGAACATGTAGTTGTGTTCTAGTTCTAATCACTAAATAGTCACATGCATGTCATGTGTGCTTGTCTGTGCTTAAGATTTTCATTAAAACGTTTAACAAAATAATTTAGGCTTATTAGGTAACAAACCTATCAGGTACCAAAACGGTAAATGTTAACAATTAATTTCCCCTTGTATGTTTAATAAAAATTAATAAGTAACTTTTCAAAAAAAAATACATTCAAAATTGAAGTCTGGCATATAAAGATTTATTATTTATATTGTTTGTGCAACATTCAAAATGTTAAAGTGTTTTCTCTAAATGTGATTTAGGTGTCATATGTGAAGTTGGATTTAACTGCATTGTGTTTGGTATTTTGTTTGGTCTGGTGCATCGAAAAGTAATCATATTTGAGGTTTAGTTGTGAAATAAAAAAGCTTGTGTAAGACTCAATTTAAGATTCACGTGACAGGCTAAACTTGATTTTTAATTGAAAAGCATCTAAATTCAGTTCATCTCTTGCATTTGCTGAATTGAAATTCAATCGTCCTGGACCTTGAAGGGTTCTTTTAACCTGTCTATTAAGTTCAGGTCCAGATTGAGAGCTTGAGACTTTTGGGTTCTGTCAGTGGCATTGTTAGTTGAATGCAGTCCTCTCACATTAGCCATTCTCTGGTCTTCCTTTTGGACTGAAACGAACCATCATTTCCATTCATAATGGCCTGAATGGGGGCCGGGGCCGCCGCTGATGGGCAGATAGTACAGCTCACTGACTCCACTCCATCAGGGCTGCATGTGAAGCGTGATGGAGTCTCCCTTTTGCGTTAGCATACACCTCAGACTCAACAGCCTGTCACCGGAGCTGGCGCGAGAGAGGGAGAGAGGCCGAGCGACGTCTGTGCAGATTGCATCTGTGAGGGGCCCTGAACAATGTGGCATTCACAGTCACATAGCCCTGGCCTTCATGGAGACGCTTAGCCAAAAGTAAACAGAAATGCAGAAAGCAATGCGATTAGATTAGCCAATTATGTTTGTTTGCTGTGCAATACCGAAGGTGTGCCTCCCAAGCCAGGAAGATTTGTGTTTGTAAGGAAGAGCAGACAATTTGCCGCCTTGATCGTATCTGAAACGTGAAGCTGCGGGTATGTTTGATATGTTGCGCTTGTTACAGACTTGTTTTGCACCTGACAGAACAAAAATTGGATCTGTCCATTGAAGATTGCTCAAATGATAGTCTCCAGCATTTCAGAATTCTAGAACAAATTGCTGATTGCAATGGCGCAATGGCAGTTTAAATGTTGAAAGATCTCAATTCTCAAAAAAAATGCACCTCTGCTTTGATATCCAGAGTGAAGATGACCTCTGTGATTTGGCAAATTAATATGGCACTATATTATATTATTAATTATAAAAAAGGGGTATTAAATGTTCCTTAATGGGGTTAGATAATCCAAAAATTGAAATTCTGTCATCAGTTACTGATACATAAGACTTTTGTTCATCCTCGAAACACAAATGAAGATTTTTTGTTCAAACCTGTGATATTTCTTTCCCTCCACATATAAACATTGATCAGTGCACATAGAGTACATAAAGAACATCAAATATGGTAAATGGAAGTTTAAGAATGCTTTCTTGACCAAGAAACCAATGAGATTTATTCATATTTAAGTATTGACCATATTTGATTGGAAAAACCTTTATTAAATCAATTCATCATATTAAGTGATTGTTTCTCTTCAGAAGACATAGATTAAACTGCTCAATGCATATTGCAATATGTATGCACTATGCACTGGAACCTTAAATGTATTGGAAAAAAAATGAAGGGATAGCAATCTCTAAGGTTTCTTCAAAATATCTTGATTTGTGTTTTGAAAATGAACAAATATCATTTTTGGGTGAATTGTCCTTTAAAATACATTTGTACTCTGTACTCTGTTTGTGTACTATATTACAGTGCAACAGCTAGATCTTACATTCGGCCAATATTTTAAAGTCAACATGAAACAGTGTTCACAACCTATGATACTTCCATCGTCAAAGAAAAAATATACAGGAATTTACTTTTTCCCGTTCAGAATTGTTTGTGGTGTTTAAAGGTGAGGGATTTTTGATGTCGACCCAAGAGAAAGATGTTTTACTGGCTAAGCAAGTTATTGCATTCAGATAAAAAATCCTCTAGATTTTCTTTGGACAGTATAAACAAAACCCGAAACAGTCATTAAAAAAGTCAAAGTGTATTGTTTCTATAGCGTTTTGCACTTTTATTTGAGAATACAACAGTACTCAAGTAATTTGGGAAAGATAGTGAGTGCAGGACCTGTGGAGTAAGGTTCCTTTGTCCTTGACATGAGAGGAGTGCTTCACGTCAGATGACAAACATTTTCCGTTGTTAACGGAAGTGCAGTTTGTGCCGTGCTGCCAAAAAAATATTACAATTGTGCGGCCTTTGCAATGTTTACGGATCTAGGCATCTTGAAGTAGAAGAATTAACATCCATTTCCATCCACTGTCCACTCGTTCCAGCTGGTGATTTTGAATGTTTGTAAATGCAATATGCGTCCAATCCCATCTGAATCACTTTTGGCCCATTCACCAGCCATTCCAGAAGCAGAGTTTAACAATCCCATGTGGAATTTCAACAATTTGTCCACGGGAAAAACCTTAAAGTGTGCCGTTTATATGATGCAATGGCCTCATAGCTTGAATGGATATCATTGTGTGTAAGACACTGAGAGGCTGTAATTAAGACCCTCAAGCCTTATTAGTCACAGTTTCCCATTTTTTTGTTTTCTCAGATGATATCGACATTAATTATGTCCTCTGACAGGAATAACTTCAGCATCGGCTCATGCAAAACAAAAATACATTTGTGTATGGTTCTTTATCAGTAATGCATAAATTGCTGTTCACGTTTTTACTCAAGAATCAGGCTTGTGTGGGGGTGATTTTCAGAGGAAAAGAGTTTAAGGGAGGCTTTTGGGAACATATGGGGTTGTGGAAGTGGGGGCTGAGCTCTGAAGATGGGCTGAAGTGTTTGTAGGCATGCGCTGATTTGTTTACACTGATGTAGACCACCCTTGCAGTATATGTCGATATACTCGCTGAGATGTGTGGATCTGAAATCTCAATGGAGCAAACATTCAGATGGTCTGCTTGCAAAGTAAACACACTTATGAACTCCGATCTGATGGACATTAAATCTCCATCTCTGGAAAAAAAAAACAAAAAAAACAGGAAAACTAGAGTCCTAAACTTAACAGTGATTTTTCTCACCATTTCCAACCCCCTTCATTTTCTCTTCTTTTTCTTTTTAACCTTTTCCTTTTTCCACCTGATTGTTTATGACCAGAAGACATCCAGGATGTTAATTTACTGTGTTTAAGAAACATGGCGTTACAGTTGGTAACTCCATTTATCCCACTTAAATGTGTCTCAAAACAGTGGAAGGGTTGATTATTATCAGTTTTCCTTTATCCTCGGACTTCCTCTACTTGCGTAGCATAGGTTTTCTGTTGTTCATGGTCTGAACCTTGGAAGTGCAGTCACTAATACCAATTAGATGGTTGGATGCATGGTTTACCTTGAAGATAACCTGTATGAGTAAAGCAGGCTGTAAATCTCATTTCCATTGAGGAAGAATGTAGGAATGGTTGTTAAGTAGGTCCAATAAAATAGTTATTGTGAAGTCAAATGGTGTTTACGTAGTGGCCATTTTTGTGTCACCTACTCCCATTCGCAATAGACTGTGAGGGACATTCTTCTGTAATGAGGCGGAAAATGGTTGGGGAACATAAATGGTCTCATTTGCTTTGCAAACCTCTGTGTGTGATTCTGAAGTATAACAGACCATGAAAAAATCAAACGCCCTTCAGATCCATTTGAAATACGTGGTGGTCTAGCACTAATTAACTCATTTAATTCATTCTTAATTAATTATGCAATTATTTTTAATTTAAAAAAATAAATTGATCAATGACTAACTATTTTGGTTAGTATATAGTTTAAATTAATAGTTTAAATTTATATACTTTTATTCAGCAAGGATGCATTAACTTGATCAAAATAAGAGGAAAGACAGTTATAATGTGTCAAACGATGTCTGTTTCAAAATAAATGCTGTTCTTTTCAACTTTAAACTATTTATCCTGAAAATCACAGTTTCCACAAAAATATTAAGCAGCACAACTGTTTTCAACATTAGTAATAAAAATAGGAAATGTTTATTGAGCAGCAAATTAGAATTTAGAATGATTTCTGAAGGGTCAATAGACACTGAAAACTAAAACAATGAATTAATGAAAAGCTCAGCTTTGCCCTCAAAAGAATAATAAGAGTTTTGAAATGTAGTAACATTGAAAAGTGTTATTTTTCATTGTTATAATATTTCACATTATTGCTGTTTTTACTGTATTCTTGATTAAATAAATATGAACATAAGAGACTTCTCTCAAAAAGATTAAAAATCTTTCTGACCCCAAGTGTTTTGAATGGTATATATTTTTGTTTTATCAGTGATACATAATCTAGTGCTAGATTCAACAGTTTATTTTGCACACTGTTTAGTATTTAACTACATACTGATTACTATATACTAGTTACACACTGTTTACACTAAAACGATCACTGAAAATAAAATAAAAATTTAATAAAAACTATGAAATTGTTAATGGATACTAATGCATTTCTTTTAAACAGGTATGGCTAGCAGTTAATGCCAATCATCTCATGGCCTAATTCTGACCTGGAAATGTATTGATCTATTTCACCTGTGGAGTGTCTTATTTTGATACTTCCAGTATGCTATTGTGGCTAATGTGATTTTGATTATAGGCCATAAAAAGTGACCAAAAGGTCTCTGATCATGTGGAGGTGGTATATGTGATATATGGTGTCTTGTGGTGACTAATAGAAGTTTACAGATCCAGCAGTACAGGTTAGGGAGTTTCTTCTCTGGCCTTGGCACCTCATGGTGCCTGGATGCTGGTGCAGGATCTTGTTACTCGATGGGGGAGGTGCTCGTAATGATGGGAGTGTGAAAAGAGAAAAAACAGCCCAATTTAAATTGGGGTTGCACAAACATGTAGCTAAATGTGTGACTAGGAGCATGAGTCCACCAAACAGTTGTGCCCAGCAGGTTTAGAAAATAAATTTTTCTATTAGGGGCTTTTTATCTGAGTAAAATTCTGTTTAATTCATCTCAAAGGCAATATTTATTTACACAACAACTGCATGAACAAAAATAGAACTGGACAGGGAAGGGCTGCAATGTTATGTCAAGTTATTGTTGATTATTGCTCTTGAGTTTAATAATTAAGTAATACGGATTATTAACATTGATTGAATTTAAGTGAGCCACACACTGAGCTGTTTTCAGCAGTGACTAATCTAAATGCCTTGTGATTGGACACTGTATTCATAAGCTCAGCAGAAATCTGTGATTGGTTAAATTGCTTAGTGCTTCAAAAACGTGTGAAAAGAAATCTAATGCAAGCAAATTTCAGATCTGTTAGTAATGCCATAACCAACACTTTTCATTTATTTTTTATTTTACATTAATCGCAACAGCCATTATAGAGATTTTATTCATTTTGGTCCTGTTTTTCCCCAAGCCCCCATTAATTTCCAGCCATGGTGCCCAGTATGTTGGCTGCCCCAGAGTGGAATTTGAAAGCCGATTATAGATATCATGCATATGCCACATGCCAGCTCTTAAATTCCCTTTACAATAGCAAATTTACAAATTGTGTGTCCCAAAGCAATAAATCTTAGTCAGATGGGAAGTTTGTTAAACAGTCCGCTGATAGCTGCTGCGATTCAGTCCTACACGTTTCACACGCTCACCCGCACTTCCTGGTCATAGCATAGGCTGAATAGCTCATTGTTGTGGGCCGGTGGTCTGTGTTTGGCCAGTGCTCAGCAGAAAAAGTCAAAGGTCATCATAGAGGAGCAGGTTAGGTCACATGCCTGACCCCCACACCAGAGGTCTTACAATAACATTTCTCCTGTTTTGTCTGCCTGTACGTCACTTTTCCAAACGCTTCCCGTTCTGCGATTCGGGCTTGTTGGCTCGGCGCTGCTCTGCGCTGTCTGGGACGGCTCCCGCCCCCATATCCCCAGCTGTTCTTTTGGTTGCATTACAAATGAGATGTTGAAAAGCAATCCTCAGACTGGAGACAGCTCCCCTTGTTTTCTTTGGGATTTGGCATGTCAGTTTGTGTTGGGGCCTGTGCTTCACCAGCAGCTGTGTATATGTCATATGTCAGAAAGGGCTCTGATGCTCCCTGTGCAGCAGAAGTCCACGCCAACCTCCAACAAAAAGAGCATTGCGCGTGATTGATGGAAGGCATCTCTTGCAGTCATGCCGTCTCCTGGCACACAAATGCATCAGCTTCCTGAAAACATTTTTTTGTTTGTTTAGGTAAGGTAGGGCACTTATACTGCCTCTCTTGCGGTTGACCTGCCCTAGTTATCAGCTGCGTCAAGAAATTTGCAGTCAGTGCCGGCCGCATTCCACTGTGCAGTCCTGAAATGCAAGGGCTTGGACTTGTGTCAAAGATGCTGGTGTCTCCCAACTTTTAAAGATGTTTTACGTGGAATAGCATGACATATTGATTTCCCAGTGTCTTAAGATGCTGCTATAACAGTATGGTTTTTTTCATCATTTTTTGCTTATTTCAAATGTATTTGTGATGTGTCTTTCAAATGAATGCTTTCAAAAACATATATACATTCATACATTTTGTAAGTGTGATGTAGATGTCCAAATACTTTTTCAAATACTATTTCAAATTACCAAATACTTTCATGACTCTGGAGGTTTGCACCTCCAGAGTCATTTTTCCCTCTTGCCCCTTGCAATTTGTTTAAGGCAATTAGGAATGTAACCCTCTGACCCTCATAATACCAAGCTACCCCTTTGTCTCTTGAACATCACGACATGCCTCTCCTGCTGGCATACCCTGTTCAAGGTGAAAGGTTTTCCGTGCCTAAACAACAGCCGCAGAGTTGATTGACATTAAGTGACTGGTGGAATGCACAGAGATTTCCTTAGCATTGTCAGAGAGAACATGTGACAGTTGTGCCCAGCACTATTTTATTTTATTTTAAACAAATTTTTTATCCTTTTAATTATTCCTTGTGAATAGTCATATATTTTTTATTTTATAACTAATTTTAATTTGGTTTTTGAGTTTTAACTGTATTTAATTTAGCTCAATATACTTAGTTATATTTAAAAATATGTGCTAACAATTTTATGCAATGAAATGAAAATTCTTGGCTGAAGCCAAACAACATTACACACTGGGCCAAAGGCCGATTACCAAACATGGTTTTTCGTGTTTTTTCCCCATGTATTTTGCCAATTCTTTTAACCCAGGGCTCGCAAAATTTCAAAATCTCTGGTAGCCCTTCGGGCAGGTACTCTTAAAATTTTGGTAGCCCGAAAATAATTTAACTAGCCCAAATAAAAGACTTTTTTCTTTTTAAATTTAGAAAATCAGATAGGAGTCTAAGGCCTGGTTTTGTAGATGGGGCTTAGCCTAAACCAGGATTAGGCCATAGTTCAATTAGGACATTTAAGTAATTTTTATAACCGTGCCTTAGAAAAGAAACTATACTGGTGTGCATCTGGAGACAAAACAAAGGCACTGATATATTTTAAGATCAGTCAGTGCAAGTTTCTTTCAGTTGAAACAGATTTACATTTAATCTAGGACTAGGCTTAAACCTTGTCTCTGAAACTGGGGGTAAATGTCAATCAAAAATGTTTTCTATACACAAATATAAACAAATATCAAGGAATGAATTTTATTTCAGATTCTGGTGTATCTGCAGAATTTTTAAATATAAATTTAAGGCAATTGACCCTTTTTAAGAGCTGCACAAGTAAAATGAACAGTATGAGTAGGATTGGACAATGTACGGTAGAATATTAAGCCATAAAATGGCATGATTTATAATTCGGATACAGGTTCATACAAAAAAAAATATCTTATACAATGGAATTTCAGCCTTTATACCATTAAAAGGGATAAATCGAGTATATCATTTATTTAAAACATATTCTCAATTGTTTAGATTTTTAGAAGGCACATTAACTTCTTTTACATTTACAACTCAGTTTTCTGCATAAAAACATGGGACGATAATTGCAATCATTTGACCATAAACAGCTGAAAAAATTAGAAAAATAAAATTCATTCTGTCACGAGGGGGCGCTTTAGGAGCGCTGAAATATTACGGTTTCCCCAGTAACGGCTGCACACAAAGCACCATTAACGCAGTTTTATCAGGCATGAAATGAAAATGACAGCTACCGTATTTTCCGCACTATAAGGCGCACCTAAGAGCCTTAAATTTTCTCAAAAATCGGTCGTGCGCCTAATAATCCGGTGCGCCTTATGTGTGCACTGAGTTCCAAAATCTGTAAAAATGTTGTGCGACTTTGGTAAGCGCTCCGCTTGACTGACTGTCAGACCATTTCCCGCTGACACAGGGACGTAATACGTACAGTACGTACGCTTAACATTTTAGGCTGACTTTGACAATGATGAGCGAGAACCTGGCATGTTTGATGGCGAAATTGCCCAGCTGTTGAATTCAGACACAGAAGATGAGGACTTTGATGGATTTGTGGGAGAAGATTGATTAAAAATAATGTGAGTGTATTGTTAAATAGTAGAATAAAGTTCAACTAAACTCACTGTTTTGCTTCGCATGCGCCTTATAATACGGTGCGCCTTATGGTGCAGAAGATACGGTACACGATTCTGAGCACAGTCGGTTCCCTTCAGATACATTCATATAAAGACATCTGTGCTGCGTTTTGACTTTGAAACGTACAACGTGCATATTTATTCAATGACATCATTGCCTTTTGAAGTTTAATCCAGCCCTATCGCGATTCTCGTCTATCCGTCCCCAAATGTAAGACCTCCTAAATTATAATTAAGACTTTTCTTATACTATTTAACATATTTAAAACTTTTTATGGCCTTAAATTTGATTCAACTCAATTAAGGAGTTTTTAAGGACCTGCAGGAGCCGTCTACTTTAAGATAGCCCGTCGGGCAGCCCAGTGACACATTTTGGTAGCCCGACTGGAAAACACAATAGCCCCGGGACGTCGGGCTAGCGATTTTGCGATCCCTGTAACCACTGCATAAATTAAATAGCCAATATTTGCTTTTTGCAGTTTTGTCTTGCTTTTCACAGAAAAAAAAAAAATCAATTACAAAACAACAATTTAAAAATATTTAACACTGAACATTTTTTACATTCTAGTAGACATTATAGCCTACCAACAAAGCACAATTTAACTTAAAATTAATAAATTGGAAAAATAATATTCTCTGGCCATTTTTAAGACCCCCTTCTTGAATCAGGCATGTGTTTTTAATGTACAAATAAATGCAGCCTTGCTGAGCAAAGGAGTTATAAATGTTATAATAAATGTATTAATAGAGCTGTTGTAATGATTGTTATCATTATTTTTGTCTTACTTTTTTTATTTTATTTTTACAGAACAACAGTTGAATTACAATACTAACATTTATGAATGTTGACCTCAGTATTTTTGCTGACAGCAGCAGCAGATTTATGAATGATTCTCATTACGCAGATTTTCCTTGCGCTTTGGACTTTGAACCCTGGCTAACGAGCTTGTACAAATACAAATACAATTCATGCGTGTAATAGACAACATAACGTTCTGTAGTTTGTCTTCCATGAGAAGAGAAAGAAATGGTTGTTACTGGTTACTGTATGACAACTGAAATGGCGAAATGGCTGAAATTTCAGTCATCATACAGTAACCAGCAACAACCATTTCTTTCTCTTCTCATGGAAGACATGCGATGCGATACTAAACAGTCTCGTGCTGTTGGTGCTTGTAATGATTTTTGCATCTTTCTCTGACAGTTTTAAATGCTTCCACACTGCCGACATGTTTGCTGCATTAGTGCGCGCCTCTATTTGATCGCATCCCGTCATTGTTCGGTATAACTTATTCAGCCTTTTCGCTTATTTTAAAATCTATAATTCTATAATTTTGGTTGACGAACATTCGGTGCATCCCTAGTGAATAGTTATATTTTCTTTATTTTATAACTCGTTTTTTCAATTTTATTTTTTTAAATACAAGCAATAAATACATAATACATAAACCTTGTTTATGATTAGTTTTTGAGCTGTCAACTGTAATTTAATAATCTAATCTAATAATCTAATTTAATATACTCAATATACTTAGTTATATTTAAAAATATGTGCTAACATTTTTTTAATCTCTGAAGAAATTCTTGGAGAAATATCTGAGACAAAGTTTCTACTTGAGTGTTGTTTCTATTTTCTTTTCTCTCTCTCTCTCTCCCTCTCTCTCTCTCTCTCTCTCTCTCTCTCTCTCTCTCTCTCTCTCTCTCTCTCTCTCTCTCTCTCTCTCTCTCTCTCTCTCTCTTTTTAATGAATTAATATGGTGAAATGTGTTTCATTTATTAATTGTTATTTTATGGTGTGGCTGTCCCAGCTGAATCTTTGCAGGATTTGTGTGCGTGTGTTATTAGAGTGAAAAGCATAGCCAGCTGTTAGTTTGAAATCCACACAGCAGTTGGAATGTGTGAAGTGTGTGAGAGTTGTGGGAGTGGTTTCAGTGTTTGGGAATTGTGCTGGTCGAATCTGCATTTGTTTGAGAGATTTTTAGAACAACTTACAATTTTATAGCATTAAATATATTTTTAATGCATTTAAAATACTGGTCAATACAGAAAAAAAAAAACGACACCTAGTAGTGTCAACTCAGTATATCGTTTAGGAGTGGTTTTGCTTGCACCTGTGGAAGTCTTCATCTGCTGCTGGCTGTTATATGTCTCTCAGTCCCTCCAAGGATCAGGCCTGATAAAATTACCTATATGGGGATATAAGGGGCTCTTTTGTAACAGGTGTGGGTGTCAATTTTCCTGCCTCAAATCCATTGTTTATTGGAGGTCCAGATAAACTCTTCCTCATACTGTGTTGCATTAGGGTGTCAATGGCATGTCCTGTTAAAGGAATAATTCACCCAAAAATTATATATTTATGTTTTTTCGAGAAACAGAAAGCATTCCTTTGAGTCATATCTTTTCAGTGATGGGACATTGGCTGACCTGGTTTAAAAATTTATTGATTTGTCCACTGATGTTCTTGAGTTTAGCTCACTGACTTCAGTGATCCAATTACAGGGGTTCACTATATTTTGTTTAAAATTATTGTTTGACTTAATTTTGAACTTTATATGGTGATTGATACTATTATGGTGTTGCATCCTTTTTGTAGCGTCTTTATTAGGGGTAGGACAAAAAACTTGATTCACCTAACTATTGCGATTCTTTTTTTAAAAATCGATTGGTTTACCTCAGAATCGATTTATATTTATTTATTTTTTTCCTAGGAGGTTGTGGGCAGAACTTTAATTCCAACAGAGGGCGAAATGTATAAATGTGTTGCACTTTAAGCAGCACCGCACAGCTGATCGGCGTATGACATCAAAGTACTGCAAGAGCGATTTGAAAGTATGCAGAGCCATCTGCTCTCTCAACGACCATTGAGTTGTTCAACTCATAAGCGCTGCCATTTCTGTTGCATATGACAAACATCTAACGACAAACGAAAGCGAAACTAAACCGCGTTACGTTTTAGCTGCACAGCGCGGACCGTTTATCAGCTCGGACCGCAAAGCAAACAAACTTGTCCAAGCTCAAAACAGCTTTACTCTGGAGCCAAGTTGATTTTGCGACACTGTTACTGCACAGTGCTGCAGGATCCAAGTCAGTCCTTGCTGCAGCCTGTAGCGTGATGACGTAGCTGGATCAGGTCCAATACGTCCTGGACGTTGTCGCGCATACGCGGTGGTTTGTTTTGCTGATATTTCAATATAAACAGTCACATGAGTGAAAACAGCTTTTTGTTGGGAAAGTCGGGGAGAGACGCACACTTCGATTAGACTGGATTAACACATGCAGAATCTTAATTGTTAAGAAAAAGGTATTCCTAATAAATGTCCAATGCTTCTCTTTATTTTTGGAATTATTAGACACATTTCACTATGTCTTTTCAAATGCCTAGGTCTGTTTAATTTCCTTAATTATACAATTTCTAGCACTATTTTTAAACGTTTATTCATGCAATAATATCTAAATTATCTAATGTATATGCTTGTTTAAAACGAGGGATTAAAAACGAATTCCAAGTAAAAACTGTATTTTTTCTTTACATTTCCAGACAGCGAAACGAACGAAATTAAACATTACTTAATAAATTCAAGGCACTATAATTTCCTTATTCATTTGATACAACTAGTATAGCTATAGACTATTAATATATATAAAATAATAATATTTTGTCATATTCGTGATTCCTGAATTTATATATGAAAACTTTGTTTTGAAGTGCATTCGTTGTTTGTATAAGAAAATTCGTTAACCTAGACTATTAAGTTGATTTAATATTCTTTATAGTTTTTATAAGAAGTTAAAAGTTAAGTAATTAGCTTGTAGTGTATATATATTAAGGGCTATAGGCTAATCTTTTCCTTAACTCTTATTACACTGTAGATCGAAATAAAATAATTATTGATCAAATTTAACATCGGAGAATCACTGACATAATTTAGAGTAGGCTACTTCGAAAACGAAACTATTTAAATCTGTATAAAGGAAAGACAAAATAAATAAAGAACAATCTGTATTTTTCTTGTAATCAAGAATTTATTTTGACAAAATGACCTAATTAATGCCGAATGATGTTTGACAGTGAGCGCATCTCCACCGCATAGCCGCATATAATCGCTGGTGTCAGTCGCAAATATTAAACATGCGGGTCAGGAAGCGGGTCGGGTACAATATTTTCTTTTTTATTTATTTATTTATTTATTTATTTATTTGTGGTCCGAGTTGCGGGCAGGTTAGTTGAAAACATTGGTCGGGTTCAGGTTGTTTATACATTGACCCGCGCATCACTGATAGCCATTAAAGAAGGAACTGTACCAGTCAAAATATCATTAAGCACACTCTTTTTTTTTTTTTTTTGACATCTGACAAGATTTTGTTTTATTAGGGCCCGAGCACTGCAGTGCGAGGACCCTATTAGAATTGCTCCGTTTATTATTATTCTTCCGCTTCTTCTCCAAAATGAAAAGTCTTTTTGAGGGCCTAAACATGCTTGAAAACTCACGAAACTTTGCACACGCGTCAGTCCTGGCGAAAATTTACATCTGATATGGTTTTCAGAAGTGGGTGTGCCAAAATGGCTCCATAGCGCCACCTATAAAATTTCAACGGAGTGCGCCTCGAGCTGCGTTTCACGTACATGTACGAAACTCGGTACACATATGTAACACACCAATACCTACAAAAAAGTCTCCTGGTGCAACATCCGAAACCCAACAGGAAGTCCGTTATATTGAATTTCCTGTACGATTTTTGTGCAGTTTTTGCCATTTTCAGGCCTCGTACTTTAACGAACTCCTCGAAAAAGGAAGTTGCTATAACTCAGGCATACGATGTCCGATCTGCCTCAAACTTCACATGTTTGATAACAGTCCAGTTCTGAACACACGTCAGTGCCCATATTCAGTTATAGTCATAGCGCCACCTGCTGACAACAGGAAGTGACATGTTTAACACTGTTACGGACTCCTAGCAACATATTGAAAAGCGTTAACAAGTCTTAAATAGGCTAGCAACATGCTAGAAACATGCTAAAACATGCTAGCAACACTTAGCTAAGAGCTAAAGCATGCTATTAATACAAATACAAAAGGAAATTGCTGTAACTCATGTATATAATGTTGAATCTGACCCAAACTTAATATTCAACATGCTACAAACATAGTAAAGCATGCTAGCAACACTTAACTAATATGCTAAATCATGCTAATAAAACAATGCAACAGGAAGTTACTCTAACTCAGGCATACAATGTCCAATCAGCCCCAAACTTAACATGTTTGATAAGAGTCCTGGTCTGAATACATGCCCATGCCCGTATTCAGTTATAGTCATAGTGCCACCAGCTGGTAACAGGAAGCCACATGTTTAATACTGTTGTGGATGCCTAGCAACCTTTTAAAAATATCAAAAACTGTTAAAAAGGGTAGCAACATGCTAGAAACATGCTATAAAATGTTAGCAACATTTAGCTAAGTGCTAAAGCATACTCTTAATGCAATGAAACAGGAAGTTACTGTAACTCAGGCATGCAATGTCCAATCAGCCCCAAACTTCACATGTTTGATAACAGTCCTGACCTGAAGATATATACATGCCCATATTCAGTTATAGTCACAGCGCCACCTGCTGACAACAGGAAGTGATGTTTAATGGTGTTACGGACTCCTAGCAACATATTAAAAAGCGTTAGCAAGTTTTAAATAGGCTAGCATCATGCTAGAATCATGTTAAAACATGCTAGCATCACTTAGCTAAGAGCTAAAGCATGATCTTAATACAAAGAAAAATAAGTGTGACTCATGCATACAATGTCCAATCTGACCCAAGCTTAATATGTTTGATAAGAGTCCTGGTCTGAACACAAGCCCATGCCCATATTCAGTTATAGTCATAGTGCCACCTGCTGGCAACAGGAAGTCACATGTGTAATACTGTTGTGGAAGCCCAGCAACATTTAAAAAATATCAACAAGTGTTAAATAGGGTAGCAACAAGCTAGAAACATGTTAGCAACATTTAGCTAAGTGCTAAAGCATACTCTTAATGCAATGAAACAGGAAGTTACTGAAACTCAGGCATGCAATTTCCAATCAGCCCCAAACTTAATATGTTTGATAAGAGTCCTGGCCTGAATACATTTACATGCCAATATTCAGTTATAGTCATAGTGCCACCAGCTGGTAACAGGAAGCCACATGTTTAATACTGTTGTGGATGCCTAGCAACATTTTAAAAATATCAAAAACTGTTAGAAAGGGTAGCAACATGCTAGAAACATGCTATAAAATGTTAGCAACATTTAGCTAAGTGCTAAAGCATGCTCTTAATGCAATGAAACAGGAAGTTACTGTAACTCAGGCATGCAATGTCCAATCAGCCCCAAACTTCACATGTTTGATGAGTCCTGGCCTGAACACAAGCCCATGCCCGTTTTCAATTACAGTCATAGTGCCACCTGCTGGCAACAGGAAGTCACATGTTTAATACTGTTGTGGATACCCAGCAACATTTTAAAAATATCAACAAGTGTTAAATAGGGTAGCAACATGCTAGAAACATGTTAGCAACATTTAGCTAAGTGCTAAAGCATACTCTTAATGCAATGAAACAGGAAGTTACTGTAACTCAGGCATGCAATGTCCAATCAGCCCCAAACTTAATATGTTTGATAAGAATCCTGGCCTGAATACATTTACATGCCAATATTCAGTTATAGTCATAGCGCCACCAGCTGGCAACAGCAAATTACTTGTTTTACACTAGCTTAAACATGCAATGTACAATTTGCACCAAACTTGACATGTTTGGCAATAGTCCTGGCCTGAAGACGTCTTAAAGCCAATATTTCGTAATAGTGCCACCTGTTGGCAGCAGGATATGTCAAGTATTACACTCAAGCATGCCATGTTCAATCTGCACCAAACTTCATATGTTTGATAAAATCGCTGGCCTGAACACATCTGCATGCCAATATTCAGTTATACACATAGCGCCACCAGGTGGCAGCAAGAAATCTGGCACATCTAAATGACTTCCACATATTCCTCCTAAATATACTATGTTAAAAGCATAGTGCCCACCATTTGCCACAGGTCGGCGGTGAGCCCGGTGCGAGGGCCCTCCCATCGCTGCTTGCAGCTTTAATTTTATTTATTTTTCATTGGTGCTGTTATTATTTTTCCATTTTACCTTGAATGTGTACTGGTATTTCAAGTATTTTACATACCTTATTGTATTGTAACTTTAGGATTAAAATGACATAGAGCCATATTTTTAAAATGAAACATAAAATGATATATTTTTGCTTCCACTCAACAATAAATATGACCTGAATAAAATGGTTTCATTTTAATATGTTGTATATACACTCACTGAAAATAATACTTGACAAAGATATTATGCTTTTAATCCATTAAATTTGTTAAAACGCTCTAAAGTTATGCAATTTAAAACTTTAAAATTTTAACATTTTGCATGTGTGTAGAGAGCATCACATCACAACTTAAGCATCACATTTGTTTAAATTATTATTTATCAATTATTACTTATTAATATTCATCTCTACTAATACACAGGTTAGAATATCATCACAATACAATATTGTCCCTTTAAACCAGTGCATGCGTATTATATTCAGAGATCGCTACTGCCCATGTGTCTATGACAACGGCAAAACAAACCACCGCGCACACGCCTAACAACGTCCAGTATCAAAAAAGATACAATTAACGAATATTTTATCATTATCCTACTATTACTACTTGCAAAATTTCATATTCACTGCTGCAAATTCACTCAACAAAATCCTTTATTTATTATTTTTAAAACAGTATATCCAAACTATTTCATTATCCAAAAATATTAAACTGTCAATTTGTTTAATCTTTTTAATTTATATTGTTAAAGGTTTTGTTTTATTTTGTATTTATTTTATTATTTTTTAATTGTATTATATGCATGTATAATGCTGACATTTTTGTACTTTTGTGCTTTGTACCTTGGCAAAAAAAAAAAAAAAAAAAAACGTCCAGTACGTATTGGACCTGATCCAGCTACGTCATCGCGCTGCAGCCTGCAGCGAGGACCTCTTGCGGGATCCAGTAAGAAGTGTTTGAATTCGCCGCACACGCCGTCAGAAAACCCAGAAGTATTAATGCTAACTATAACCATGGTGTTGTGGTAGAAATAATAATACATTATTCATTTCAGGGTTTGTACAACCTTTGAGAGAGAAATTCAAGCACATTTTTATTGAATTTCCAGCATTTAACATAACTATTTCCAGCACTTTAAAGCTCTAAAATGATCCAATTTGATGTTATTTTTAATGTGATGACCAAAATATCCTTTGCAATGAACAAAGTAAAATTTGTTTTCCGGGAAAACATGACTAAAATGGTTTGCAAAGTAAAATAGTTCTTTATTTTATTTCATAAAGTATTTTTTTCTACTGATTTTGTTGAACATTTGAATCGGTAGACTAGCGTATCGTCCCAGCCCTAATAGCAATATCGAAACGCAGTACTTGTAGAATCAAAATTCGTTTAAAAAAATTGCAATACATATCGTATCGGCACCCAAGTATCGTGATAGTATTGAATTGGGAGTTAGGTGTAACGTCTCATCCCTAGTCTTTATTGTAATTGGTGGAAAAAGAGCAACCTGCATATTATTCAAAAATTCTCCTTTTGTGTTTTACAGAAGAAATGAGCATGAGGTAAAGAAGTAAATGATTACACCATTTTCATTTTGCATGAACTATCTCTTTAATACACTTTTAATGCTTTTAAAACAGACATAGTATGTGTTTCAGACACTAGAGCTGTGTTCCATATAGAGGCCCTGTTTCTAAAAATATTTGGCAGGATAGCTGATTCACGGCCGGCTCCCATGGGCCTGATCATTTTATTTTGAGCTGGAGCGGAAATGGAGACTAAGGTTGTTCATGGGACGGAACTGCCAGTGAAAGACCCTCACGTGACGGTGGTGGAAAAGAAAATAACCGTGAGGTAGATGACAGATCAGCGGCCCGCGAGGGCAAAATTCGATGTACACTGACAGGTACAAGTGGCATGACGACGGATTCATTTGAGACAATATTGCTGGATTGCCGGCCACGTGAGGTTCCCCTTCAGTCAATGGACACTTTGTCGGATCTGGCCTTGCTTTTCGGGTCAGGGTATTCTTCTCCTGTGGCGCCACAATGAATACAGGGCTAAAGTGCTTTACAAGGACAGGCTGACGGGGGATGGGGGAGATTGGAACGGGAAACTACAGAAGTGCTACGTTTGTAATTTTATACAGGTACTTCATGTGGACCCCATTATGCAAATAGCACGCCATAAGCCTTGGACCAAAAACAACACTTGAATTGCTTTTCTTTTTTTTGGTTAAATCTGAAAATGATACAAAGACCTTCTATGAACAGATTTTATAGTGCACATTAAGAACATATGTAGCACATGGCCTGAGCGTCGACCCAGCACTGCTTCACTCCCAGCTGCCGTTGTTTGAGTGTAAGAACTTTGAGAGGAATGTCCTGCACCCCCTTCCTCTTGTGCATCTCACTACCTCTCCAAACAAATGGAGGGCTGTACTCATGAAACACTCGGTCTACATTAGGTCTCTGTGCTGGATGCCATTTTTTTTTTTTTTTCACGGGTCAACTTTACACGAGGTGTCTTATGTGCCTTCTTGCCCTGGTCAGGTGCCCACAGAGCGTGTAGATAAAACGCTTTCTGATGGAGACCTGCACAGAACAAATTAAGTTAGTCATGGCTGAAACACGGTGTGGAATGTGCGAGGCAGGAGGAGTGGGGCATAGACAGAATCTGGCAGAGGGCAGGAATACTGGTCATTCATAGGAAAGGGAAGATACTGATAGCGGAAGTTGAGATTTTATTTTAGAGGTAAATCATTAGGATATTAAGTAAAGATCATATTCCATGAAGATATTTTGTATATTTCCTACCGTAAATATGTCTCAACCTACTTTTTGATTAGTAATTTGCATTGCTAAGAACTTTAGATTTTCAAATAGTTGTATCTCGGCCAAATATTGTCCTAAAATATTACCCTTATGACTGGTTTTGTGGTCCAGGGTGACATAAGTTGTTCAGGCTGTTCAAAAGTTTGGGATCAGTAAGATTTTTAATGTTATTTAAAGAAGTCTCTTATGCTACATTTATTTGACCAAAAATACAGAAAAATGTTAATATTTTTAAATTTTATTACATTAAAAAAAATGTTTTTCTATTTTATATACTTTAAAATATAATTTCTTTCTGTGATGTAAAGCTGAATTGTATCAGCCATTATTCCATTCTTCATTCAATCTTTAGTGTCACATGATCTTTTAGAAATCATTCTATTATGCTGATTTATTATCAGTGTTTGAAACAGTTGTGCTGCTTAATATTTTTGAAACCTGTAATACCTTTATCCCAGGATTCTTTGATGAATAAAGCATTTAAAAGATCAGCATTTAATCAAAACATAAATGTTTTCTGACAATACAGGTCTTTACTATCACTTTTTTTTATCATTTTAGCATATTGTTGCTGAATACAAGTATTCATTTCATTCAAAAAAAAAAGAAAGAAAAAAATACTGACCCCAAACTTTTAAATGGTAGTGTACTGTTATAAAAGATTTCTACTTTAAATAAGAGCTGTTCTTTTTAATCGTTTTATTCTTCAGAGAATCTTCAAAAAATGTCCCAAAAAATATAAAGCAGCAGCTGTTTCCAACATTTATAGACATGATAGAATGATTTCTGAAAGCTCATGTGACACCGGGGACTGAAATGTTGGCTGATGAAAATTCAGCTTTGCATCACAGAAATAAATTACATTTTAAAGTATGTTAAAATTGAAAACCATTATTAAATTGTAATGACAATATTACTGTTTATTTTTGTATTTTTGATAAAATAAATGCAGCCTTGATCAGCATTAGAATCTTCTTTAAAAAATATTAAAAACCTTACTGATCCCAAACTTTTGATCAGCAGCAGTGTATATTACAATTTTCATAACATTTTGCCGTATATATATCATAATATACACTTTTAATGGAAATATGATTATAAAGTAAAGCAGTGGTCATTCAAATTAATGGTAGACCTATTCACACTAACGTTTGAACAAAAGTTTGAACTTCAAATGTGCTGTAAAATATGTTTCTTAAGCTCAACAATAGATACAATAGAAGACAGCTGCAAAATACAGGAAAAACAGTAATATTGTGAAATATTGCCAATATGCTGTTTTCTATGTAAACATATTTTAAATGCAATTAATTCCTTTGACAAACCTGAAATTTCAGCAGCCATTACGTCAGTCTTCAGTGTCACATGATCCTTTGGAAATCATTCTAATATGCTAATTTGGTGCTTAAGAAACATTTCTTGTTAATAATGTTGAAAACAGTTGTGCTGTGTTATATTTTTGCAGAAAGCATGATGCCTTTTTCAGGATTCTTTGAGTAATAAACATAAATATAATTCTTTATAACATTATATTTTTGTCCTTTTGATAAATGTAATGCATCCTTGCTAAATAAAAGTATTCATCTACAAAAAAAAGTATTATTATCAAACATAAAAAAAAATATTACTACCTCAGACTTTTGAGCACTAATGTAAATACAAATGATCAATGTACTTGCATTCTTTAATATAAGGCTATGGGATTTATTTGTTTCTTTGTTTATTTATATTACCCTGAAAGTGTGAGCAATAATAATAATGATGCACCGCTAATGATAATAATAAAGTCAAGATGCACACCAATCCACAAATTGGTGGATGCCACCCACCTTCTGTTTAAGCCAATAAGAGTCATGCTGTGCTGACTAGGGATGTAACGGTATCAAAACTTCACGGTACGGTAATACCTCGGTATGAATGACACGGTACGGTATTTATTGAATCATTTACAGGAAAAACAAAACTAGTGAAGAGACTCGAAAAAAGTGCAAGAAGTGTTTATTAAACAGTTTACATGAACACTGAACATATCAATGGCATACAAATTAGCCATATATCTGTAAACTTTGAAACAGGAACTTCAATTTTTAAATTTTAATAACAAAAAATTATTAAACCATGTATTATCTGGTAAAAGCTGGGATCTCTGGGCATCTTTAGGTTCGACCATTTCCATCTCTTTTCCTTCGCCGCTACTAGCAGCACCCGCCATTTCCGCATTAGGGGCCGTTCACATGTCGCGCCTGTGGAGAGCGCAGGTCATGGTTGCTTAGCAACGGCAGATGCCATGGGAGCGCAAGCTACAGAGCGGTTTGGATAGAAAGAAAGCGTCGCTTCCATTATGCGCTCGCATACCGCGCATCTACATTTGAAATAACGGACTTGAGCGCGCAAAAGACGTGACATGTGAACGGCATCTTACTGGATCTGTAGCGACAACAGACCGCAAAGGATGATGGCCACGCCTGGGCTGATGGGAATTGTAGTTCCCGCTATCTCCCGTTCACTCCATTCGCCTGAGCAAACTTTTCTCAGAAGACCTATCGTTTTATCGAGTCATGCGACCACGGTAGTATCGAAAAAATTTGCTATTGCGGTACGACGGTATTTACAATACCGTTACATCCCTAGTGCTGACCAATCGTAGCACATTCTTGCTCCAACCACTCATGGTTTGCTTTACATTGTGGGCGGAAGCAGATTAGTTTATTCACACTCCTGTAAGGAACTGCATTCTATGGACACTTTGTTCAAATTGAGCTGAAGTGCTGCTTGTATGTTAATTATTTCCATCAGGATAAGTGAATAAGAATAAACTCGTTCTTTGATTATTCACAACTTATGATCATTCACAGATCCCAAGCATGACCTGTTATACCCTAGTGTAGCTGCTCATATTTATCATTTAAACTGCTTGTCTGAAAAACTGTTAAAAGCTGTTGGTTGTTGTGTGACGATTTCATCTTTTTAAAAAATTCACATTTATCATTAGGTTGAATCCAGTTATTTATTAGTCAGTTACTTGTTGATGCTTTTCGTTCCATCTTGAATAACATGCCGGTTCCATAACACGTTTTTTTTTTTTTTTTTTTTTTACGGTGTAGCGTTGTTCCCGTAGCCGTGATTTAAAGCCTTGTTTCTCTCACATTTTCAAAGGCACATACAATATAATGTGGCTTGGTTTAATACACAGTCTAATGGTCTAACGAAATCCAATTTTAAACACATTTAATTTTTAACTGTACCAGTTTTCTGTTCGAGCTAATGCAGATGTATGAAGTTATTTCTCTCTCTCGCATGTATCTAAATGTAAATACAATGCATGTAACAATGTTTTTGTTTTTCCGGACTTCTGCTTAGAAGAAAATCTAGAGGCCGTACCTCTTGGATCTTTAATTGAATAGCCCTGACTTATTTCATAAAGAAATAATTTATTTGTATGGTTTTGTAATATCTGTGTCACATATTTTCTTATGTGTCATGGTAGAAAGGACTCTTATTATAGAATATGATTACAGAAAAACTGTTTTGAACATGGTAATGGAGGCTGGATGTACATTAACCATACATCTTAACACCTCTTAAAAAATAAATAAATAAAAAGCAGATCATAGATCATACATAGCATATAAAACAGCTTGGTAAATAGGAAGATTTCAATACATCAGGATTCTGAATGGGATTTTTTAGCGAGCCATTAAATGACTTGAGACTCAACTCGGACTCATGACCAAAGACTTCAGACTTGACTCGGACTCCAGGTTAAAGTCCTCAGACTTGACTCGTACTCCAGGTTAAAGACTTGTGAACATCTCTGATGGCGAGTGATCCACAAATGCATGCAGTGATCTATAGATGCACAGGACACGATTCACAAATGAATGCTAAGCAAAGTTGTGTTTGTAATATAAAAAGTGTTGTGAATATGTTTTTTTTATTTAAAAATTTCATTTTATTTATTTGTGAATTTGTTTATTGTTAATTTGTGGTTCTCATTCTATTTATTTGTCAATATGTTTAATTTTTGTTAATCTCTCTACATTTATTTGTGGATCATAATTTATTTACTGGAATAGTGCAACAAGTCTGTCTCCATATTACCAAAATATGGATTAGGCCTCTATTTATAAATCACCCTTGACCTGCATCTGATGTTGAAGTGCAAACATAGAGCTCCTAGTTAACAAATAATATAAACTTAATCACAAAAGTGAGCTATTGCAGGTGCTGACCACCTATCTGAAGTGGGGTTAGTGCCCTGAGTACAGATAAGACACAGAAGTGTGATCGGACAGGCTCGTCTCAGTCTTTATCAGGCAGCTGGAGGCCGCCAATGTTAAATATTAGCCATAGAGATTACCAGCCACCCGTCCCTGCAGCACAAACTGTTAATAGTTTTCCCTTGCAATACAGTTTTATCATCAAGCTGTCCTTGTGCTGTGGCACAACATTTTTTTTCCTCGTCTTTTCAGCAGTCTAGTTTTTTCACTGCTTGACCTGCTACAAAGCAATTTTTATATCAGCGACTTGCGTGACTAATTCATCATCTGGTGCTTCAAAATCAGATTTGTTCCCAGTGGTTTGTCAGTTTGACATCATTAAGATTTGAACATCTCCAAACATTTGTGAAAGCAACCGGTTGTCTTGTGGAAAGACACAATCTGACCGGCGTGTAGTCTGGTGTGTGATGAGCGACCATTTATAGCTTTGTTTTTATTCTTTGTCATCTGAGGGGAGGGGAAGGGGCGGATATCTTATATACTCATGCCCTGCATTCCGGGCCTCAGTGAGCTGTTTGTCTGAGCGGTAAAATGGAATTAGCCCGCTCTGCCCTGCCAAAGAGCACACACTAGGATGTGTGAGTGACTTGGCGTGTTTGCCTTGTGCAGAGTTTCCCAAACAAGGGTTCATAAGGAAACTTCAGTGGGTTCATGAGCTGATGAAAAGCTAATAATTAATTTAATCAGATGTAACATTAAAATAAAGAAAGTGGCTGAAGAGTTAATCAAAATAAAACTGAAATGGCAAAACATCAGATCAAATCGCAATTATCAAATCAAAGCCCGTGATTTCATTAAGGAAGTCTAGTCTGTTTCACAGTGAAGGGCGGCACTGTGTTCATTTACACATGTGTTTTCAGAGTGACTCGGTTCACAGTGTTATTTTAGTATCTGGTAAAGGTGAAGTATATTTTAGAATTAAGTAAAGTTTTAAGTAATTATGTTTATTATTCATTTTTGTTTTTTAGTATTTATTTATTTTTATTTATTAGTTTTAGTTATTTTAGTACATAAACTAAATGTTGCCTTGCCAACTTTTTTTCATTTCAGTTAGCGTAAATTTTGGTTCTTACGAACTCCATCTCCGCAAACGCTGTAAATTTAACGTGCATTTGTGAATTTGCATCATATTTAGCAACATTTTTGTGGACAGAAGTTTATAGCATTTCATCAATATAACAAATACTTTTTTGGCCAAGTTCTGAAGTGTATGGCTAAATAGATTATTTATAAATAATAAATATAGGTGATATAAAACAATTTAAACAATAATAATAATTTCAAAATAAAACAAAACACTGATTAAAAATATTAGATATTTTTTTGGTTTACTTGCGCATCAATTGTAAACATGTTAATGTGTCATTAAATCATTGAAATGTTCATTTTGGGACATAGCATATGGTTGCGTTTCTTTTGCCGCATGCTGCCCGAACATTTCGTCCTCATCCATATGTCTGTTCCCTGCTCAGACATTGGTCCCCCTCTGTGTCCCCATCGTTGAGTCCACACAGCTAACGTGGCATCCTGTAGAGGTCATTTTTATCTCCCCCCTGTGAAACATAAAGCCCCCACAGCAGCCACGTGTAATTGAAGTGGTGGCCTTTAACACAGTTTTTCGCCGGCATGCAATAAGAAGCTTGCTTTTCCTCCGGCTTCCCGGCCGAGGTCGCAGCCTGGGGAGTTCTCTGCTCCCTCTGTATTTTTTCAGGCTCCCCTTTCACGTCCAATACATCTGGATAATTGTCATCCAGGCCCAAGTTTCTTCTATTGAGCTCTCATAAAAGTCTTTATAACCAGTGGAAGTATGTCGTCCTTTAAAAACTCCTTGAGGTTCTTGGCTCGTTAGCTTGCGAAAACAACGCCTTCTGAACATGTCCTTTTCATAGCTTTTCAGCACTCTGATTTCCAGACTTGACTGCAACATTTCGTTCCTCAATTCGTTTACACCGAGAAGACAGGTGCTGTTTAAAACGAACATGATCTGGGTTAATTTGGAGGGACAGACCATGCTTTGTTTCCAGTGAACCTGTAGCCGTTATATAAGGTGAGATAGAGGTTTACGCTCCTCAGAACTGACAGCTTTAAACGTTTCTGGAATAAATCCCATTGAGGTCTGGTTCTTTGACCAGCATTATTTATTTCCCTTCAAAGAGTCTTTCTGCTTTGACAATTATATATCGGCTCAGTCTTTACATACAAAAAAAACTGATGTTTTTCAGTAAAAAAATATGTAAACATTTTGAAAACAATATCTATTTGCTCTCATTACTTTAAAATCTTGTGTTGGGAAAGTATATTTTAAATTACTTTTATTGATCTTGCCTCATTGACAGTTGTTTTTTAAGCAATTTTGTTTTATATGGTAACACTTTATTTTAAGATGTCCATAATACAGAGTAATTACCTAGTTAAGTACTTAGTACTAGCCATTGTACATAAAACAAAATGTACTTACCATGTAACTAAGTTACAGCCTGTACTTACAGTTTGTACTTATGTAGATGTAATAGGCAGCTACTGTTACACATATGTAACAGACAAGTTTGCTATTATTCTGTAATTTTAATGTAATTAGAAAAGTATTACATGTATTTAAACTGCGTACTGGTGGATTAAATCAATCTAATGTGCAGCTGGATAAGGTGTACAGTATAGATACACATGAATTATACTTAAGTATAATCTTGATGCACTTTATTTTAAGTAGCTTATGTCTGTGACTTGCATTTATAATTATGTTGTATAAAGTCTGCAACACATATGTAACAATTTTTTGGTTACATAAGTAGCTGTGTAACAGACTAATCTGTTACATATTTGTGACAGTAGCTGCCTATTACATCTACATAATTACAAACTGTAGTGCAGTACAGGCTGTTCCATAACTTCATACTAAGTATTCAACTAGGTATTTAATCTGTATTATGGACACCTTAAAACAGGGGTCTCAAACTCAATTTACCTAGGGGCCGCTGGAGGCAGAGTCTGGGTGAGGCTGGGCCGCATCAGGTTTTCCACAAGAAAAGCTTTGTCAAAAAAAATCCAATCTTCTCAAATCTCTTTATCTTTATTTTTTAACACAAAATAAGATGGAAAAAATAAATAAATTAAGAATTAGTAAGAAAATAAATCAATCAATCAGTACTTAATAATAATAATAATAATAATAATAATAATGAAATTAATAATAACAATAATTAGATTGCGCTAGTCAGCGACTATATGTGGTTTCTTCAGTCTTCTAGATCTGCTGTATTCAGATTCAAAAGTCTGTATTAACAATTCTTTAACTTTTAACCTTCTTCTGAACATGAATTGTCCTGAACACGAATGAAACATTGAAGAACTGTTCAGAAGAAGACTGTTGTTCTGAACATGGCTTCTCTTGCCTACTCCTTGCTGCTAGAGACCTGGCAGCTCTTCCTCTTCGAATTATTTATTAATAAACTAGTATTTTTTGAGTCAGTGTCGCAAAGATGAAGTTGACGATTGTGACTCGGCATCTGCACACTGGACTCGCTTGAATGTATCTTTATGGATTAGGCTTAAAATAAAGTATTACCAAATATATTTGGTAATTTGGTATGAAAAACAAACTTCATATATCTTAAAATCCTACACAATTATTTCCCTGAAGTATATTGTTTAAAGAATGTTTATGTTCTCAGGAATGTTCTCAGACAAAAACTGATTTAAAATAATAGTTTCTAAGAAAATCGTAAGCAATTATATGTATTTATTTATTTATTTATTTTATTTGTTTGTTTGTTTATTGCATCTGATTTGTAAAAATCTGCTGTTGCACACTGTAACATAAATATAGAAGGAATAAGGAGCTCATGTCATGTTCCTAGTTGTTTAATGCCAGAACAGCGAAGGGAACTTTAAGACTTTAAAGAATCTGCTGACTGGTTGACATGGCAACATTATCCGCTCAGCACCCAACACCCTACTGGCTTCTGGTCCTGAGATTCCCAGAAAAGTGTGTCTCCGTTGGGGCCGTGGCAAGAGCAGTGGCAGAACGGGAGAGCCAGCCAAACCTCTCTTTTCCCACCGCTCCAGCCCTTCATTAGATAAACCACTCACTCAATCACTGCTCCAGTTTGTGGGATCCTGTGCCATTCACAACATGTTTTTCCCCTCATCTGGAAGGTGAATACATGATGAAGCTGTTTTTGTACTGTGTCTGTTTTTCTATTGATTGCTTGTAATTATATTGACAAAAGGCCTGTGTAACCATGCATTACATTACTATTTATTTGAAACTTCCACTAGAGACTTCTCCATTTTAAACTTTAAACCAATTTAAACTTGAACTGTATTAACAAAAATCTGTGGAAAATGCATGATCTTAATGTAATTTATTTTTTACTGACTTTTTCATCAGCCCTGAAACACAACACAGTGCAATGTGTAACTGAAAATATGAGCGTTCTTGACGTTAGTAGTGGCATGTTTTACTGCTTGTTTTTTTTTTTTACCTTTTTTTTTTCTTTTTTCTTTTTTGCAAAACTCTTTGTAAAGGTGGGTGATTGGCAACTTGTTATGATAGTCTAGTTTATATATATTCATGATTTGATTAACAGAATACATTGTTGAGTTCTTGAAGATCTTGTGCGTGTCTGATGTAAATGCGTGCAGCCCACCGCCTTAGGGCAGCGTTAACTGTCATGCTTTTGCAATTGGTAGCAATTGACCTATTGACAGCAGGGGAAATGGCTGCTCTTTACCTGTCTGAATAGAGTACGGTCTGTGTAAGTGGAATATTCCCATCACTTTCACTTGTCTCCTCAGGCAATGACAGAAGCACAAAGAGAGAATCTTAAGTGAGACAGCAGCATAGAGATATTACTGTTATATCTGAGATATACAGTCTTTCTTACACTACATTTTTACAGTGCTTGCATTCCTTTGTTATTTGTCAGACGTTGTGGTTTGAGTTTGATCTAAACCTCTACTTTTTTTTAACTTCTGCGATTAATTCGGCCTAAACCACTTAGCGTGTTAACTTCCTTCAGGCTGAGTTTTGTAGATCAGAGCTCTTTTTTTATACACTGTAAAATGTAATAAGTTGACTTTACTTAGAAAAAGTGAGGAAACCGATTGCACTAAAAAAAAAACTAAGTAAAGTGAAATAGGAATAGTATGTTGTAATGACAAATGTTTAGTAAGTATAGTTTACTTACACAAGAGTTCTAGTAACAAAAAAGAACTGTAGGGGGTACTTGTCTCTTTACTTTAGGTTTACTCTTGACTTAGTATTGCTACTCACTGACTTCTAGAGTGCATTGAGGCATGAATAAATTATGCAATTGCTTTGTTTTACTGTTGTTTTTATTTGCCAATTTTATTTGCTGTCTTGTGTCAGTAGTAGCACAAAAAAGAGCAAATAAAATGGTTATTGTTACAATTAATAAAAATTAACAAAATTTCATTAGTATACATGTAAAATACAGCTAATGATGTGTATATATATCAAATAACTGTTATAATAAAATAAACTAAGTTTCAAGTGCCCAACCAAAGGGAACACTAATCACTATAATGGTAATTTTTTTTTATCAACATCAATTTATGAAGTCAGCTTATGTGATGTTCTCTCAAATATTTCAGTTGTGTTGACAGTTCAACATTCAAGATGACTTTGGAGAAACTAGTGAAAGAAAGATAACTGCAGACATTGAGGAAATGTGTGAAAAGTCTATTAAGAATTGCCCCACCTCAAAAATGTTTATTTTCTTCTTCTTCTGTTATTTGCACATTACCAAAATATAAATGCACTGCTGCCTCTCACTGGTTTATTAATGTTGTTGGTTCATTTGTGGCTGCTTGAATATTTTAAGTAAGTGTTACTCAAAGCAGTAAGTAGATTGTTTTACTTGCCTTGAAAGTAGCTGCAATTTAATAAAACCTAGTAAGTATAGCAACTAAGGAAAGACTATATCTAAGTTAGGTAAACTATTGGATTTTACAGTGTAGGAGGGTGATTTTATCATTTAATATAATTTTCAAAAAGCACCCGGATGACTACTGTGGAGTGTTAGTGTTGTGAATTATGATTAGTCTGTTCTTCCTTGAATGTATTTATAATGTGTTTGTATTTACACTTTAATTACTGGTGTTTCCTTCTGGAAATGCAAATGAAGTCATCCATAATCTTTTGCACGCTGTATTCCTAGTATTCCTGTCAACCTCAAATGAAGGATTATAGTTATGCAAGAAAATCAAAAAAAGCCTTAAAGTTCCTGATTTGTTGCGGATTTAGTATTGCATAAATGTGGTCTTAGAAGAATACTGATGCCTTTCTTTCTTTGGTGTTTGTGTGTAACTGTACTTAGCGATTACCATTGATTGATTATAGTCATTGAGTTGCTGAATTCTGTTTTCATTCTAAAACTGAACCTCATAATAAGACACTGATGGCAAAAAGACCTTGAATGTAGGTTTGTTTTCCAAAAGAAATAGAAAAGATGAAATAATTCCAAAAAAATGTTGCAATTACAGTTTTTGTTGTAAGTTTCCAAACACTGGTTAGATTATAGTATAGTTTGCGTTCTATGTTTTTATACTCATATGGGTCGTAAACCTTCACAACAAACAATGGTTAGTCTCACAAATGAAAGTAAAAGCAATATATGCTGTTTAAATTAGTGTTTGTGTGGTTATATTAACATTTTTTTTGTAACTACTAAAGTTTTGAGCGTTTTCAGCCTGATCAGTTTAACGTCATAATGGTGGTCTTTTTGCTTGTGTAGCTGTTGGCTCTGAAAACCTAATGGTGGCAACATGTGATATCCCACAATCCCTCTCATTGCAGCTTTCCCCAAGGGAGATCCGCACTCAATCCGGCAAATGTTTTAGGAGGTTTTTCATTTCATCCGACTCTCATTGGCTTTTTTTCCGTCGTTGGCCTGCTTTAGTAAACAGAATCTGGAGCTCACTAAGCGGAGCGTTCAGATGTTACTTGCCGGTCAAACTTCCTGGACCCAAAAATGTTCAAATCCTTTATTAGCATTGAGAAAACAATTGCTATGAGAAATGGTGAGGTTGTGTTCATGCCTGTTCTAGTTGTTAAGGGTCTGTAAATGAAAGTGAAGTCACTTCCAATTCCATCTCGATTGTGTCACCTTGGGAAAAATCTTAGTATGCGTAGAAGGCCAGCAGCAGCTGTTAGAGACCATACCATACATCATAACTGGAGTATGTTTACATTCCTTGTTCTACATTTCAGCCAGCCATGAACCATCCTTCAAGATGGTGTAAATCCACTACAATTACTCCTATTTTAACGCAATCAAACTCATAACATCCTTTTATATATAAAGTGTTGTTCATACATGACAGGTGTGTAGAGATTGGCAGTCACAGAGTATATTATGTTCATTAAATATTTAGAAAGGTTCTTTGACTAATTTTTACACAAAGAACTTTGCATTTGGCATGTTTGATTTCAAGTAAAATATTCCTGCTTAAGAAATATAAAAGACTAAGAACTGTCAAATTGCAGCTTTCCTCTCAATCAGGTTCACCCAAAAAACTGACTTCTGTCATCCTAGTCTCAAATCCACAAAACTTTGTTTAGAATGCAAATAAAGATATTTTTATATTCACTATTTTAATCCTATTTGATGTGATCTATGTATGTGTTGATCAATATTTATATGTGACCCTGGACCACAAAACCAGTCATAAGGTTAAATTTTACAAAACTGAGATGTATACATCATATGAACGTTCAATAAATAAGCTTTCTATTGATATATGGTTTGTTAGGATAGGACAATATTTGGCCGAGATACATCTATTTGAAAATCTGGAATCTGAGGGTGCAAAAAAATCAAAATACTGAGAAAATCACCTTTAAAGTTATCCAAATTAAGTTCTTAACAATGCATATTACTAATCAAAAATTACATTTTGATATATTTATAGTAGGAATTTTACAAAAAATCTTCATGGAACATGATCTTTACTTAATTTCCTAATGATTTTTGGCATAAAAGAAAAATCAATAATTTTGACCCATACTATGTATTTTTGGCTATTGCTACAAATATACCCCAGCGACTTAAGACTGGTTTTGTGGTCCAGGGTCACATATGTGAATGAAAGCCTAAATGTTATTACATATAAATTGATTGTGTCTCTATAGAAGAGTCTGATTAAATTGATCAGTTCATATTTATACGTTTACAGTGTCTTTATGAACTTTTTGAAGCTTGAACATCTTTATTGCATAGACTTTCAATGGATGGACAGAAATTTGAGATCACATTATAAAAAATATCTTGATTTGTGTTCTAAAGATTAAGTCTGACATGTAAACTAACACTTTAATTGGCTTAAAATGTACTTAAATTTATTGGAGGGTTTAAAAGTAGAAATGTGAAGCATGACTGTATTTTAAAGCATTAAAATATATGTAAATATTATTGTTATTTGACCTTTTGAGGTGGGTCTAATTTTCTTGGTGGATATGGTTTTGGGTTCCTGTTTGTTTTGCTTTGTTTAAAAGTATCTTATGCGTGGTTACATCACTTCTGTTCTTTTTCACGACTCCAGAACTGTTCGTTTTGGGCATATTCACAGTCCATTTCCTGGAATTAGTGGTGGAAAAGAATATTGTTAGCAATAAAGCAGCCCCCTGTAAGAGGAAGTGAAGGCAGGGTGAGGGTTATCTTACTCTATCATAACTCGCTTCCTGAAGGTGAATACATTGGCACTCATAAGCTTAGACCTGCTCAAGAAATTATAATCAAACACATTCTTGTGCTCCAAATCACGTCCTGTGCTCCCTACACGAGGCCAACCAAAATATTATGCCTCAGTGTCTTTCGCACCAAAGGGCCCTATCTGGCTGGCTCAAGGAGAGATATCGATTCTTAAGGGAAAGCTTTCTCTATGCAAATCGCTGTGGAGAGACGTTCTGGCAGAGGGCTGGAGTTAAAAGAGAGTATATGATGGAATGCTACTTGCGCTGGCCTCTTACGGAATCATTTTTTTTTTCCTGTCATTAGTCGACATTCCAGACGTGCATGTTGGGATACCTTAAGCCAGCTAGCCGTAAAAGGGAAGGAGGGATATGGAAGACTGCAACTCACTGAGAGTTCTCCAGTGCACAGGCTGGCGTCCGTATTGTATAGTGCTGTGCTCGACTGCAACAGAAGGGAATGCGTTTATGTTGAATGGAGAAAACAGATTGTCTTTTAAAGAGTTTGACCTGCCGTTCCCCTCATTCAGCCCACAAATTCACTCACACACCCAATATTTACACAGACGCACAGGCTTTTTAAAGTCACTGTTGTTTGAGTGTGTATTGTTGGTCTGTGGAATGCATTTATTTATTCATACAGTGTAAATACTGTTACTCCATGTTGCCGTTTCTCTTTTCAGAGGGCAAAAAAAAAACGCTTTACTCACCCTGACTCCGACTTTTGTGACTTGTGTAGGAGCCGTTGCATTAATCACAGCCGTCTTTGAGCCAAAGGGAGAAGAATTGGAAGGCAAACCAAGCACTGCTTGTGAAAGTTCAGGGCTTTTGTTTTCTTTCACGCACCTCTGATCTGTGAAACGCGCAGTGCCTTCGACCGGCGAGGAGGACAGGCCTCGGGACTGAACCGCAAACAGAAGGCCCGGAGCGGGAGGGCCATAAATCTGCTCAAAGTGTGTGTGTATGGTTCTCCAAAAGGAGAATGAGATTTCAATCTGTGAAACGGCTCACCAGGAAGGTTTTACTCTGATGAGAAAGCCATCCGAAACAGAGCGGGAGAACAGGACTCCGGCGAGTTCCTGCCTGTGACTAATTTCTTTTTCACACTTTCAAACATCATCCATCAACATGTCAGCTACCCACTGCTGTCTGTGAGACACAGTAGTGTGCTGTAGTCAGGCAGACTTGATACCTGTGCCAGGGACTCCTTCACACTCCCACTGGGCACCACGTCATATCAGAGCAGTGTGAAACCAGGCATGAGATACGTTTTTCACGAGAAAAGGCCCCTTTGATTCAACATCAAACAGTTTTGCTGTTAAAGTTCATGGACAAGTGATATCTATCAGCATATCAAAAATTTTAAAGAATTTTTGCACTGCTCTCTTCCATACAACAAAAGTACACCGCGTTCCAAATTATTATGCAAATTGTATGTAAGTGTCATAAACACACAGTTTTTTGTTTTTCAATTAGACTCATGGATGGTATTGTGTCTCATGGCTCTTTGGATCACTGAAATGAATCTCAGACACCTGTGATAAATAGTTTGCCAAATGAGCCCAATTAAAGGAACTTAAGAAGGATGTTCCACATTATTAAGCAGGCCACAGGTTTCAAGCAATTATGGGAAAGAAAAAGGTCTCTCTGCTGCCGAAAAGCGTCAAATAGTGCAATGCTTTGGACAAGGTAAGAAAACATTAGATATTTCTCGAAAACGTAAGCGTGATCATTGTACTGTGAAGAGATTTGAGGCTGATTCAGAGCACAGACAGGTTCGTGCAGGTAAAGGCAGAATGAGGAAGGTTTCTGCCAGACAAATTCATCAGATTAAGAGAGCAGCTACTAAAATGCCATTACAAAGTAGCAAACAGGTTTTTGAAGCTGCTGGTGCCTCTTGAGTCCCGTGAACATCAAGGTGTAGGATCCTCCAGAGGCTTGCAGTTGTGCATAAACCTACTATTCGGCCACTCCTAACTAATGCTCACAAGCAGAAACGGATGCAGTGGGCCCAGATATACATGAAGACTCATTTTCAAACAGTCTTATTTACTGATGAGTGTTGTGCATCTTTGGATGGTCCAGATAGATGGAGTAGTGGATGGAACATGTCCCAACAAGGCTGCGACCACAACAAGGAGGTGGCGTTTTTGGCCGGAATCATAGGGAGAGAGCTGGTTGGCCCCTTTAGGATCCCTAAAGGTATTAAAATGACCTCGGCAAAGTATGTCGAGTTTTTGACTTACCACTTTCTTTCATGGTACAAAAAGAAGAACTGTGCCTTCCGTAGCAAAATCATCTTCATGCATGACAATGCACCATCTCATGCTGCAAATAATACCTCTGTGTCATTGGCTGCTATCTGCATAAAAGATGAGAAACTCATGGTGTGGCCACCATCCTCCCCCGACCTCAACCAGATTGAGAACCTTTGGAGCATCCTCAAGCAAAAGATCTATGAGGGTGGGAGGCAGTTCACATCAAAACAGCAGCTCTGGGAGGCTATTCTGGCATCCTGCAAACAAATTCAATCAGAAACTCTCCAAAAACTCACAAATTCAATGGATGCAAGAATTGTGATAGCGATATCAAAGAAGGGGTCCTATGGTAAGATGTAACTTGCCCAGTTAGGATGTTTTTGATTGAAATAGATTTAGATTTCAGTAAATATGACCACCTAATGCTGCAAATTCAGCAAATGCCCATTTTCAGTTCTTTACAACCTATACAATGTTTTAACTCTGTTGTGCATAATAATGTGGAACAGTGCATTTTCAGTTTATTATTTTTGAAATAAATACTGTTATCATTAGGAGGTTTGTTCAATAAAATTCGAATTATACCCTAATGGTTGATGACTTAAAAATTATACTGACTGTCATTTGCATTGACTAATTATGAAAACCAGAGAAAGATATCATTTGCATAATAATTTGGAACGCGGTGTAGAGTGGGATGGCCAATGGTGCGGCACTTCAAATACGGGCATAAAATAGTGTACTTGTGCACTGTATTGCAAGTAATACTGATAATCTTCCTAATGCCAAAGATCTAAAATCTAAAAGAACATTGTTATTCCTTGGAACCTTAAACGTTAAGTTTTCTGTGATGTATTCTACATCATGTTACAAATTCTGATGATTTGTCACAAAGACAATCCTATCTAGCTCACTAACACAGATGAGGTTAAATAGTCTTGGAAGCATCTTTAATAGTTCTCAACTAACCAACCGGTCCCATGTTACATTAGGTGGCCTTAACTACTATGTACTTATTTAAATTAATCATTTGGTACAATGTACTTATTGTGTACATACCTGTTTTTACATTGTATTTAAATACTTTTAAAAACCTACGTAATTACATTTGTAATTAATTTCTGTAATTATCACTGTTGAACTAACCCTTACACCCTAAACCACCCTTAAACCTACCTACACCACCAAACCTGTCCCTAACCTTACCCATATCCCACCTTAATAGAAACAAAAGTGTTTTGCAATGCAATATGACCACATTAATTACATTGTACTTATTTGTTAATAGTTAAGGCCACCTAATATAAAGTGTGACCGAAAGAAAAAATAAAAAGCATATCTTAAACTCTTAAAAATTAAGGTGCTTCACGATGCCATAGAAGAACCTTTTTTGTCTAAATGGTTCCATAAAGAACCTTAAACATCTTAAGAACCTTTCTGTTTCACAAAAGGTTCTTTGTGGCGAATGAAGGTTCTTCAGATTATAAAAAGGTAAGAAAGAAATGGTTCTTCAAAGAACCTTTGACTGAATGGTTCTTTGTGGAACCAAAAATGATTATTCTGTGGCATCGTTTGAAGAACCTTTTAAAGCATCTTTGTTTTTAAGAGTGTATGTGCCATTTTAATCAGTCACCTCAAATGTTTTTTTTTGTTTTGTTTTTTTTTTAAACAGGGTTTGTGTGGTTTTGAAAAGCCAGAAGCTTTAATCTGACATATGGCTTCAGACGGCTTCATTATGTTTTTTTCAGACTCGTCCACTGTCATTCAGAAGATATCTTTCATCAGAGTGAGGATCTAATTTGTTGAGATGGATTTGAAAAGGATTAATTGTTGGACTGACGTCTGACAATGAGATAAAACACTCTTTCCATGGCTGCAATTATGGGCATGGTGTTTTTTTTTTTTTTTTAGTTTTTTTTTTAGTTTTTTTTTTAGAGAAAAGATCTAAAACGTAATATTCTTCATGCATATGACTGCATGTGGAAATTTGTTTCTCAAAATTTTCACCACAAGATCTTCTTAAGCCCCATTTTGTGGCAGCTAAATGGATCCAATCTGGCATTAGCCTTACGTAAACAGCTATTAGAGTGACTCACACAGCCTTGAGAGGAACGAGCACGGACAGTATTTGCAGACTCTGACCTTTCTAACCTTGGAGGAGCCACCAACTGAGGAGCACACAAACAATGCAGTCCAGTAGCAGAGTACGCCAGCAAGACATGGCTGGCTGACAGGGGACTGTGGTTACAATTTCCCCACAGACATAAACAGTGACACTATCAATTTCCTGCATTGGGTCTTTTAACGAGAGTAAGCAGGGCTATGCGTGGGCAGGGGGAAGCCTCGCTCTGCTCAGCCAGGCCAAGACTCTTGAAAGCTTCGTCTGGTCTCTTGAAAAGCAAATGTCTTAGTTGAATGCACTAAAGCTTTCGTTTTACTTCAGTGCAACAGCCAGTATACAAGAGTACTGCATAGTGAACTGTTGAAAACGACTGAGGATTTTTAGAACAGAAAAGCTTAAATCTAGCATAAAACATAAATTGCAACTGACTTTTTTCTCTATTGTGATGTATACATCTTAGTGAAATGGCTTCTTGAAAAAAAAAGTAAGGCAACACTTGATTTAGGGGGCAGCCATGGCCTAATAGTTAGAGAGTCGGACTTGTAACCCGAAAATTGCGGGTTCGAGTCTCAGGTCCAGCAGAGATTGTAGATAGTGGGAGTGAATAACCAGTACTACCTCCACCCTCAATACCACGACTGAGATGAGACCCTTGAGCAAGACACTGAACCCCCCAACTGCTCCCTGGGCACCACAGCATTAGCTGTCCAGTGCTCCGGGTGTGTGTTTACGGTGTATGTGTTCACTACTGTGTGTGTGCACTTGGATGTTTTTTTTTTTAAAAGTCACTTATGCTTATCAAAGTTCCATTTATTTGATCAAAAATACAGAAAAAAGTAATATTATTAAATATTATTGCAATTCAAAATAATTTTTTTATATATACTTTAAAATATTATTTATTTCTGTGATGCAAAGCTGAATTTTCATCAGCCATTACTCCAGTCTTCAGTGTCACATGATCCTTCAGATATCATTTTAATATGCTGATTTTGTTGTGTTGTGCTGCTTTTTTTTGGAACCTATTATAATACTTTTTTCAGGATTCTTTGATGAATAAAAAGTTTAAAAAGAACAGTATTTATTCAAAATAGAAACCTTTTCTAACAATATAAGTCTTTACTATCACTTGTTTATAAATTTAACACATCCTTGCTAAATAAAAGTATTAATTTCTTTCAAAGAGAGAAAGAAAGAAAAAAATTACTGACCCTAAACTTTATACGAGGTGTGTATTGTTACAAAAGTTTTCTATTTTAAATAAATGCTGTTCAATGTTTTTCAACGTTTTATTTATCAAAGAATTCTGAAAAAAGAATCACAGGTTCCAAAAAAAAAAAATTAAATCAGCATATTAGAATGATTTCTGAAGGATCATATGACACTGAATACTGAAGTAATGATGCTGAAAATTCAGCTTTGCGTCATAGGAATAAATTATATTTTATAGTATATTAAAATAGAAAACCACTATTTTAAATTGCATTAGCATTTCACAATATTACAGTTTTTTCTGTATTTTTAATCAAATAAATGCAGCCTTTATGAGCAGAAAATTCTCTTTTAAAAAGCATTAAAAATCGTACTGATCCCAAAGTTTTGTGCAGTGTGTGTGTGTGTGTGTGTGTGTGTGTGTGTGTGTATATATATATATATATATATATATATATATATATATATGTGTGTGTGTGTGTGTGTGTGTGTGTATGTATTTATTTATTTATTATATTTTATTATTATTATTTATTAAAAGCCTTTGATGGTACTCATGTTAACGACAAAAGGATTTTACAGCCATTTCACTTTTTTAAAACACTTTGTCTTTTAAAAAAACATCATTTCATTGTACTCAATATTTTGACATGTCAATTGTCATTTACTTTTTTTTTTTTTACTTGAAACGAAATTGACAGTAAAGTACAAAATTACAAAAACGTTTGTCAGACCAAACTTTTAGAAAACTCTATAAAGGCATTCATTTTGAAATATAAAATATTTCCCATGTACAAAATACATCTTCATTGTGTAAATGTAAATCGTAATATTGTTTGTGTTGTGAATATAGGTGATTAATCTTATAGAAAAGCTATATGGAATGCGCTTGATTATCCTGCTAACAAAACTCTTCAGTTTACCAGTGTCCAACTCTAGCTGCACAATCCTTTTTCACCAATAATGCCCAATACTCTTTCAGCTCCTCATTTTCTTTCATCAGCTAACATTTTCAGTAGTACCTTCATATGCAGGAGTACAATCAAATGACAATTGAATTGGTCATGTGTAGAAAAACAGCATTTTCATGTATTAGACAGCGCTCTATAATGATGATTATCATCATCTTGTTCTCTGTAGGTCCTCCACGTGTAGCAGAGAAGGTAGCTCACCGGCAGACCGTCAGAATTGGACGCACTATGAAACTTCAGTGTCCTGTGGAGGGTGATCCACCACCCCTCATCATGTGGACCAAAGATGGACGAAACATCCACAGCGGTTGGATGCGCTTCAGGGTACTTCAGCAAGCCCTCCGCATCAAAGAGGTGGAGGCAGAGGATGCTGGGACATTCATTTGTAAAGCCACCAATGGTTTTGGCAGCGTCAACATTAATTACACCCTCATCGTCATAGGTAAGTTTTACAAAACCTCTCAAAATAATAGTTTGTCTTGACTACAGTGGGTCTCATACCCTAATAATTGCTTGAAGAACTTCTGTCTAGTTCCTAACCTTTTTCTAATGTTACTGAATTGACAGTATTATATGAAAGTATGTAACACCATTTATACAGACTCAGATTACAGACCTTTCACTAGCCAGCTGTTAATACACATACGTCAGGCCTGGCTCCAGAATCAAACCACTGAGGGTCGAAGCTTTCCTCTGTGTGCATGGCTGTTGGTCCTCTAAGCATGAAACCAAAAGTTTTATACAATATCTGAATGGAATATATATAGCCTAGACCAGTGGTTTTCAAACCAAAAATCAATGCTGTCTGTGAATGGCTACATTGCTTAACAGTGCAAAAACACATTGTAAATAGAAACGTTTCAGCAGAGCACAAACACAAATACACACTGGAGCATTTTACAAATCTATTTCACCAGTATACTGTTGAGGGTTCATGCTTTCATTTAATTTTTTGTACGCACACTCTGAATCTCCTAATCTGAACTCTTTTTTTAAGGATGCACCGAATCTTCAGCAACCAAAATTATTCAGCCAAAAATAGCAATATTTCGGTGTTCGCCCAAATAAGCGAAAAGGCAGAATAAATTATACCGAACAATGACGTAGCGCGATCAAATAGAGAGTCAGCAGTGTGGAAGCAGTTCAAACTTTCCGAGAAAGACACAAAATTCATTACAAGCACCGACAGCACGAGACTGTTTAGTATCTCATCGCATCGCATGTCTTCGATGAGAAAAGAAAGGGGTGGTTGTTGCTGGTTACTGTATGATGACTGAAATCGCGAAATGGCCTTAAACCATTAGTAAATAAACTACAGAACGTTATGTTTTGTAATACACAGACAAACTGTTTGTATTCTGACAGCGCTGCACAAGCTTGTTAGTCAGGCTTTAAAGTCCAAAGCACGAGAGAAATCTGCATGATGAGAATCATTCATAAATCTGCTTCTGTCAGTAAAAAGTAGTACTGAGGTCTTCTTGTGGGTTTCCGCCAAGATAAAGTCAACATTCATAAATGTTAGTATTGTAATTTTACTGTTGTTCTGTAAAATAAAATAGAAGTCACACAAAAATAATAATAACAATCATTACAGCAGCTCTATTAATACATTTATTATAACATGCTCCTTTGCTTAGCAAAGCTGCATTTATTTGTACATTAAAATATTGTACATTTATGCAATGGTGAAAAAAAAATGGCAAAATACATCGGAAAACAGCTTTCGGTAATCGGCCTTCGGCTCAGTGTGTAATTTTGTTCGGCTTCGGCCAAGAATTTTCATTTCGGTGCATCGCTACTCTTTTTAATATATTGTTCTGTTGTGTGCCTGACCAAAGCATTGACAGTGCACATAAACTACAAACAACCAGAAATGGTTTAAAAAATATTGGGTTATTTTTGTAAAAATATTACATAGATAGACTATACTTCTATCACTCGCACTCGCAGCCTCATTTTTGAATAAAATATGACATCTGTAGCCATGAACAGCAATTTCCTTTACTTGAGCCGACCAGAAATGGCCAAATCAAAATGAACAGAATGATCCGTAAAATACTTAATCCACAGCTCTCTGATCATTTTGGGATTTCGATGGCCTTTTCTCAGACCTGTCGTGCAGTAGTTGGGCCTTTGTTCTACTGTGTGTAAAGTTTAGAGGGCTGAATGAGCGCGCTGGCCCCTCGCCAAGTTAATCAGGGCCTAATTTGGCTGCGTTCCACATAGTGATCCATCCACTTACATGAGGAGGGGCTCTGGGCCAATCTTGTGATCTCACCAGACCCCTTGCGAATTTTTTTAGGGCACGAACCCTGCTCCACGTACATTCATCAGAGATAGTACACCGACAAAACGGCAAACCACCGGCATAACTTCTAAATGCCCAGCACTGTTCACCTCTGTCTTCTGCATGTAGTCACCTTAAACTTCAAGGATGATAATGTTAACCAGTGGGGTAATTTGGGACTGCAAAAGCATCCATCTAAAGCAATGCCAAGTCTAAATGGAGGCCCTGGTGGAGTGCCTCTTTCAGGGTGAGTTTTATATTAGCTGGACTAAGTTAATGATCCTTTTATTTGCCTCTCGGATGAGCTCTATGTAATGCAAGACAATGGAGCCAAATTACAGGAATTGAGAACATCCCCAGTGGTGAATGGACTGTTTGTTTTGTGGCATACAGTGGGTCATTAGTGATCTTGATCCCTGCATGTGCGTCTCTTAGAGTGGCGTCTACATACAGTAAACCTGCTTTCTGCTGAAGCATGTGTATCCCAGTCACCTTACTGATAACTGGGTGTAGAAAATCATTTCTTTGCCCTGTTAATTATTGTATTTCTTGTTGAAGGTCAATGTATAATGTTTGTCAAAGTGTGCGTGCTAATTTATAATCTCCTCTGATGTAATATCTGACTGATATAAGAAAACAAACAAAGTGAAGCTGATTCTAAATCAAGTCAAGTGGCCTTTTCACTACTACACAACAACATGACAACACAAACAAACTTTTCTGTTCTGCAGAGTTTTATAATAATTCATTGTCAGCCTTGCCAATGAAAGTAAAATCCACTTTGGGCATTCATATGATTTAATGCAAAATGCAACCAATCACAAAAATGTCTTGGATATATTGTCACTCTCCTGACATTAAAACTGGAAATAATAGTAGTGTGATAGGAGTGTATCATTTAATAGGTAATATTTAATATTATTTTAATAAGATTTAATAAGATTTAATTAGTTTTAATTAATAAGTAATAATGATATATTTTTTATGTTGCATAGTAGATATAAAAAAAAAAAATATTTGTGAAATGTAAAAAAATCACACTCAGTCTCACTGCAAGATGCCTAATACCATAAATGGTTTTAAATAATAAAAAAAATCACACTTTGTATCACAGTGACACAAAACAAAACAAAATAAAATAAAATAAATCCAAAAGTCTTTACTGGTTAGGTTAATGGAGCTGTCATGAAATGTAAGAAAACATAATGGGAAAGAAATAAATCATAGCTATTTTAGAATAATCAAGGAAAATAATAATAAATATAATGCATGAAATCCTCCCATTCCCTCCCCACTCCAGTTGAAAATCAAGAGTAAACAGCATGAAACATGCGAGGAGAATTGAAGCAGGCAATATGAGAATAAGAAAACAAGCGTGTATAAAAAGTCTTCTCATAATTAGGCATGAATGAGAAGTTTCTTTGCAGCTGAAGGCAATAAGCGAACCCCTGAACTTTTGGCGGGTAGGGAGGGGGGCGGCAAGGGCAGCTGCCAAGATGACCTCAGTTGAGCAGCTGCACCCACTGTGCTGGGACGCCCAAGATGTGCCAGGACGGCTTTGATGCACCGCAACCGTCTCCGCCATGCTGTTTAGTCAGGGCCCTTGAACTTGGACTTGTTTGTTAATCCTTCTGCTGGCACATCCCACTTTCAACGTAATTCAAGCCGTGCCAGAGGAGGCTGAGGTGTAGTTTGATAGGTGTCACGTTGTTTTGTAGAGTGTTTTGGAAAGCCTAGATTTTCTTTTATAGTGTGTGAATACAGATATTAAAATATTGAAGAAGTCTTTGTCATGATTCTAAGAAATTCCAACATAAAATATTTTTATCTCTGGACTGGTATTGTATTCAGAATAAAGCATTTTTATATTCATAGATGTCAGATTGTTACATGATTCGCTTCGGCTTTTAAAGATAATTCACCCTAGAGGAATACTTTTATAAGATGTCATTAACATCTGTGTTGCTTTTATAACATTTTTATAACATTATGCTTTTTATGTGGTGTTCCATATAGTAAAATAAAGCCATCCACACAGTAAAGTACATCCTTGTTTTCTTTCTGTGGAGTGATGCACCTTAAATTTGAAGATTTAAAGTAATCTGTTTATTTCTCAAGATGTGGTTTCAATAATTAGTCCAGGCTCTCTGAACCTTTTTTGTATTATTTTATATTTACAATTTTGAATTTACACTTTTTGAATACTGACATTTTTCTTATTATGGCTGCCTTTTTACTTTGATTTGACTAATCATCTATCTCAGACTGTTTCATTTGTATAATTATTATGTATAAGAATGCATATGTATATGTATAAGTATTTTCATGGCACCAAAGCATGTTTCTACACAGAAACCAGTTGTTGATATTTTTCATGCTCTCCTACTCTTGACTTTTCGCTTGGTTTGCTTTCCATGGTCCCATTTCCACTTCACTTGCAACCTCAATTTGAGGACAACATCAGCTCGCAAGACAATTTCTGAAACCACTAATTCATCCTCCACTTCCAGATCCTGTTCTTTTAGTTAATGGATCTAAACCATAAAAATACTCATGTGGTATGTGTACGCAAAGCATGTTGAATTAAGACAGGTCTAAGATCAGATCCTTCCTTTGTGTACAACGTGTACACGTTTCCACTTAATGTCAAATCTCAAAGTTTTGGAGTTGTAACTGTGGTGGTGTGGTTACATGTTGAGTCACGGTGCTCTTGTGGCTAAATCCAGTTAGGAAAATTTCTGATCCTGTTTTCTTCTATCTGGCCATTGTTTTAAGAAGTAAAAGGATTAAATAATTTTACTATGCTGTTGTTACGGTTTAAAATCACTTAGAAAGCAGTTGATTTGATGTATCGTTAATGTCTGTAGCATGTGTGATGCAGGACGGGTTACGTACCAAATGTAATTACAAAGAGCATTGTGTTGCTATTCCAAATCTAACTGTTATCTTCATCTCAGCCCTTGTATCCTGACATCAGGTCCAGTCATCAGTTATCTGGGCTCTTTTGCGTAGTAGAACAGCATGTGTAGTCTGTTTCTGTCCTGTATGTCTCTGTGATCAAATGTCCCTGTGAGGACAGGAGACCTGTGTTGATAGGACTCATTAGTGGCTTTGCCCTTCCTCAAACCAGATGGGAAAAACATTACTGTCCATTTATCATGGGCCACTCTGGCTTTAAGCTGCTCTTTCTTTTACAGACTCCAAGCATGTTCCCAGTCTGCTGGGTCTGCTATGTTTCTTTTTACTCCCTGGATGCCTACTCCTACTCATTCACTGCCATCTCCTCTCCTTATTTATTAGGTTTTTTTGTTAACATTTGTAGTGTTGCACCAGATGCGTCATTGGCAGCGATAATGAGAAGAGAGGTGGCTCTCAGAGCGTCCAGCGGAAGCAAGGAGTGATGGATAGGAAAAAAGAACGATTGAAAGAACAGATTTCATATTTTGTTTCAGTTCCCTGTGCCCGATTGTTGTGTTTGTTGGCCCTCACCTGCATAAACTGACTATCGCAAGAAAAACAAAATGATCAAGATTAGATTTACCGTCCGTTTGTGATGACAGTGCCGACATGATTGTGGAATTGAGACATGTAGGAAGCTGCTGGGAAGTGCTTGGTGATTTATAGTGATTTGTGGAGTATGCTCGGGCCCTAGAAGCTGCCGTTCAGCCAACATCTGGTAATGATCCCGGTGCAGGAAAACTGGAGCTTGAGATATCTACTGATCTCTACACAGGGTTTCCCTCTGGACTTCAAGAGGCCCTATCACGGTCAAACTAGCATTGAGTGTGTGAAGCTCTACTGAAACAGTGTGTACGAAACATCACGATTAACACTCATGTCTTTGTTCAGCTATGTCTACTTTTTGCGTGTTTGTTTGAAAATTAAGTTGTTAAAAATGATTAAGAATAAATGCCACTGCGTTCTGATTGCTGTTTGTTTTGTCTATGGGTTCAGATGTTGTTTATTCAAAGTCTGATCTGGATATCTCAGACCTCAGACCATAAGCTCTCTGTTGTCTGAACCACCAAAATATGGACGATACAAATAAAGGACATAAGAATGAACAAGGTGGCAGTGCTGGCATTTATTTTTCAGGTGTATTACTATCAGTAAAGAGAATCATTTTGCATGTCTCTGATAACGTGTTCATATGGCATCATATATCTGTATCTTGTGGGGTGATGTTTTGTCTATTCAACAACTAAATTCACCAATGATAAACTACTGTTTGAAGATTTGGTAAGAACCAAAGCACCAAATCAGCGTGTTAGAATGATTTCTGAAGGATCATGTGACACTGAAGACTGGATTAATGGCTGCTAAAAAATCAGATTTGCCATCACAGGTTAATGTTTTTCTTACTTAGATTTTTCTCTTGTTTCCAGCCAAAATATCTAAAAATCCGCTGTTAATTGCTGCTACCCAAAATGAACAAACAAAAACAAATTTGTCAAATTTAACTTCAAAAGCCTAGACTGCCACTTCTGGCCCCTGCATAGAGACACCTAGTGGATGAATATTGAACTCACAAGTGCCAGAGTGGTAGTAACAAGATGGCTGACCACATGCTGTTTTGTTGAGCTGGAAACCTACCCAAACAAAATCGTCTTCTCAGCAAACCAGCGGTTGGTAAAATGGTGTATTTTTTGTTAATCTATTTAGTATTAGCTTGCAGAATGCCTAGAAGTATGTTTTATATTCTTTTTGGAAAAATTAGGGACTCTGAGCTAGTTCAAAAAACGATGGGCCAAAAATGACCCTCTGGGTGTATGGGTTAAAAAAATGTTGGGTCAAAAATGACCCATTGGTTCTTTAAGTGACTTTGATGAAAAATGGTGACAGTCCTGTATTTGGATAAAGCCTTGAAATAATTTCAACGCATGGCTTCTTTACCAGCATGACTGTGAGGCACAGGGAATCACTGGATCGAAAGTACTCAAACTTCGCAAGTTTCAGGGTTTGGTTGCTCAAGGCTTGGTTGAAGTTGGAACAGCAAGAAGGCGGGGTAGGTCACAAAGTCCTGGCCCCTCCTGCCCGCCACCACCAAGATTTGTTCGAGTTTATCAGAGTGCAGATGTTCGTTTCGTCCAAATCGCCCACTGGCCTGTCAAGGAGGAAAATCGTCGTCGATGTGCTGTGTGCAAGGACCTCAAAACTGAAATGCACTGTGAAAAATGTGCAGTTCCTCTCTGCATCAACAAAAAAAAGAAATTGTTTCAAAGACTACCACAATGTCTAGTGTGAGTTCCTCTCTCTAGCGGAACAAATTTTTGGATAAGCAAAGACCTATGGTGTTAGTTTTTTTCAGTCGTGATTTTGGCCTTGTGTTCTTGTTTCCATTGGCCAAAGCGTTTGTACATTTGAAATCCAGTTCTAACATGCAACAAATAAAGCAAAAAAAAAAAAAAAAACATTGTTAAATGTAGCTGTGTGGTTGGCTGATTATTTTCCTAAATTTAAAATAGTTTGCATTGACACTGTTTGTTTTTGTGATTCTTTAATATGCTACGCCTAAAGCCCAATGGGTCAAATTTGGCCCTAATCCTAAATTAGGGAATAAAGGGTTAAAATTGAAAAAGTGGATATTTTGGTGTTCAGTGAACTTATAGCAGTAATTTAATGCATACTTCATAATTTTCCAAAGAAGAAAAGGGTTCTTGGGTTCTCCAGGGTTAATTTTGACTTAAAAAATAATTTTTACTCGTCTAGAAAATCCTTGATTTAAGAATTGTTAGTTATTTTGGCTGAAAACAAAACAAAAAATCTAAGTAAAAAAAGTATTTTTTGCAGGACTTCCATTATATAAATGACTCGACTAGTTGTTCAGGCATCCCACAGACGAGTCAATATTAAAAATATGTATTTTTGTACATCTCAGTTATTTCATTAAAATAACCTCCTTTCTGAGCTGTGTAGTCAGTAAGCAGAATTATATGACTGTACCACTTACACTGTAATCTGTGTTCTCCATCCATGAGTCTTGACGCAAGTGTCAGATTCCACAGCTGTCTTGAGAATAAATTAAAGAAAACAGATCAGATAGCATGTTTCGTAGAATCCATCTGAAAGAACATATTAAATATTGAATGAAATTCATTTTGAATGAAATTCATTTCAAAGATCCAAAAGGAATGTATATGGTTTCATCAGTTTAATTGAGAAATCTCTGTCTCATCCTCAAACACCCGTCTCAAAGAACGTAGCTGTGTTATAGTTCCCAGCAGCAGGTATCTCCCAGATTAGATTTGTGTGACACTTCAGTAATATCTTGAGTCTCAGTTACTCTGCTGAAAATTTTGATTTACCGGTTTGACTGATATATAGCAAAGAATGAATGTCCATCTTATAACTTAAAATGTTTTGTGTGAATTATGGGCAAGGGATTGCTGAGAGCGTGGGAAGGAAAAGGTTTCAGGAAGTGTTTTTCCATTAATTATCTTGGTATTATAACAGTAGGTCTTAAATCAAACCAAACATCTCCAAAGAATGTTTATTACAATAAGTAAATTGAAGCAAAATAGTATCTGAAAATGTAAAAAGATTAAGGATTTGTGAGGGAATGAATGAACTTCCTTGAATGAATCCCATAAAGCCTCACTGGATTTAATGGAATCAGTCTGGTGATGATGATAGTACTTTTAAAGAATTTGTCATTTAAACTTTTTTTTTTTTTTAAATCATACCATTCTTTTGGCATCTACAGAAGCACACACAATCATTTTCAATGTCCCAGCTCATGCTAGTTCTGGGGTTATCACAAAAAATCAATTTCTCTGTGGAGATTTTGAATGGAAGTTTTGCTTCCAGAAGCCCGCCGTTACGGTATATAGCTGTTATTTCATGGAGTAATTGAAATGAGGAGTGCAATGGAAAGATGGATCATCCCTGCCTCCTTTCATGTACCAGGGGTTCCCAAATGTTTTTTTCCATTTTTTTTGTCTGCCGAACCCCTTAGGTATAACATTTACTCCTGTTACTACCCCGTGAGAAGTTGGTATTTTAATAATTTAATGACATATTCATGTTAATGATTCTCGGCAGTTTCCTCACAAACATTTGAGAAACCCTGTTCTAAACTATGGTAGAAACTAAGCAGATCTGTCTTGTACCTCCCAAAGCCTGAATAGTCATGTGACCACTGGCCTCTACAAACCATGTTGACATGCAACCATCCAAGTGACATGCATGGTAAAACAAGGTGGATCAAGCTCTTATAAGAGCAGCTGGATTGGAGTTGGAGCCACACATTCCCTTATACATCCCCAACACCGTTTCTTCGAGATGAAAAACAGGCTTTGTTGTAATGGCAGTCATGGTTCAAAGGAGGGAGAGAATGAAAAATAGTGGCTTATAAAAACATAGAGGAAAGAATAATCTACTGTTCAAATTTTAAGTCTGTGAATTTACAACAAAGATACAGATTGAGTTACAAGTCTGGTTTGTTACAATGTGAAACAAAACATCTCTTTCTTTGATCATGGGTTATAGGATGTGTTTATTATAACCAAACATTAGTGACCTTTCAAACCATCCCAAAAAAATAATTCAGAGGAAAAGATTATCTCGTATTTGCCCTCAATAGAACCTTATCCAAAACATTGATACATACTTGTCCACAATAATTGGCCTTGCGTCAGTATTTCTTTCAAAGCAAGATCAATTTGATGTTGAGCCCTTAATTCTCTTTATAGTCACAGCAACACCGCAAGTCAAGCAAATCCTCCTCCTTCTCATTGTTTGTGAACAATTCCTCCGGAAATAGGGCTCAGGAAATGAAGATGCCATTTAAAACATACGATTATGAAAACATGGCGCCTGTCCCGTTACAGGTGGGGGTGAGCTTGAGTTTCAAAGGTACTGGTGGAGGGAGACACTCAAAGAGCCGGAAAAGGAAAAACACAAACAAAACTTTGAAGCAGTCAGGCCGGTTGAATGCACGAGGCCTGGGATTACGTTTCATTCCCCTCTGTTTATGAAAGTCCTGCAAAGGCGGGGGAGTCTAACGGGCCCTCCATCCAGCCTGCACAAGCGTTCTGCATCACTTCACCTTCTGTGGTAGACAGACACCAGAAAGAGAAAGAAAGAGGAGTTGCATTCCGATCCGCAGGGTTGAGAATTCATGAGACGCGCCTCAGATAGTTGTGCCAAATATATGAGTCACATAAGAGAGATGATGGGAGTCATAGATGAGGAATCTCAAATGAAGAGGAACCCTGGGTGAATAATAAATAATGATGAGTCAATTGAGTTTTGCAACATTTCGACACAATTTAAAAACAAGCTGAATATATTGTTCTTAAATCATTTAGAAATGGAGGTGTTTCTTTGATATATCAGTTCAGTAATAAAAAATAGTGGATTAATTACAGAAATTAATAAGTAATTATGATAACTATTGTAATTATGTATAGTTAATTCTGTGACCCTGCCTGTTATTTGTTATTCATTATTCCCCTATCAAACCAAAAATTATTCAGAGACCAAATATAATTTTATAATTTTTTATTTTTTTACTAGAGGGTGCTGGACACTATAGTTAATTTATGTAAGTGAGGACACTTTGACCTGACCATGTCTTGTAACATACCTTTCTATCAAAGTCATCTGTCATTATCAAGATTAATTTGTTAGGACACGGTTTAACTTATTCATATTTTCTCATATTTTATTACCATTTTCTAAACTATGTGAGAAATGTTTAAGGTGTCTGAATAAATTTTGGTTTCACTGTAATTAATTTGTGATTATCAAGTTGAATATGCTCTGACACAGTTTAACTCAAAGTTCTTATCATGTTTTATTACCATTTTCTAAACTATAGAGAATAAACTGTGATAATGTAAGAAATGTTGAAGGTGTCTGAATAAATTTTGGTTTGACTGTATATGAAAGGCAGTTTACTATTAGTTTGATCTATTATGCAAATTAAACTGTTTGATACTTTGCCAAAATGATACTAATCTTAATTTTTTTATTGAATAAATTATAAGGCTGAGGCTATTTGCACCAAGTGTAAATAGCGATAGAGGCCAACCCTAACCCTAACCGATACTTTATTTTCAATTTTCAATTATGTCCTTTATTTTTATTTAAAATAAATGCCTTTTTGATATGATATGAGATTTTTCAAAAGGGAGAAAAAAAGTTTGCAAGAAGGGGGATTCGAACCCAGATTGTTCGCGTCGAAAAGAATGAAACATGCACTTTATCCTCTGCGCCACTGAAGCTGAAAATTAACTACATTTTTTATAGTCTTGAATATTCCAGTCACACATTAGTTGAAGAAGTTAGTGTAAATAGCCTCTGCCAACAAGGCCGGCTATTTGCACTTAGTGTAAATAGATGCTCCAAAATAATAAATATACATTAATTTGTTATCCAAAGGTCTGTTGTTGAGACTGTGAACATAAAGTCTTTTTTGTTTGTTTGTTTGCTTTTAGTTAGTATTCAATATGCAGATTGCCTCTCCAGTTACAGTTATATCTAAAGTATTTTTTTTTTAAATAATATTGGATCTTTCCAGAATATCTGTAGCAGGATTGAATCATGATCATACTGTAAGGTAAAGAATCAGTTTTTTTAATCATTGTCAAAACACATTTTTACATACCAAGTACTAAATAAATAAGAGCATGTGTAAGGTAAATTAGGTTTGTAAGTGTAAAAATGAAACATTTCAAATGCTTGTTTTGGGTTGTTTAGTGTTTCTTGTCATGCTGTTTGGAATAAAGCTTTCTGGTAGTTTGAGGGCCTATTAATTTGTAGTGCTTTGTAGATAAAAAGGCCAGCTTTTTGTAACCCCCTGGAGTTATCTGGAAGCACCACTAGGAGTTGAACTGTAATGTGAGGCTTAGGCCACAGAATACTTCATTTTGCCTGGCTTCATAAGCCGATTAGGTGTCATTTTGCTTTAATAGATTACTCATACACCTCTCTCACTTCTTGTGCGGTGGAGGGAAAGAAGAAAGCCTGTACGCTACATGCCTCATCGGCTGGATGCTAGTCCTTTCACGGTGTGAATGGGGTTTGTGCTCTTTGTTGTTTTCATGGGTTGTTGTTCTGGTCCACTGCAGCCCGCGGAGGCATTTAAGTGCCGAAACGGCCACACTGACACCCCAACACTACAACCAAAAGGCCTGTTTTTGGCAATTTTAACATTGAGGAGCAACCCCAACCCCCATTCCTGCTTTACTGTCTCAAATACACGATTGCAAACTCTCCATCGTTTCTGCGCAATTGGAAAGATGAGTTCTGAATAGGGCCTCTTGAACATAGAGCTTCTATACGTCGAGCCAAAGCCCAACCATTCTCACGGATCTCAAACCATCTCATCTTCAACCCAGGACACTTGAAAATGCAGGACAAGAGAAGAGAGCGGCAGCAAGAGAATGAGGTTCAGAAGACCTGAAAAGGACCGGGCATTTGTCCCTGATTAGCACCAAAGTAAGGAAGGACATTTTTGCTGTGAAAAGAAAGCTTATAGCTCATTATAAGCTGGCTGGATTAAGCTTGTTCCTCCATTGTTCCCAGAGAAGGAACCAAAGGTCTGTCACAGAGGGAGGTGCCTCACTCCTTTTGTGCCCTGTGTCTGCACACCTATCCAGAGTTTCCACTCTTTTAAAGATCCATAATAGCTTTTTCTTTCCTCTGTGGTTGGTAGCTAGTGTAGTGGAAGAATCCTCTCTCATTAGACATAGCCTTTATTTGTCTGCCTGTAGGCTTTTGTAAGTCCACCAACTGAATGCTGGGCCTTGCCTCCATAGTCGTGCAACCTGTAAGAAATGAAACAAGTAGAGTGAGGCCAGAGAGAATAGATGCACCAATTAGTTTAGCTGTGTTTGAGGAGAGGATACAGCGTATGTAGACGAGTCCCTTTGAAGTCTTCACAATCTTTTGTTGTGTTTGTTCCACTCTTCCATTGGAGTGTCCTGCATTTGGTATTGTTTTGTTCATTGTATGTTTGTCTCTTTAGAAATATCGTAATGATGCTTTTGCTTTGATTGTGAAGTAGAACTTGAAGACATTCTGTATAGCGTCTTGTTACTTTGCATTGCTTGTTACTTTGCATTGCATAGCTTTGTTTCTGTGCAACAGGTGGAAAAATTTAATTATCATAATAGCGAAACATTTTCCGTTATAAATGTATAATATGAATATGGTAATTAACCACATACTGCTATGTACTCCGCTTTGCATTGAGCCCATTAATTTTCCTTAACTGGCACAAGGAAAAGATGCAATATTAAATCATCTGTGCACTTGGGCATTCAGTTCTTCTGTCAGCATATTTTGAGCCAATCACCTGAGCCATAAATGTCATGTGACTTACTCTGGGGCTGCAAGAAAACAAAGTCATGATGTCTACTAGCACACAGTGCCAAACCCCTCACTAGTGACAGTCCTAAGCTGAAAAATATTGAAATGAAAATTTCACACTGTCAAAAGCCTTCAAAAAGGAATCTTGGTTACAAGACTTTAGGGGAACTTATGTGTAAGAAAAGTGAATTGGAGGCTATTCGTTGTTTAGGAAATTGAGAATATTCTGTTAGCCACTGTGTTTTACAGAGTTTATAACACAACGGCTTGGTTTGGATGAATAGCATCTGCAAATAAACAAAAACTAAATAATATTTTAAGGATGTAAGGTAAAATTGTAGGATCCCTTAGCAAAACATGACACAGATTTTCTATGGGATTCAGGTCTGGAGACTGGCTAGGCCACTCCAGGACCTTAATGTGCTTCTTCTTGAGCCACTCCTTTGTTGTGTGTTTTGGATCATTGTCATGCTGGAATGCCCATCCACGACCCATTTTCAATACCCTGGCTGAGGGATGGAGGTTCTCACCCAAGATTTGATGTGGTGCAGTTGTCCTGTCCCCTTAGCAGAAAAACAACCCCAAAGCATAATGTTTCCACCAGCATTCCTCCTCCACCAAACACGGGGAGTTGAGTTGAAGCCAAAGAGCTCAATTTTGGTCTCATCTGACCACAACACTTTCACCCAGTTCTCCTCTAAATCATTCAGATGTTCTTTGAAAACTTAAGACAAGCCTGTGCATGTGCTTTCTTGAGCAGGGGACCTTCCGGGCACTGCAGGATTTCAGTCCTTCACGGCATAGTGTGTTACCAATTGTTTTCTTGGTGACTATGGTCCCAGCTGCCTTGAGATCATTGACAAGATCCTCTCGTGTAGTTCTGGGCTGATTCCTCAACCATTCTCATGATCAGTGGAACTGCACGAGGTGAGATCTTGCATGGAGCCCCAGACCGAGGGAGACTGACAGTTATTTTGTGTTTTTGCAAATAATAACACCAACTGTTGTCCCCTTCTCACCAAGCTGCTTGGTGATGGTCTTGTAGCCCAAATTGTGTAGGTCTACAATCTTGTCCCTGACATCCTTTGACAGCTCTTTGGTCTTGGGCATGGTGGAGAGTTTGGAATCTGATTGATTGATTATTTCTGTGGAGAGGTGTCCACAGGTGTTCCTAATCTTAGCTTGTTGCCTATATAAAAAACACCTGGGAGCCAGAAATCTTGCTGATTGATAGGGGGTCAAATACTTATTTCACTCAGTAAATTACAAATAATTTTATAACTTTTTTTTAAATGCTTTTTTTCTGGATTTTTTTTTTATTCTGTTTCTCACTGTCAAAATAAACATTTCTTTGTCAGTGGGCAAATGTACGAAATCAGCAGGGGATCAAATTATTTTTTTCCCTCACTTTACAATGAGACCAAAGGCAATAAAGTTTAACTAACTAACAGAGTTATGTCAAGCAGCCAAAACCTTGAGCCTTTGGTTTTAATATTCAAATAGCATTAAGTCATTTTACATTTAAATCAATCAAACTGATGTTAGGAACCTGAAACTGACGTCTGCAGTACATTTGATGGATGACCATAATTAAGTTTGGATGAAAAGTATTTTTTTACAGTTTTTGTTTTAAGTCCATAACCAAAACACCCACAGTTTATTCAAAGGATTCCTAAAATTTGTTAACAAAAAGAGACTTGTGTAGTTAAATTTACCATTCGTGGAAAGAAGCCAGTGCCGCCAATATTTCCCTTTTCTTTTCTTTTTTTCTTTTTTGAAGGTGTGTTTTGATGTGGTCTTACACCCCTCACTATATTATGTTCAGTCTAAATATGATTGCGTTGGATCTCACAGTACAAGTCAGCAAACAGCACAAGAAAGAGAGAGAAAAGGAGTTGAAAAAAGACTCTGGACATGTGTTGTTGATTGGGAGAAACTCAACAGTTTTGGCACCGTATCTTTATCTGTCAACTCCTCCTGACAGCCTCAAAGGTGAGGAGGTGTTGCTGCAGTCTAACACTGAAAGTATGTGATGACTGACAACATCAAGCAATACTATTTCTGGCATTTTTACATGCTTAAAACAGCATTTTAATGTTTGCACATTTGCTTCAATTTATTTAATGGAGGCATAAACGTATTTACACAATTGATCTTGCTTTCTAAGAGCCTGCAAGCAGAAGTACCTTATGAATTAGATAAAAAAAATGAAATAAAATTAAAAGAGAAGATTCAACCATTTTCTGGAAACAGATAAAACTAGTACTTTTCAACTTTTCCTTGCTTTGTCAGTGAAATTCAGCTAGTTTCCAAGCATTTTTTAGAGTGTGCATAGTTTCCTGTTTACTTGATTTTAATTTAGCCGGCGAGTAACTGACGCTCCACGCCTTGCTTCTTTAATGGCCTTTTTTATTCCAAAATAATTTGGGCAGAACAGAGGCCAGTTCAAAGTGCAGGGGAGGAGGTGTCGGTTTCAAAGGGAGCACCGCACGATCAATATGTGAGATATGTTAATTCGGTAAAGCTCCATCCTGTCCTTGATGTTTGCTAGAGTTACAGGCAGGCAGCTGGGACACCGATGGTGGACAGTGGAAGCGGGATCCTGTGCCAACCCCCTGCAAACATACCGCGAATCATCTTCAGCGTCGTCCATACAGACTTGTTTTTGTCTTGACAGCTCAGCATGGAGAGAAACCATTAAGCTGCTTTCAACCTGGCACTGTGGAGAATGGATGCCAGCTTGCCCCTGTCATTTCAAAGAGATGTTTTATAGATATGTTTTAGAGTTACACTGCCGCCTTCTAAAGTTTCTTAAGTACTTTTAGTTCCCCTGCTAAATTAGTGTTCAAACACCAGAGCTTTGGACTCAAGATGGGACGTCTTTATCTCTCCCAGCATGCCACAGTGGAGGCTTTCTTGTTGCTAAAAGCTTGTTCTGTAAGGAGTAACACAATGAATGCTTCTTTGAATGGGCTGTGTTGTGGGCGTAGGGTTGTCTTAGCTAGTCCTCCTACAGCTCATGCCGTGACGATCCCACAAGATCAGCAGTCCATCCATGCCGATAGAAAGCTGGAAATTCTTTGGCTTTCATATTTCGTGACATATAAATGAAGTGTGAACATGATATAAAGCAGACGCTGAATGCAGACACGAGGGGAATGTGCTGTCCAACTGGTGCGCCGTGCAAAGGCTGGCAAAGAGTGAATCAGTTACTACAGATACACCAAAACATAGACCGCAATCAACATTCATTGCTTTTTCTCGGGGGCGAAAAAAAGGAAAAGATATATAGGTAGAACACACAATCATTAATAAAAATAACACATTTTAGAAATTTTATTTTGATTATTAGTATGTTTTATGTTCTAAATCTTCACAATCAAATTTTAAACAAGGACATGAATTGGCGCGTTTTCGAGCTGTGTGTGCTCTCCCACCCCACAAAACAGACTGCAAGGCAGGTTTCTCTTTATTCTATCACAGGTGGCCACAATTACCACTGAGGCCACCAATCGTATGCCATCAAACCCTCTGTTGTTACAAGCCGCTCTTGAGCTCTGCACACATTTAGAGTTTAAACAAAGATGTACATCTTGACACACATAGACACACACAGAAATGGAGGTTTCAGTTTGCTCTTGACATTGTGAAGTAATCATGGGAATGGGGCTGTATTTGGGGCCAGGGTCCTTTAATGTGGAAAATGTAGAAGATTTGTTAGTTCAGACGTTAGTTCCCAAACATTTGCTTAAATGTTATGCCAGATCTGATGTCTTATTTTGTGTGGAGAAAGCAAATTCACCACATTTGAAATGTTGGTGTTTCTTTCATACTGTTCTACTTCAGTGTTTACACAACTATAATTCTTTAAATGCACAGAATCATGTATAATGCCAAAGTGTGTTTGAGAATATATGAATTACTCATGACAGTTAAAACGTGTTATGAAGTACTGAATTAAAGTTCAATAATATGCTTAAGTTTGGGGAAATTTGTACTTGACTTGAGTGACTTGTTACATTTTCAAAACCAAAAATGCACTTCTTACAATTTTGATAGAAAGTAGAAAATTAATTTCAAAGGCAGGTTGAATTTCACCTTTCCTCAAACACACATATTTTTCAAAATTATATTTTAAAATTTAAATCTAATTTTGTAAACATTTTTTTGTACATCACTGTTTCTAAAGCACACCAGAAGGTTTTAGGGATTCACTGAACAGAGATTGTTTTGATATGTCTATTTCTGTTATATATTTAATACCACATTTTGCCCAGGTAGGACACCAGCCAGGTCTTCCTTGACTTTTTCTCTTCGTAATGTGAATTCAGCTGGTATTCATAAAAGCCCTGAGGGTCGACAGTCTCAGCCAGAATCTTCGCTTTTCCTTCTGTTCTGCTCCGGTAATCCTTAAAAGAGAAACGGAAACACTTAATGCAGGGTCAGTCCTCAGCTCTAGGAAAGAAGGCCTCTCTAAATCTGCCTGGGTCTCCACAGCTGAAGAACGGATTCGGGAATGGGATTGTTAGGGATTGTGCCAAAGAAGGAATGACTGTAGGTGATCAGGCTGACTCAGAAGTTGACGTTATGGAGCAGGTCAACGTTGAAGCCGCGGGAGCAAATTGGAGAATGATCTCAACAGTTCTTTGTACATTCTGGAAACACTCCACATGCTATATTTTTACAACATATTAGAATAGCTATATGTGACCAATAAATTCAAATAACAGTTGGATTGTTTTTAAAAGTAAAATAAAAATATGTCATGTATGTCAATTTATATTAAGTTTTTGGTTACACTTTATTTTAAGGTATGCAGTGTAATTATACAGAATTATGCCTTAGCGGCTCCAACATTGACCTGCTCCATCTAACATCAACATCTGATATTATGGCATAAGGATGTTTGCAGCTAATTTAAAGGAACACTCCACTTTTTTTGGAAATAGGCTCATTCTCCAACTCCCCCCGAGTTAATAAGTTGAGTTTTACCGTTTTGAAATCCATTCAGCCGTTCTCCTGTTCTGGCGATATCACTTTTAGCATAGCTTAGCATAGATCATTGAATCCTATTAGACCAATAGCATCGCGTTCAAAAATGACCAACGAGTTTCAATATTTGTCCTATTTAAAACTTGACTCTTCTGTAGTTATATCGTGTACTAAGACCAGTGGGAATGCAAAGCTTCAATTTTCTAGGCTGATAAGATTAGGAACTACACTCCCATTCCGGCGTAATAGTCAAGGAAGTTTGCTGCCGTAATAAGGCTGAAGCAGGAGCAGTAATACCACGCAGCACATGTGCAAATGCTAAACTAGCTGGGAACTCATTTCTGATAATACTCCGTCTGTCGTATGGAAGAGACCTGGATCCAATTGCGTAAGAGAAGGAGAATTTATTAACAGTCTTATAGAAGGGAACAAAGGTAATGCAACATATGCAGACAAAAAATGATGCTTCAAACAGGAACTCAGGTGACTGCGGGTACTCCGAAAAATTAACAGTCTCTTCAGAACGGGAACTCAGAAGGCCTGCCGAAAAATGCAGGATAGAAACCAGTCTCTACAAACAGGAACTTAGGTAGCTTGCAGGTTATGCAGATAGACTTTTGAAAAAGAAAAAGGATAAACTCAGACGAGGCGCCCCTTAGGCGCCCCGACGGCAGTCTCGTGAATGTTGTCCGCGACTGGGGAGCGGAGGTAAGCAGGGCGGCCAGCCAGTAGACCTCGGAGTCTCGTCCCCACGTACTGAGCGGCAGCGAGGCAAAGAACCCGGCTCCGGGCGTTAGCAGACAGCTGGAGGACTGGACACAGTGTAGGAGAGCAGGTTAGTAGACAGTAGAGCTGCACGATTCTGAATAAAATGTGAATCACGATTTTTTTGCTCAGAAAAAGATCACGATTCTCTCACGATTCTGGAGAACTTTTTTTTATTTTAAAGATTTACCCCTGAACATTAGTTTACAAACAACAGTAAAATAGCAGTGAAATAAGACAAAATAAACTTTGCTTTAAATTTAAAGAAATGTAATGAAAAATAATGTAAACAAAAAAATTAAACATTAAAAAATAAACATACAAAGGTATTATGTCAGAGTAAAGCGATTTAAAGATTCTTAGCTAGAAACACTAGCCTATTTTTGTGTCAACCATTTTTTCATAGCTGTCAACGTCCACTCTGTGGAATGCCCAAGTTTACTTCACCATTTTACAAATAAATCCTAATCTAATCATGACAAACTATATATCGTTGGAAAGGTCTAAGGCTCCTAAATAGATATTTGACGTTTTTTTGTGTTACAAATTATGTAGGAAAATAATTTATGACAAGAGTTTCATAGATTCATTTATGACAAGAGTGCACCTCAAAAATCTGCTTCATAACAGGAGTTCTGACCTTTTACTCAGACAGACTTTCTTGTTGCCTTTTTCCCCTATTACACATTAGAAATAATAAGAAATGATATATCAGATGAAAACTTAAAATTTCAAAATGCATCCTTTGGAACGCCATTTTAAAATCAGACATTGAATTAACATGGAAAATGTACATCAAATTCATATTACTAAATATTCTTGTCTATGAATTATAAAGATTTAAGATTCAATTCTTCATTTTCACGTCTCTGTTCAAAAATGGGAGTAACAGTTAAGGGGTTAATGGATCGTCATGCTCATATATTGTTCCATTGCTCTGCCGGTCCATAAATCTGGCACGATCAAAGTACTACTCTTTCAATATTCAAAGTGCTAATAGAGACCGAATTTTCCAAGCATGATACAGAGCTATCTACGCAACTTATAGCCCACATACTAATAACAGCCTAGAGCTTAATTTGAGCGCATTAGGGAGTCGCTCTCTAAACGCAGGGTATTAAAATTGCTTCTGAAAGCGCGTCCGGGTTTTACTTTCGTTTTAACAATCCCGCGAAACTCTCGGCAGCGCTGAGCGTGCATTCTACAATACAAGAAATTACTTTAACAAAACCATTTGAAAGCGCCCCCTGGCGCTCCTGAGGGAGGTTCCTGGCGGTCCCGGAGGAAGTCATCAATCAGAGAGCGGTCCAGAATGTCCCGGGAGGGGACCCAGCTTCTCTCCTCAGGACCGTAGCCCTCCCACTCCACAAGGAACTGATGGCCACGGCCGCGTCAACGCATATCAAGAATCTTGCGGACAGAGTAGACAGACGGACCGGCGGCACGACTAGGAGGAACGGATAAACGAGAGGGAGCGCGCATGACAGACTTAATGCAGGATACGTGAAAAACCGGGTGAATGCGCCGGAGTTTGGGAGGGAGCTTCAACTCAACGGTGACAGGATTGATGACCTTGGAAATTTGAAAAGGTCCCATAAAACGGGGAGCTAATTTACGAGACGGAACCTGGAGGGACAAATTGGTAGTGGAAAGCCACACTCTTTGACTTCTCACATACCTAGGACTCTTGACACGACGCTTATTGGCTTCTCTTAAAACGCGACCTCGAGAACGACACGGAGATGCTCTTACCCTCTTCCAAGTACGTCTACAGCGCTTAATAAAGGCCTGAACAGAGGGAACGTTGGACTCGGTCTCTTGTGAGGAGAAAAGGGGAGGTTGGTACCCCAAACAACAGTGAAACGGGGACAGACCAGTAGCGGAGGACGGAAGAGAATTGTGAGCATATTCTGCCCAGGGTAATTGCTCGGCCCATGACGAGGGGTTCCGAAATGCTAGACTGCGCAAAAGTCGACCGACTATCTGGTTGGTGCGTTCAGCCTGCCCGTTAGTTTGAGGATGGAAACCAGACGAGAGACTGACAGACACACCAATCAGACGGCAGAATTCCTTCCAGAACTGTGACGTGAACTGAGGTCCCCGGTCAGAGATGACGTCAGAGGGAAGCCCGTGATTCTTAAAAACGTGAGTAACTAGTAATTGAGCAGTCTCCTTGGCGGAAGGGAGCTTGGGAAGCGGTATGAAGTGAGCGGACTTGGAAAAGCGGTCGACCACGGTTAGAATGACTGTATTACCAGTCGAGGAGGGAAGACCGGTGATAAAATCAAGACCAATGTGCGACCAAGGGCGCGACGGTATAGGAAGTGGTCTAAGGAGACCGGCCGGCGGAGAGTGACCAGACTTAGATTGTGCGCAGACGACGCAAGAGGCAACAAGGCGACGTACATCGCGTTCCAAAGTGGGCCACCAAAATCGTTGACGAACAGATGCTAGCGTGCCCCTAACGCCGGGATGGGCAGATAACTTGGAGGAATGGGCCCATTGAAAAACTGCTAGGCGAGCGGATACCGGCACGAAAAGGAGGTTCCTAGGAACGTTAGGCGGTGCGACGGAATGAGACAGAGCGCGCTTAACGAGCCTCTCTATACCCCAGACGGCGGCGCCGACTACAAGCCCCGGAGGAACTATCTCCCGGGGCGTGGAGGAGGCGTCAGAGGGGTCGAAAAGACGGGACAGGGCGTCAGGTTTGAGGTTCTTTGAGCCGGGTCGATAAGAGATCGTGAAGTCGAAGCGCGCAAAAAACAATGACCAGCGAGCCTGTCGTGCATTCAGTCTCTTAGCAGAGCGAATATATTCCAGATTCTTATGATCTGTCCAGACTAAAAACGGAACGACAGAGCCCTCTAACCACTGTCGCCAATGGTCTAAAGCCAAGCGAATGGCGAGGAGTTCACGATCTCCCACGTCGTAATTACGCTCTGCTGGCGAGAGGCGGTGAGAGAAATACGCGCACGGATGAACCTTGTTATCAGAGAGTGCGCGCTGGTAGAGAATGGCCCCAACGCCTACTTCTGACGCATCGACCTCAACAATGAATTGTCTGGATACATCTGGGGTTACGAGAATAGGCGCGGTCGTAAACAAATATTTCAGACGATCGAAAGCCCTCTGGGCTGGATCTGACCATTTAAAATTCGACTTGACCGACGTAAGAGCTGTTAGAGGAGCGGCTACTTGACTAAAATTGCGAATAAAGCGCCTATAGAAGTTCGCAAATCCAAGAAAACGTTGTAACGCGACTCGAGACTCGGGAATGGGCCACTCAGTTACGGCTCGTACCTTTTCGGGGTCCATGCTTACCCCTTCCGCCGAGATTACCGAACCTAGAAAGGAGACGGTGTGGGCATGAAAGGTACATTTCTCAGCCTTGACAAACAGACGGTTCTCCAGGAGGCGCTGGAGGACACGGCGAACATGTTGGACATGAATTTGGAGGGATGGCGAGAAAATTAAAATATCATCTAAATAGACGAAGACAAAAACGTTAAGCATGTCTCTCAAAACGTCGTTGATCAAAGCCTGAAAAACAGCTGGCGCGTTGACCAGGCCGAATGGAAGAACCCGATATTCAAAGTGCCCGAGAGGGGTATTGAAGGCGGTCTTCCATTCGTCCCCCTCCTTGATACGAATTAAATGATACGTGTTACGTAAGTCTAATTTAGTGAAGACCTTAGCTCCCTGTAATAACTCGAACGCGGACGCCATCAGCGGCAAGGGATACCGGTTCTTAACAGTAATCTCATTAAGACCCCGGTAATCTATACACGGTCGAAGGGAGCCGTCTTTCTTCTTGACAAAGAAAAACACAGCCCCCGCAGGTGACGATGACGCGACAATAGTACCGGCGGCTAATGACTCTGATAAATAATCTTCGAGCGCCCTGCGTACGGGACCCGTTAGAGAATACAATCGACCGCGAGGCGGGGAAGTACCGGGTAGGAGATCGATACTGCAGTCATAGGGGCAGTGGGGGGGAGAGAAGTGGCCCGGGACCGACTAAAAACCGCTCCCAGATCATGATACTCCTCCGGAACCCCGGTAAGATCAGCTGGCTCCTCCTGAAATACTGAAACAGAGGGGACAGAATAATTAGCAGAGGACAGACAATTGGCATGACAAGACACACTCCATGAGAGGATACTGTTATTGGACCAATTAAATTGGGGATTGTGTCTAACTAACCAGGGATGACCTAACACTACCGGAGCAAAGGGAGAGCGAAATACTAAAAAGGTAAGGGTCTCATGATGGTTTCCAGACACAGTTAGAGCTAAAGGGGCTGACTGAAGATCGACTCTAGTCAAAGGGCTACCATCTAAGGCAAAAAGGGGGGTGGCCTGTCTACGGCTCCTCAAAGGAATACCTTGTCCACGAGCCCAAGCCTCGTCGAGGAAATTCTCCTCAGCTCCAGTGTCTATTAAAGCCTTGCAAGAAACAGTAGTCCCAGCCCAGCTTAAGGTGATGGGGATGGTTGTGTGAGGAGAAAGAGGTCGCGCTCACCAGTACCCCCTCCTCTACTGGCGAGCGTTGGCTTTTACGGGGCACTTTGAAACATAGTGGTTAGCAGCAGCGCAGTACATGCAGAGGCGATTCACTAGGCGTCGTTCTCTCTCCTTAGAGGAGATGCGCAAACCGCCGAGTTGCATAGGCTCAGCATCCGGAGTAAAACTGGTGTGACTAGGTGCCGCCCCCGAAGACGAGGACGAATCTGCGCCCCTGGCACGGCGGCGAAGATCAAAACGCTTCTCCACTCGGATTGCAAGATCAATGGGTGGTTCAAGCTCTCTAGGTAACTCGCGGGCAATGACCTCGTCCTTTACATGAGCGCTGAGTCCCTCCAGAAAGCGCGCCGCCAGGGCTGTCCCGTTCCATCCACTAGTGGTAGCGAGAGTACGTAATTCTATGGAGTAATCCACCACGGATCGCCTTCCCTGGCGGAGGGACGATAGCAAGCGGGATGCCTCTTCTCCATAGGCCGAACGGTCGAATACCCGCAGCATCTCCTCCTTAAAGGTGTCAAAGCGCTCAGTAAACTCAGCCTCAGCCTCCCACGCAGCAGCTCCACAGTCGCGGGCCCGTCCGGAAAGAAGAGAGATGACGTAGGCAACCCGGGCTCGTTCGCGGGCATAGGTAACTGGTTGGAGAGAAAATACAACCTCACATTGTGTTAGGAATGAGCGACACTGAGTAGGGTCTCCACCGTAGCACGGGGGATTGTTGACACGCGGCTCCGGCGCATCAGGTGACCTTGGGAACGGGGTTTCACTCCTGAACGACTGGACCTGGGTGGACAGTTCGGATAGCTGAGCCGCCAGCGTCTCGAACACGCGACGAGTAGCGGTAAGTTCCTCATCGTGTCTCCCTAGCATAGCACCCTGAAGTTCGACTGCGGTATGAATGGTCCTCTCGTTCGCTGGATCCATGTTGGTCGGATTATTCTGTCGTATGGAAGAGACCTGGATCCAATTGCGTAAGAGAAGGAGAATTTATTAACAGTCTTATAGAAGGGAACAAAGGTAATGCAACTTATGCAGACAAAAAATGATGCTTCAAACAGGAACTCAGGTGACTGCGGGTACTCCGAAAAATTAACAGTCTCTTCAGAACGGGAACTCAGAAGGCCTGCCGAAAAATGCAGGATAGAAACCAGTCTCTACAAACAGGAACTTAGGTAGCTTGCAGGTTATGCAGATAGACTTTTGAAAAAGAAATAGGATAAACTCAGACGAGGCGCCCCGTAGGCGCCCCGACGGCAGTCTCGTGAATGTTGTCCGCGACTGGGGAGCGGAGGTAAGCAGGGCGGCCAGCCAGTAGACCTCGGAGTCTCGTCCCCACGTACTGAGCGGCAGCGAGGCAAAGAACCCGGCTCTGGGCGTTAGCAGACAGCTGGAGGACTGGACACAGTGTAGGAGAGCAGGTTAGTAGACAGTGGGCGAAAAGCTGACCTGAGCCTGATGGTTAGGCAGGACTGGGACACGACAGGACACAACAGGACACGATAGCTTAGCAGGGTAGAGATTAGCCACCAGCATCTAACTCTGAAGAAATAATCCGACAAATGGCAGGGAAACAGGGGAAATTAAGTAGCAAACGGGTAGAAGAGGGAGCAGGTGAAACGAATGAGCGTGATACCAAATGAGAGACAGCTGAGGAGGGAGGATGGGAAGAGAGAGGTGGTGACCAGCAGAGGGAGGCAAAGGAAAGGTAAAGCCAGAGAGAAGGATCAGAACCAGACTCACAACACCGTCTGCTTCGGCCATATTACGGCAGCAAACTTCCTTGACTATTACGTCGGAATGGAAGTGTAGTTCCTAATCTTATCAGCCTAGAAACTCGCAGCTTTGCATTTCCACCGGTCTTAGTACACGATATAACTACAGAATCAAGTTTTTTTAAATACAACAAATATGGAAACTCGTTGGTCATTTTTGAACGCGATGCTATTGGTCTAATAGGATTCAATGATCTATGCTAAGCTATGCTAAAAGTGATATCGCCAGAACAGGAGAACGGCTGAATGGATTTCAAAACGGTAAAAATCAACTTATTAACTCGGGGGGAGTTGGAGAATGAGCCTATTTCCAAAAAAAGTGGAGTGTTCCTTTAATAGTACAGTAATTGTATTAAGAAAGTAAATAGATTCGATTTTGATTTCATGTTGACTGTTGCATAAATGCTGCTACCTTCAAGCGACCATCTACGCCAACCTGAATATCAGTCATTCAGATGTGCAAATAAAAAAAAGTCATGTTGAGCTAATGGTGGCGGAATTTAAAAGGTTCACTCATATAAAAATGGCGACGTTTAGGCCAGGTCACAGTTTTTCGTATTGTGAAATATCCACAAACATGGTTTCTCTATTCCCAAATATGCAGTGGCCAAAAGATACATTGGTGCGATCAAACATAAATATGCTTGGCAGGCAGTTAATCTGTCAACTTCTTAGTGTTATTCATTCTCGGGTTAGTCTGTAGTCAGTAATGTAGTAACGTCTCTGCTGTGACCACGGCCCATAAATTTTCACAGTTTAGAGCTGGCTGTTAATATAGAGCTGTGTAGCAGTAGAGTTGGTAATGGTTTCCATAAGCCAGTGCTGGAATTCAGTAAATCAAAGCCAAGGTAACAGCTAACAGCTAGAGCCCCATATTGTCTCTCCTGTCGAGGTTTCACTCATGAGGATTGTCTCCAAACCATCTCCAGTTTCATAGCCGACTTCACCATAGTCGTAGAGGATGACAGCATAATTAGCATGTTGTGTTCAGAAACACTGTTTTGCTTTGAGCGAAGGTGGTTGCTTCGCTTCCAGAAAAACATGAGGCAATTGTTCAACTTCATCGATGTAACCATTTTGACAGCACTGGAGGTCATAAGCAGAACATTCAAGTGCAATAAATCTTGGACACCAGAGGGTTTTTGCTGCCCCTGACGGACGTGGCACAGCCAAGTTGGACGTTTCATGCTTAGCAAGGGACCAGTGGCCTTAGCCAAAATCTACAGAAACTCCTAAGCCTTGCCAGGGAGAAAAATAGGGTACCTGGTCTGCAACCTCAACAACAAACATTACAAGAAGAAGACCACAAACTTAGTGGAACAGAAACTCAGTGCTCAGATTTCCTACGGAAAAAGGCATGTTTTCTACTGCCGTCTCCACTGCAGACATAAAAGCAAACAAACTGAAGGGTTATGCAAACATCTAAGTCATACTGAGCTTGTTCGAAATTATGAACACACCTAGATGGTCGAGGTGTGAAATGCGGCACGCTGTGGTGTCACTTTGCCTTAATGAAAGGGAAACAGGAGTTTGTTTAGTTTAGAAACCTGACAACCCTTATCCTTCCAAGATTTGTTGACTTTCCATGAATCAAACTCGGTTTTTCACCTTTATAGTCAGTGTGAAGTCTTGAAGTATGTGTGCATGTTTTATGAGCTCACAGTGTGCTATATATGTTATGGAAGTTTTTTTTTTTTTGGACATCCAAACTACATTTATAAATGGTATTAAAATGACAAACCTTGGGGTAATTCTGAAACCGCTGTTAAGGTGCCAATGAAAATGTATGCTTGATGGTTGCAATGAGCATGAGCCCGAAATGAACAAAAGAGCTATGTCTAGAGTGACCATACTTGAGGGGCTCAGTGAAGGGTATGAGCCATAGTAATTAAGCTGTTAGCCCAGCAATGAGCCGTTTTCCTTTGCCCAAACTGGAACCTCTCCTGCAGGAGTGTTAAACTGTGCACATTCTCAGATCAAACCACCCCGCCGACAGCTTCAAAGAGCTGACAGGCCTGAAAATGCCAGTCATGTGGTGAACGGATGAGCAGGGGCTGTAACTAGAGCAGAAGGGCCACAGATTTCCAGCCATAGATTTCACTCTTCACCACACGTGACTTTAGATATTTGCCTTGAATTTTTAACGTGTCTTCTTAGATTAGAAAGTTCAGTATTTCACAATAGTTGTGACTTAAGATCTTAGTGAATTGCATCAAATGCACAAATGAATCATAAACCAATAATCATTTTTTATTATTTTTTGTAGTTGTTCCTCAAATATAATCTAACATCTTAATCTTGCAATTGAGCTTGTAATGTCTGTACATTTTTGTGAATTTCAACATTTGTAAACTATGTGACAATATCTGAGTTACTTTTAGACCCAAAACACACTCTATAAATATGAACGTAAATTCTGCATATTGCTGTTTCTTAAAATGTCAACAGAAAATAATATTGTTGGCTTGTATAAACAAGCAATAAAGATACACACTAAAAAATGTTGGGTTAAAAATAACCCAACGAGTAACCCAACTATGGGTTAGTATAGCACCTTCCCATCTGTGGGTTATTTTAACCCAATGAATTGGGTTAAAATCCAGTTGGGTTAAAAGTGACCCAACAGTTGGGTTAATTATTTATATTCATTTACATCAGTATTTTCTTATAAAATTACTTAATAAAACTACACTATAACACTACTTTGTTTTCAGACACACATTTTGTTTATTTAAATATGCAAAACAATACATTAAGAAATACGTTTTGAAATGTAAAAGTTTTAATAAGTACAGCAAATTCATAAAATAAGTGTACAAGAATGTGTAAAAATATAACATTCAAAACACACAAATGTGCACATACAACTGACATTTTCAATTTGTACACTGAATTCAAAACCAACAAATGTGACTTTACATAATAAAATTTGACTCTGAATAAAAATTTATTATTTTGACCCATACAATGTATTTTTGCCATGCTACTTACAATTGGTTTTGTGGTCCAGGATCACAAATGTGTATCAATTCATATTCATTTATATCAAAACACAAATGTGCACATAGAGTACACAAGACAAACATAGACCTTTATCAATAAAACAAAACATCATAAACACAAGTAATAATAAAATAATAATAAAAATGCTTAAATCTGCTGGCTGCTGGACTAAAACGTTTTTACTGATCACTAAATACAACATTTTTAATGAAGAGGTTTTAAAACTGTCGCAAGACTGTGTTCTGCAAATGGGTGCAGATGTCTTTGGGTAGTTGATGTCATACATGTAGAAATGTTTGAAACACAGGTCCACTGCTTGTAGTCAGGTCTTCTGTTCCATTGCCTCCCCGTTGTAAATGCTACAAACTTGGGAGGAGTTCTTGGAATTAGTGCAGCAATGCTGGTGGCATCCAGTAGTGTACTTCCTTCATTCACTCCTTCCTCTGTGATAAGAAGAAGCAGAAGATGAAACATTTTACAGGAAAATTGCATTTTAAATTGTATTCAAATAGAAAGCAGTTATTTTAAATAGTAAAAGTATTTCACAATGTTACTGCTTTTGCTGTATTTTGGATCAAGTAATTGCAGGCTTAGTGAGCAGAAAATACTTCTTCATAAAACATTAAAAATCTTACTGTCCAAAAACATTTGACTGGTAGTGTATATGGAACATTAAATAGTTTACTTACATTGAAATGTTTCCGTTAATTGGCATCGATTCCACTGTTGTAGTTTTTCCTTCTCTGAAGAATCCAATGTCTAAACATAAGAATAAACACATTTAGTACAACATTTAAAAAAAAAAACACACATGCAAATCTGTTATAGCTTTATAAGAGAAACTGCTGTAATTAAAGACTGTTCTAAAATATGCACAATAATATTCAATATGAATAAGTCATAAAAAAGTTTTAATGGTATTACACTTGGTGCTGGTCGCTTTCCAAACATTGACGCTGGCCCTGTTTTGACCAGCAGGTGTCACTGTTGTGTCACGAACGTTTGGAAGCAGTAAATCAATTTGCGAAACAATTCGTTTAATTGATTCAAATCTTTTAAAAAGCCTCGTTTCTCCCGCCATCATGTCTTTCTTATGGGAGAATTCTTTTTGGATAGACACGACAGTTTCGAGAATTTAAGCACATCTCTCTGAGTAGCCTGAGTTAACGTTGTTACACACTGGACCAACAAGACAAATTGTAACACTCCAAAAGAAGTGTATGAAAAGACCAACAGGTTCTTAACTGGACAAGATTATTTATTTGGGCATTAATAGCAGGGGTGACTCAAGCACACAACCTTAATGAATACAAATGTAACACTTTTATTCTTATACAATGATACAAATATTAAAACCTCAAAGGGCAAAGCAGCAGGTTAGGATGGTTGTTAAATACATACTTCAATTAACAGTGTGGTTGATGAATCACAAGTCACCTAAGGCAAATATATAGTCAACGAACAGAAAGATATTCAGCAGAGGGCTTCCACACCTTAAAATTAGTGCATGTGTCCACCAAGTCTACAAAATCTCATTACACAGCAAACACCAAAAGTACAGCAGTCCAAAAGTGTATCAGTTAAATCACACACATCAATACACACCAAAAGGGGATGACTCAATATATATATATAGACCACTCTGGCTAACTATTTAGCCATCGTCACTATAAAACAATGAAAAGTGGCACATGAATGATAATAACCTGCCCTAATACCCCCTGCACGCACACACACACACACACACAGGTACAAACAGAAATACCGGCGCCGGGGGACCAGCAACAATTAATCACATTAAATCAGGACTCCCCGGCGCATAAAGTTCTTCATAGGCACACAAGTCAAAATAAATAAAAGCAGAAACTGGACTGCTGGCCTTCTTACCCGCTACCGGTCATGGGGTATAGCGTTCGGTAAAACAAGTGGCGGCCGCCATACTCTAGTTAGGAAGACCCGACTACAAACTATCCCTCCCAATCGCGTAACACACGTCACGGGGAAACATCCAGCCCACGTCCCGGCACGGTAGCCTCGGCAAAGAGTTCAGCAGCCCTCACATCGAAGATCCCTAACAACAACAAAGCTCATACCTTTATTGATTCCATAGAGCTCCAGCACAGGTGTTCATCATTTCCTCCTAAGGAGACACAGCAAACACACTACGGGTGCTACCCCGGTCGCCCCTCCCCTTGTCAAATATGAAGGGCTTACATCCGCCCCCCCTACTCAGAATGTGTCCACACATTCTATAACGTAGAGGCAGCAGGCCCTTTGTGGCCCACGCAGACCGCCTCAAATCCTCAGTCTGTGAAACAGGTAAACCAGAGGGACCTTCCCTCAATACAGTCTGTAATGTCTCTTCAACAATGTCCATCCTGGAGGTCGCTCCTCCTCCCTCTGAATGGGTGCTGGTAGTCCTGTAAAACAACCCCCCACCCAAGGATACATACAGCAATTACTGTTCACAGGATTGACATTAGAATCAGAGTGTAAAACTTTGCGACTTTTCCCTTCTGAGGGCAAGGCTATATCAAATTTACATGAACTTAACATATTGTGATGCAACACCCTCTCCTCACCATCAACCCCTTCCTTCTTAACCACATAGACGGGTATATCGAGATTAGGTTGTGACATAACAACATACACATTCCGTTCCCATTTATCATCCAATTTACCCTTTCCTCTGGCTCTCTTATTTAAGACCATGACCCTCTGCCCCATCAACAAAGGTTCCCCCTTAACTCTACGATCAAACCCCTTCTTTTGATGAAGTTGAGCCTTCTGAACTTGTTTTCGGGCTTCATTATAGGCAGTCACTAATCTTTTATGATGGTGATGCACCCAGCTGTCGACTGTCCCCACAAATCCATCTCCCCGGCCCAGCATAACATCAAGGGGCGATTTTGCATGACGGCCAAACATTAAAAAATATGGGGCATAGCCTGTAGAAGGATGAGGTGTGTTATTGTAGGCCTGTACCAATTCTGCCACATACTGGTCCCAATCCTCCTTCTGATCATCCTTTAAAGCAGTGGTTCTCAATCCTGGTCCTAGGGGACCCCTCCTCTGCACATTTTGCATGTCTCCCTTATTTAACACACCTGACTGAGATCATTAGCTGATTAGTTCAGTTCATGGATCTCTCTCCTCATGAGCTGATGATCTCAATCAGGTGTTAAATAAGGGAAACATGCAAAATGTGCAGAGCAGGGGTCCCCCAGGACCAGGATTGAGAACCACTGCTTTAAAGTGCCCAACATACTTAACAGTGTCCGATTGAAATGTTCACATTGTCCATTTCCTGCTGGATGATAGGGGGTTGTATGAGACTTACTGATATTATACACAGAGCATAGCTCTTTAATGACCCTTGATTCAAAATTTGGGCCCTGGTCAGAGTGCAAGTGATCAAACCCCCCAAATGGCTGTATCAAATGTCTCCACAACACCCTTGCCGTTGTCACAGCAGTCTGGTCCGCAGTGGGCACTGCAACTGCATAGCGAGTGAAGTGGTCCATCATAACCAAGATATTACACATCCCGCTGCGTGCAGTCTCCAGTGACAGAAAATCAACAGAAACAATTTGGAGAGGATACTCTGTATTGATACAAGAGGGGCACTCACTTTATTTGCAGGAGTCTTGTGCAGGTTGCATCGAACACACTGAAGGCACCATTTCTCCACTCCTCGTGCCAGCCCTGGCCAAAAGAAACGTCGATGCACCCAGGGTGCCGTCCTTCTTTCTGACGAGCACTACAGGTGCTGCCAAAGGACTATAACTCTCCTGAATAATACCATTTTCAAGCATGTTATTTAGAAGTCCCCTTACTTCTTGATACAATTTTGGTGGAATCCTATTATAATGATCTCTAATTGGGGCTGCATCAACTGTTGGTATTACATGTAAAACCCTATCAGTATACCCATAATCCTCATCATGTTCTGAGAAGACCTTCTGATGCTTAGATAACAAATCAGAAATCATTTCTTGTTTGGTGCTAAATTTCAGTGGATCTAAAGAAACAGCCACAGGCCAGGGCATCTGCTCTTGTCTTACACCCTGCACTCTATTTTGTCTCACCCCCACCTCCACAGTCTCATTATCCAATGGTCTTAGTTCTACATTTCCCTGCAACTTTGGACACAACTCAACATCAGAAATCTGGCCTAACCGACAGCGCTGAAAAAGTGTCACCGGGACTGGGGAAAGATTTAAAATTCTAACCTTAACTCTACCATTTGAAACAGTGCTCAATGATCGGGCTACCAGTAACTGTCCTGGCAATACCTCATCTTGACATGGTTCTACCAAACCCACATAATCCTTTCTATCAGGCCGAACACATGCACATGCCTCGATCACCACCTCTGACTGTGCTGGTATTATTTTTCTTTTTCCCTGCGGCCAGTAAATCGCGCTTATCTGTCCTGACTCATCAACAAAGTTTAACAAGTCTTCGCACACAGAAAACATTTGGTTCCATACCTTAACTTGCACTTCACTTTCTACCCCTAAGCCACTATCTCCAGACTGTGTCATCAAAATTTTCCTACACTCTTTAATTACATTCATTCCAATCAATCCTGAATATGATGACCCATTTGAGTCTTTGACAATAAGCACTCCCCTTTTTGGTATTACTTTGCCACAAATAATTTAATCCACCTCAATATACCCAATGTAAGGAATCACTAACCCATTCACAGCTACCAAATTAAACCTTTGAATAGGTGGATACATAGTTGGCCCCCCAGTCTCAAAATGTTTCTTAAAATAGCTTTCTGTCAATGTAGTTACTTGTGAGCCTGTATCAATTAAACAAGATGTTTTGACCCCATGTATCACAACGTTAACAACTGGGCATTGTCCTATTAAATGATCTTTCTTTTCTGATTGGCCCCTCCCTAACATACCCACTGTTTTTGCCTGCACAGTGGGTTTTACAAGTTTAAAGGCCCTTGTGCACTTTCCACCAACCTACAGCGTCTTTCAATATGCCCAACTTGTTTGCAACGGCGACAGATAGGTATTCCCTGATGGTCAAATTGATCTGAACTTTTTCGCCCACCCCTGAACTCATATCTAGGTCTGGCAGTATCACTGTTAGGCAGTAAATTCTGTACTCCCTCACGAACTTCATTAATCATTCCAGCCACCTTTTCTTTTATTTCTCCTTTTAACTGCAAGAAAACCTCCTGTTTAATTTCCTCAACTAGTTTTGCTTTATCTGGGGCTGGTTTTAACTGTACTGTTGCAGCTACAGCCTGCCTCACCTCCCCAAACTCATCCGCTCGTAAAATTGCTTCCTGTTTGACTTCTACAAAAGAACGGTGTGGTGCTGCTCTAACCATACCCCACAGTTCCCTACGCAATCCTGCATCTAAAAGTCCTAAAACAAATTGATCCCGTAAGATGTTACCCCTAATGGTCTCATCCCCCCTACTTTCCAACCGATTACTCAATTCCTGAAGTGCCAAAGCATACTGTCTAACATTCTCATCTGTCCTTTGTTTACGGATAAAGAACTGTGAACGAAGGGTTGCAAGGGGAACTATGTCTCCATAAATACCTTTCAAAAATGTCAATATCTGTTCAGCTGTTGCACGTTGTGTTACAGGCAAAGCCAACACTTCCCTCTTTGCTTCTCCATCCAAATTACTTATCAAAGCTGACACTTTCTGTGACTCAGAAAAAGGATATATATTAAACATTGATGTCTGCGTATCATACCAATCCTGAAAGTTATTTGCCTGCGTCATTTGTTCTCCATTAAATTTTTGACACCATGGTGTTCCCATAATAAAAGGAAACATAACCATGTTTGCATTCGTTCCCTGATTCTGAGCCAAAAGGGGATGACACTATATATATATATATTACTAATATTATTATTACTAACTATTTAGCCATCGTCACTATAAAACAATGAAAAGTGGCACATGAATGATAATAACCTGCCCTAATACCCCCTGCACGCACACACACACAGGTACAAACAGAAATACCGGCGCCGGGGGACCAGCAACAATTAATCACATTAAACCAGGACTCCCCGGCGCATAAAGTTCTTCATATGCACACAAGTCAAAATACATAAAAGCAGAAACTGGACTGCTGGCCTTCTTACCCGCTACCGGACATGGGGTATAGCGTTCGGTAAAACAAGTGGCGGCCGCCGTATTCTAGTTAGGAAGACCCGACTATAAACTATCCCTCCCAATCGCTTAACACACGTCACGGGGAAACATCCAGCCCACGTCCCGGCACGGTAGCCTCGGCAAGAAGTTCAGCGGCCCTCACATCGAAGATCCCCAACAACAACAAAGCTCATGCCTTTATTGATTCCATAGAGCTCCAGCACAGGTGTTCATCATTTCCTCCTAAAGAGACACAGCAAACACACTACGGGCGCTACCCCGGTCGCCCCTCCCCTTGTCTAATATGAAGGGCTTACATCATGGTCCGTGTACGGTATAAATGAACACCACTGTCTCATTTAACATTAGCCGTTTTATATATAAATGTGAAAATCAGTAGTGCGACCAAACAAACTGTAACGTTAGTTACAATACGTGTGGAACCCTCTTTTAATTGTAAATAATACCGCAAAAAATTTAAACCTTAAGTAATGGTAGATGGTGATTTCAGTAAGTTAGCTACATTTTGCCACTGATTATTAACTTTAGGTTACTGTAATGCATCTCTAAACAGTTTCACTAGTCTTTCCTGGTAATTTTTATTTACTTTATTAATGCTAGCGAGCTAACAGCTAATAACGTTAGGTTATTCATTTACAAACGAGCTGTAGTTACAATAATATGCTGACAAAAGGGAACCATAACTTTGTAAAAAAAATAAACATTCAATTTTGCATTTCACGTTTCATTTTATAAGTATAATGTTACAAGAGTTATCAAAACCCTTACCTCAAACTGATGCAGCAGCTTCTTCTGTCGTCTGTCATTCACTTGTGTCCGTTAAAATTTGAATCGTCGCCGCGGGAACCAATTTAACCCAACGCTGGTTTATTATTAAAAATAACCCAACAATTTTTAAAAAAATAACCCAACATAGTGACCCAATATGTGCAACCCATCTATTGGGTTAAACAAATAACCCAACGTTTTTTTCTGTGTAGTAAACTAATAATATGACAGAGACATCTTAAGGACACTCTATCACCCCCTTGAGTCCTGAGGTTTGTTACCACCCTTGTAAAACAAGAATGCAGTATATCTAGCAAGATGCTTCTGCGTCTTGAGTAATCTATGTTTCCGGCCTAATTCTGACACTCTCAAGCTCTGAAATGCAGTGTTGGTATTTGAAGGCTTTTAGCTACAGTATCATGTTTGCTCACAACTCAGCTGATCAGGAGACAGTTGTTCATTTTGGTTTAGGTGGAGAAGGATTGCAATTATTTGGCCGAACACAAATATATGTAGCAATCTCATAGTTGATTCTTATATTAATCGGGGGAAATAACATTTGTAAATACTCCATTCTCCATCTCTCTTTCTTTCTCTAGATGACTCCAGTTCAGGGAGAGAAGGTGCCAGACCAGCTGGTGAAACCGAGTACTCCACTGACCTGACGGGAAAACTGGGTAAGGTGCTACAGTCCTCTGATCCCCTTTGATCTCCTTCATTCCTGGTATTTATAATTGCTGCCCAGAAAGTCACTGAAAATATGCACAACAGCTGCCAAGTTGTTTCATAAGCTGCTTTTCATTAAATGCTTTTAGTTACATTGTATTTGTTGTAGCATAAGATTGCTTTTTTGTTGTAGTATAGTAGTGGTAACATTTGTTGTAGCCATTTTGTCATAGTATAGAAGCATGCCAAGATGACATTTATCGCAACATAGTAGCAATGTTGTTTTGTTGTAGTACACTAGCGGCGACATATGTTGTAGCATAACAGCGTTGCCATTTTGCTTTAGTATAGTAATGGTGGCATGTTTTATAGCATAGCTTTTTTTAATGCACTGTAGTAGCACTGCTGTTTTGATATCCCTGTTGAAAAAAAACAGCATATGATGGTTAGGTATGTTTTGAAGCTTGGCTGCTTGTTTAAACTGGTCCTTAGCTGGTCATGTGCTGGTTCTAAACAACTAGCTCCTGCTCAGGACCAACTCAGGACCAGCACATGACCAGCTCAAACCAGCAGCCATGTTTTAAAAAATACCATACCAGCATATGCAATTTTTTTCAACAGGGATAGTACTAAAAGTAAAACATGGTACTCAAAGCATCATTGTCTTATACAGCATGCCTTGTACTGAATGAGCATTGGTCATCCACGTTTGATATGTAGGCCTATGGAAAAACACATTGCCAACTGAATGGAAACTGAGCTTGTCACAGAGGGTACAGCATGTACAGTTCATGACCCCTGTATTTTCCCATCAAACCCCTGTCTCTGGCACACATGTGGCTGAATCTTCCCAGATACTGACAGGTAACCCTGCGGTCTGGGATTGGACAGTCCCCACTCTTATTTCCTGTGGCTCTTTACCCCCTGGAGTTACAAACTCCTACCTCTGGAGTCCAGTGTTTGCTTTGGTAATTGCGTTTGACAAGCCAAAGAGCAGGCTATTTATGTGAAGTGTGAGGGGGGAAGCATTCCATTCCCCTCTGACAGCTGCCATCTGATTTGATATCGGAGCACCGCTAAAGTCGGCGGTGTTCAAAGAGGGCCTGACCTGCTTGTTTTTGTACTGTGTAGCATAGCAGTTGTGATGGCTGCTAGTGGATGATGCTTAGTTTACTATTGTATTTGCTTTTGTGGTGTTTGTTCAGAGTCTGCTGTGAGCACTAACATTCAGCAGGGAACTATAGAATGAAACTACAGAGGAGCTGCTGTTTGCTTTGTCTGATTGCATTCATGGTGTGGTGCTTTGTTCAGTAAATTTGCTCACACAAGAACTTCATGTCCGCTCTTTTATGCTTTATTTTCTTTGTCATGTTAGTGGTGTTGTGTCAATTCTGATGATGTTGTCCATCTTTCTCCCTTTATTTATTTAAGCTCTTGAAAGCAGTAATCATGATTTTATTTAAAATTTAGTTTCAGACTTCAAAATTAAATCTAAATTGTTCGTACAAGTATTATTTCACTAATAAACTAATATTTCACTCCAAAGTCAAAATAAGATGTAAATAGAGAAAACTGAACCTGAAGACTTTTATTTATGTAGTGTAAATTATTTGACACAGACATGCTTTTCACATTAGTGAAGTGCCAGTAGGCTGTAAACCTGAGAAAACTATTACAATCAGTTTTTAAGGTATTGTATTTCAAAATGGAATGGTGCCTTTACCCTTTCTTTCTTTATGTCTTTCTTTATAGTGCGGCCCCGCTTCACGCAGCCGGCCAAAATGAGAAAGCGTGTGATCGCCCGGCCAGTGGGGAGCTCAGTAAGGCTCAAGTGCACCGCAAGCGGCAATCCTAGACCCGACATCGTCTGGATGAAAGACAGCAGGCCTCTGACGCCTGAGGAGGTGGGCGAGGGCCGAAAGAAGAAGTGGACTCTCAGCCTGAAGAATCTTACACCTGAACACAGTGGCAAGTACACGTGTCATGTGTCCAACCGTGCCGGGGAGATCAACGCCACCTATAAAGTGGAAGTCATCCGTGAGTCATCAGCCTCATTTCTTTGATGTTTTCCTGGAATGCAATTGAGCTTTTGATGACTCACTTATATAGTGTAGAAAGAATGAACATGCGTGTTTAACATTACCTCTCTCATTGCTGGATGCTATTCAAGGGGGATTAACAGCTGCCTGGCATCCTGTCAGAGTTTAGGACCCAATCATTCCTAACAAACAACATTAGCATGCTTTATTATCACTAACACACTGCAGCACCAGCCAAACTGTCTCAATCAATTAATGGTTTATTATTATGTATGCATGATAATAAATTGATATTTCAATTCTATATTATTCATAACATTTTTATATTATCTATATTACATTTTTTATGGTTTGCTATAGATGGCATGTAACACTGTTATTAAATTGTCTCATAAATAATAGCTTATATCCAATTTATTTTGTTGATCCAGGTTTTTAGTGCTGCTCCAAATTAATTTGCTGCATTTGCTGACTTTATAATTACATCCTAACATGAGAAATGCATTAATCTTGCTCTCAGTAGAGTCTTATATAACCTTTTTTCCTTACTCAAAATAGCCTAAAACTATTTTAGGACTGAAAATAGAAAAAACAATCTGTGCATTATAGACCCGTAATTATGTTAAACACAGATTAGTAAATAAAATCATCCTTGTTTTATTACAGAGCGCACAAATTCCAAGCCCATCTTGACAGGCACTCATCCGGTAAACACTACAGTAGACTACGGTGGCACCACGTCTTTCCAATGTAAAGTGCGCAGTGATGTCAAGCCGGTTATTCAGTGGCTAAAGAGGGTCGAGCCAGGTGGTGAAAACAAGTACAACTCCACCATTGAGGTCGGAGACCATCGCTTCGTTGTGTTGCCCACGGGTGAAGTGTGGTCACGACCAGACGGCTCCTATTTGAACAAGCTACTTATCACTCGAGCCAAGGAGGAGGACGCTGGCATGTACATCTGCCTTGGGGCCAATACCATGGGCTACAGCTTCCGCAGTGCCTTCCTTACTGTTCTGCCTGGTCAGTGTTATTCTCTGTGACATTTTAGTAGCATTTTAATTTTCCCTTGAAGTTCACTTATAATAGGCTATTTAGTCAAGGTTTCTTGTTCCAAAACAATTATAATTTGTCATGCTGTTTTTACTACTGGCGAAAGAGCATCAATAAACATACTATGATTAAAAAGTTTTTTTTATGTTTTTAAAAAAGTCTCACCAAAGCTGCATTTATTTGATTTTAAAATACAGTAATATCATTCCTGTGATGGCAAAGCTGTATTTTCAGCTCTTCAGTGTCACTTGATCCCTTCAAAATTCATTCTGATATGCTGATTTGATGCTCAGGAAACAATTATTATTATATCAATGATGAAACCATGATACATTTTTTATATGATTAAAAATTGTAATTTAAATACAAATTTTTAATTAATTTGCACTCTTGATGCACATTATGTAAACGATTTGTGTTATGATTAGTAAATAAAGTGCTAAATACTGCATCAGCATGTAGATGTGGGCACTTGTGTTGATGTTGTTTTAGGTTTGTTTCTTGTCAGTTTTGCTGTTTGTTATATTGTGGTTTTCTCGTCTCTGTTTTCAACCAGATCCAAAGCCGCCATTCTCCCCGATCCCATCTGTTCTGCCTCCCAGCCTTCCCTGGCCCGTCATCATCGGCATCCCCGCGGGAGTGGTCTTCATTCTGGGCACCGTCCTGCTCTGGTTCTGCCAGTCCAGGAAGCACTGTTCCTCAGGAGCCATAATCTCAGCCCAGACCTTACCCAACGGCCACCGGCAGCCACCTAGAGACCGGGCACTCGCGGCTGCCGATAAAGACTGCATCGGCTCCGTCACCTATGAGGAGTATTTGGCTCAGCAGCAACAACAACAGCTTCTGCTGGCCCAAGCTGCTCCCAAAGTCTACCCAAAGATCTATTCAGACATTCATACACATACCCACTCACACGTGGATGGCAAAATTCACCAGCACCAACACATCCACTACCAATGTTAGCCTTCATACTTACAGTCCTCTGGTTCCTTCTTCACATATCTTTTCAGTCTGTGACCCAACATTTTGTCGCTAAAATAGGGCAGCGTGTTGGCCGGGATGGACAAGGGCTTCCTCAAACAAACATTTCTGCTCAAAACCTAGAGAATGGAAAGACAATTGAGCCACGTTGTTGCAGTCTAACCAGTCCCTCGCTCTGAATACCACAAGCATAAAGAGATTATGAACAGTGGGGTGGAAAAAGGCAAGGCTAACGAACAAATAATGATATTTGAGTCTGTTTTGAAATGGAGAAATGTTTTACAGAAACACTGCTGACAGAACAAACACTTTTGCAGACTTGTATGGGACAAAAGACACACATGTATTGTCTCTTCAATCTGTGTTCAAACTGCGATTCAGCCGCAAACTGATGCTACGACATTTTAATACGATTTTTTTCATAAGCCCATTGACTAACCTTGTGAATGGGGCCAAAAGGATTTTTGGATAAGCACCAAATCTCAGTGAAACGTTCGTTTGCATGCATAAGAAAATTGTTTGCAGATATTGAGAGATCCAGTTACAGTTTATTTCCTGTAACAGTTTATATCTTTTAAGGCCGATTGAATGCATGAGAGCGTATGTTCATGTTTTTTTGCAGGTATGGTCTACCTTGTTTCAACTTTAAGAAATGGTGTAGGTTCAATCTAGTTTTCTGTCTAACTGTATCTTTAATGGAAAAAGAGAATATCTTTGAGCTCTGGTTATATTGTAACTAAAGATATGATGAGATTTTGGCATTGTATGTTCTGGCAAGGGTTCCTTGTGTTTTCATTAACTTTTATTTCCAGAGCCTGCTCTGAATAACCTGAGGTACCGCAATCCCATAGTTCCTCTATGGTCTTGTTTTTTTCGTTTATGTGAAAGGGGAGTTGTATTTTCATAATCTTGACCACTATAATGAAGACTGTGTAAAATGCCTTTGACTGCTCATGTAATGGCTCCCCTTTAATATTTACAGAAGTTGAGTCAGAGTTTCAAAAACAAACATTAGACTGAAACTCATTGTCCGTGCATGTGTTTACCGTGGTGTTCATGGTAAAAGGTCAATGCTGAAAGGACTGCGAGAATACAGGAATGCACTTAACCCAGACATCTGCTAGCTACTTCAGCAAAAAATAAAAATTTAAATTCATTGCCCCTCCCCTGTTATTTTAAGAGAGTCGGCCAAAAGAGGAAAACTTTGTGAAACTTTAGCGATTCTAAAATAGTTAATTTATTTGTAAGCAATGTTTTGATGCTTTGAATTGGGCATTATCTAGATGTTTTAAACCAAATATGAGTATACATAGCATTGTCTTCCCTTAGCTGCATTGTAAGCTATGTAGCATATATCAAGTGTTAAATATTTATGTGCTGTTGAAAAAAATAACACAACAGTCCTAATTAGTATCTCTGTATGGACAATCTTGTACAGTCTGGCCTGTTTCTATGTTAAAACATATATGTTTGTCACAATGAAACATTAAAATCGTTTTATAATTATCATAAAATGATAAAGCTCTTGTTCACCAGGTATGAAAATGTGTTGAGTGTGTCATTTTCTATTAATATCTGCTGTTGCAAATGTAACGACATACATCTTTATTTAGAATACCATTAAATTTATCTAATTTTATACCTATTGCTTAAAGTATTAAAAATAACAAATTACGGATCTATTACTAGTACTACACCGACCAGTATGACCTGTTAAATGAACAGCCACAACATTAAAACCACCAGCCTAATATTGTGTAGGTCCCCCTCATACTCCCAAAACTGCTCTGATGCATGGAGGTATAGACTCCATAAGGCCTTTAAACGTGTCTGATCCATGTATCTGTGGACATTAGCAGCATCAAATTTGTTGGTCCAGCACATCCCATAGATGCTCAATCAGATTGAGATCTGGGGAGATTGGAGGCCAAGGCAACACCTCATACCATTCCTGAAGGAATGCACCGTGACAGGGTTGATTTTCCATTGAAAGAGGCCACTAAAGGGAACATCAGGGAACACTATTGCCATTAAAGGATTAGTTCACTTCCAGAACAAAAATGTACAGATAATGTACTCACCCCTTTGTCATTCAAGATTTCATGTCTTTCTTTCTTCAGTCAAAGAAATTATGTTTTTTGAGGAAAACATTTCAGGATTTGTCTCCATAAAATGGATATGTATGGTGCCCCAGAATTTGAACTGCCAAAATGCAGCTTCAAAGGGCTCTAAACAATCCCAACCGAGGAAGAAGGGTCTTATCTAGCGAAACGATTGGTTATATTCTAAATAAATTAACAATTTATATACTTTTTAACCTCAAATGCTTGTGTCGCATCTCAGCGATGCACATGCGTAGTCTGTGTAATCTCTGTCAATACAGTTAGGGTATGTCGAAAAACTCCCATCTCGTTTTCTTCCCCAACTTCAAAATCATCCTGTATCACTGCAAAAGTACCGACCCAGTGTTTACAAAGTGAACATACAGTGTAAAGAAGAACAAACGCCCTTTACAAAAAAAGATAAAACAGCATTGTAGGATGATTTTGAAGTTAAAGACGAAAATGAGATTGGATTTTTTTTTACATACCCTAACTGTATTTACCCCGATTACACAGACTACGCATGTGCATAGCAGAGACGAGACGATACAAGACGAGCATTTGAGGTAAAAAAGTATATAAATTGTCAATTTGTTTTCGAAAATAAACAATCGTTTCACTAGATAAGACCCTTCTTCCTTGGCTGGGCTTGTTTAGAGCCCTTTGAAGCTGCGTTTAAACTGCATTTTGGAAGTTCAAACTTTGGGGCACCATATCCATTATATGGAGACAAATCCTGAAATGTTTTCCTCAAAAAACATAATTTCTTTACGACTGAAGAAAGAAAGACATTAACATCTTGGATGACAAGGGGGTGAGTACATTATCTGTACATTTTTGTTCTGGAAGTGAACTAATCCTTTAAGGCAGGGGTTTTCAAACCTGTCCTGGAGCCTCCCCTGCCCTGCACATTTTGTATGTCTCCCTTATTAGGCACACCCAATTCAGGTCTTGCAGTCTCTACTAATGAGCTGATGATTTGAATCAGGTGTATTAGATGAGAGAGACAAGCAAAATGTGCAGGGCAGGGGAGGCTCCAGGACAGGTTTGAAAACCCCTGCTTTAAGGGGTGTACAGGGTCTGTAACAATCTCCTGTCCTGGAGGCACCCCTGTTCTGCACATTTAGTATGTCTCCCTTATCAGACACACCCAATTCAGATCTTGCAGTCTCTACTAACAAGCTGATGAGTTGAGTCAGGTGTGTTAAATGAGGGAGACATATAAAATGTGCAGGGCAGGGGTGCCTCCAAGACCACTAATCACCCAAGGTTTCCCAGCAGAACATCACTCAGAGCGTAACTCAGCCTGCCTTCTTCCCATAGTGTATCCTCCTGTTACTCATCCCCAGGTAAATAACACACACATCTGGCCATCCACCTGATCTAAAATGAAAAAAACGTTTATTAGACCAGGTTGCTTTCTTTAGTTGGTGGTTTAGTTCTGATGCTCATGTGCCAATCGTAAACACTTTCTGTTGGTGGACAGGGGTCATTAGGGGGACTCTGACTGGTCTGTGGCTACGCAGCCCTATATGTAGGAAACTACAATACACTGTGTGTTGAGCTATAATTGCTCTTCTGCATCACTGCAACATGGCCTTGATTCTGGTTGTCCTTCCTTGATCCTGGTACTAACCACTACATACCAGGAAAACCCAAAAAGAATGATGATTTGGTGCTCATAAACGTTTCTTATTATTATCAATGTTGAAGAACAGTTGTGATGCTTAATATTTTTGTGGAAAACGTGATACATGATGAATAGAAAGTTCAAAATAGCATTTCTGGGTAATATTATAAATGACTTTACTGTCACTTTTAATAATTTAAATGCATCCTTGCTGATTAAAGCAGCCATTTTTAAAACCAAAATTTTGAATGTTAGTGTGTATATATAGGTGAGTAGCCTAGAGCTGTATATAATGTTGATGCTTTTTTATATAAGTTTCTTTTTTATTATTGTCACCATATACTGATCATTGATCTCTTTTGAAAAATGATACATTAACTCAACATTTTTTTGTGCACAATGTTTTAACTAATGGTTTAATCTTCTTTTATTTGTAGTTGACTTCATGTTGAATTTCCACAACATTAAAACCACCAAAGATTATGTATTGTGCATTTCTTTACATTTGGGCTTTTTAAATAATTTATTCTAAATTACGTTGCATTCCTTTGAATTTGCATTGATTGCATTATATATTGACGTAATACTGTATTTCTTTGCTTATTACATTAGTACATAAACGTGTACCTGCATTTGAGAGATCTGAGTTAACCACTACATAACATTGATGTTATGCTGCATGTTTCTTAAAGGGAGCAACTGTGTAGTTGTGATGCAGTGATAAGCTCTTTGTTTTGCTTACATTACTTTAGGCATGCATGTGTATTGTTGTTAGCTAGCAGTTATATCTGCATTTGAGGGAGTTTAACATTTTTAGCTAGTTCAGTTAAGTCAGTTTTATGTGAAGAAATATTGTTTTAGTGACAGTGTACTAATTCATTTTTATGAAAAGATTATGTATTGTGCATTTCTTTACATTTGGGCTTTTTAAATAATTTATTCTAAATTATGTTGCATTCCTTTGAATTTGCATTGATTGCATTATATATTGACATAATACTGTATTTCTTTGCTTATTACATTAGTACATAAACGTGTACCTGCATTTGAGAGATCTGAGTTAAACTGATGTTTCTAGTTAATTCAGTTAACAAGTTAATTTGAGGGTTTTTTTAGTATTATAAGTTTTAATGGACTCAGATGAATTAATTCACAGTACAATTATACTAATATTATTAACACATAATAAATGAAAATTGGCTAATTTAAGACAATAGGTTTCCTCAACTAAAATATGTTAACTCAGTGTAACTCGGTTTTTTACATTTGTGCTGTGTTTTTACAGTATAATTATAATTGATTAGTGGTACTCTTGTTAATTTACTTATTTATTTACTTATATTTATTTAGTATACGTTTTCCCAGTGTTAATCATGATTTCTGAAAAGATTATTATAAAGTATTGTGAATTCCTTTAAATGCAATATATAGTGTAATAATGCAAACAAAAAAAATCCATTACAAATTATATCATGAGCATTTGTATGCATTAGATCAGGAAGGATTTGGTGTAATCAGGAAGCCACAATACCACACAGCTTTGAAAGCACTACCGCTGCTTTTCAACCATTTCATTCTCCTGCAATTCTTCATGTATAGCGACGAGTGAGTGTCTTCAATGAGACCGTGAGTGTCTATAAGGCCAACACCTGGGAATACCTGGCTGTTTCTTTCAAAGAATGAGCTCTGTTTGCTTTCCTCCTTTTTTCAAACAGTCATAATGGCTCGCTCAACAACAAAGCTGCCATTTGAAAGAGTGAAAATAAAACACACACACACACACACACACTCTGAAAACTGGTTGCCAGTGGTTTTCCCTAAATGTTTACCTTGCGTACAAAAAGAAAAAGATGCAGAGAGCGAGAGGAGGGACAAAAAAAGTGTCTGCGAGATGGGACCGGAGCCAAAGCCTTTAAAGTCCGCCACAGAACCATGACAAAAGCAGCTTAATCTCGGTGTTGTCTTTCGGCCTTTCTTTACACATCCTGCCAAGCTGCCTTAGAGGAAAGGAATCTTTCTACAGCCCCACTGACATCATGAAAGCCCAGGATGAAATCAGGGTCATCAAAGCCTTTCACATATGGGACATCTGTGCAAGTGTGTTAAAACACACAAGTGTTGTGCTTTTCCGACCCCTACCTGTCCATCTTTTCCTTCAGACCACCTCTGAAGCCACAACAGACATCTGAAATGCCTCAATTTATAACACAGATGCTTATCGTTCAAGGTGAGGCGTTCAGGGGAAACGCAACGACAATTAAACAGGAAGTTCCATAAAGCCATTCACACAGATAAAAACTTCTTTAGCGCCTTGAAAGAAACCAGAGGATTCAGCGTGGAGGAAGTGCCGTCATTGTGTTGGGCAGGTGTTGCAGCACATTGTTTGCATTAAATTCGACCATCCAAGGGCATCATCATCATTTAACTTATTTCCTGTAATTATTCACAGGACTGCAGGTCGTGACCGCGCGCATTGTCCGCACTTGTAAAATTACAATATCATTAATCACAGCTGTGGTAAGAATGAGTAGTTGATGACGTGGGACCGATTCATGACTGTGTTGATAACTAGCGCTGACTTTTGTGTTGTGTGGATTGAGGTCGATTTCAAATGTTGACATCTTTTTGTCGATGTATTAGGCTAAAGTACACCTTAACAACTTTAATTTAGGAATTGTGTTTCACCAGAAAATTGCTCCTGTGTTTACTCTGACTGAAAATATGCTTAACTTTGAATTGTTCAAATAAAACATAACTTTATTTCGAGCGCAAAAAAGTAGGGTAATACAAATCGATAAATTATACCTGCTTTGGTTAAGTGTTTCAATATGTTGGGGTCAGAAGCATGGAACATAAATCAATTCATTACCGCTGAAAGCACAAAGACCCTCTCTGTTTTAACGTTGGACAATCACTTATGCCAACTCTTAAACTGTTTTCTTTATCTCACTGAAGCAGCACAACTAATTTGTACACCCTGGGGCTGTACAAAGGAAGTCTGATTTATATTTTTCTCAGGCTGTATGACACAATGACAGCCTACCCGAGGGCTGAATTTCACTCTCACTGGACCCGATACAGGAAATTACCCTAAATCCCCCTGAAGCCCCAGAGTTCAGGCACATTTCACATGTACAATGCTGTCTGTTCGCACCTCGCCCCTCTTAGAGAGCTGGATGTCTTGACAAAACAGACATACTATTGGAAACGGTCGCACTGGGCAACTCAAGAAACACACAAGACGGTGAATTACCAGCCGGGGCAGATCACGACAGGCCGAGTGATGATAATCGCTCCCCATTCACATGCATCTATCACCTGCCATGTTCTGGGTGAAGCATGAAATCCCTAACAGTGACGGAGAGAGAGAGTGAATGAGGAGTAGTAGTACTTTCCTATTATATATTTATTTTCTATTATCATTTGTTTCAGTTATTAATCACTGTTGTTATTGTTCATTAAAACTACTAAAAGCAAACAAAAGCATGCACATAAATCTCAAGTGGGTGCTCGACTAAAAACCTAGAACATTTAAATGTAAAGTCGGCAACACCAAAGCTCCAAAGATATCAACTATTTATTTAAAAAAATCTTTTGCATAGCTTGTGTGATGTTTCGAGCATGCAGGCTCTTCATTAGACAAATTAAACACTAATGTGGCACTCTTTATACTCCAAGTGATCAAAATCACATATTACTGATAATGATAATACATCAGCAAATACTCCAAAACAACAACAAATCAACCGAAGAGAAAACAGCAAACAAAAACATGTAAAACTATGCAAAATGCAAAAATATTATTGTCAATATGCAATTCAAAAAACACTTCATTAAAGCTACTACTAAAACTAAAAATTTAAATAATAATAATAATAATAATAAAAATGACAAAAGCACATAACAAAAAAGTATTATTATTATTATACAAATAATACCAAGCTGTTAGGATATAAATAGTCATAATGTCTTTTCGTGGACTGAATTTCTACCTGTCAGCTAAGTGGAGTATTGGTTTATACTATATGGTATGAAATATGAGGCTCATCATGTGGTTTCATGTGTTTGTGTCAAGCTTTAGGGGTTTAAATGATTCAGTGATTCGGTGGTGTCTGGCACATAGTTTCCTAATGTTCCTGTTGGCAATGTATTTGTCTCTTGACAGGCATTACATCTAAATATTCTCCTCCGTTTACCCTGCCTCAGTGCAAATAACTCAACGTCACTGTCATTTCCATTCATATTCCAATTCTGTAAAGTAAAGCATGAAGTCTATATTTTCAGAGTGTTGCAGCTAAAATAACACTGTAATTAGGGCCTGATGTCACTGCTTTTATTCTGGCTGGTGGCTACCATGTTGTGTGTCAGTCTGGTGATTCATTGCATGTGTTGGTGTCTTTGATGTGGTGCTTGAGTGTCGTGTTTGCTAACATACTGCCCTGATGATGTTATTTCTTCTGTGGTTACTGGATGACAGTTTCATTTCTTTTTTTTCACTCTGTGCTTTTGTGTGGCATGTTTTTGAACATTTCACTCTTTCTTCATTGTAGCATTTCCTTACAGCTCATTTGCTTTTTACACTAATCTCAAGACTGAATGATATACATGGAATGAATGTGTTTTCACATACTTTCAACTAGCATGTTCTTTGGTACAGTCGAACTGTTCAAAGTATTATTTAAATGTAATCTAGTATTACCACCTGATACTATCACTATAACATAGTACCACTACAGAACTTTTTTTGCATGTGTGCGTGTCTCAGTTTCTGAGTTCATCTATTGTGTTTGGAATAAGATTTGACTGCTTACTGTATACTACACTGGATACAGTAAAGTGTGCACAGTAGACACCTTTAAAAATTCACCTTGTAATAATGTCAAAAAAGTTTTAATAATCTTTTTTTATGCTTTAAAGTACACATAATTAGATGTGGTGATTATCATTTATACTGTTGAGTGCTTTTTTTCAGTATATTCAGCAGTAGGGGAGAGTGGGGACGGTTGCAACACTTTTTGCATTTCCTTTAGTTTCTCAGAGACTGTATTAGAAAGAATTTCTCATACAATAAAGCCACATCTGTCAGCTACTCACCTATATTTCTGCAACATGTGTACATATGATAATATACATACAATTTACACTTTAATAGACAAAGGGGACAGTTGCAACATTCAATAAAATGTAATTAAATGATTCTTAAATATAATTTTGCAATTTCTTTATTTTATTTGTACACAGTCAGGGTCTTTAATAATGTAAATTGGCTGTATAAAAACAAAGAATAATACATGAAAAACATTCTTAAGTAAGAAGTTTTTTTTTAACCTATTCACTTAAAAAAGGAGAGATGCCTAACTATTAAAGGGGTTCATTATTAATCCATAAAATTACAATTATGTAATGTTATGGCAAGCTTTTAAATCAATGTTGTGGTAAGGGACAGCATGTTGGGATGGTTGCCATAATGTGTTGCAACTGTCCCTACAGTGATAGCCATGATAAATGTGATATATTAACTTGACACAATATCACTGACACACGCTAGCTTTGCCTATATGAAGCTCAGAAAGCACTGAGTAAAATGTTTTTACAATGTGCCACACAAACAACTTAAACACTATGACTAAAATGTAATCTTTAAAAAAATACTTTTTTACCATGAAAATGATTTTTTGTAGTAGGAATGGTCACATGTGGCTGATTTCTTCCAGGAAGTATAAGGGGCCAATAAAGCATGTGCAGTATGAATATAATTACTGTGTCGTATTCCTGCTTGAGGAAATAAGGCATGTTGCAACTGCTCCTTGTTGCAACCGTCTCCACTCTCCCCTACACTTTAACCATATTTCAATGACAAATGAATTATGAAATTTCTTATAAAGGTGTAGTTAAGATTTAACTAAGTGTCAAAATAATTATACTAATAATAATAATACACCTTTCCAAAAATAAACATTTCTGTGTTTACTTCCACAAGTAACATTCAATTTGAAATTATACCATCATTTTGCATTTTTACCTTACTTTTTTGTAATAAAACTATCATTTGGTAGTATGATAAAATAATAGGTCAAGTAAAAGATTCTTCAGATTCAGTTGTCACACTAAATGTTGAGCACATGTGAGCGCATTTTGAGATGCAGTTTACTGTACCACACACCAAGACACTGCACATAGTGCTAAATGTAGCATATCATCCAACTACAAAACATTCACATAATCTGCATGGTAGTACTGTAAAAAAAATGTATGCAAAGCACGATGGTGGTTTGCTTTTCTAAAAATAGTGAGTCTTTTCCATACTGTCCCTCACTTTCACTGTCAACTTCATCCTATTGGTGAAATTACACAACTGCATGTTTTTTAATGAAGCGCATAATGCATCCTCAACATCTGTACAACACAGTTAAGCCACTGTTCAATCATGCCACTGCTTTAACAAAGTTCATAAGGCAAACATATGTAACCAGCCATTCAATTACAGCCATTTCAGGGCTTCGTCAAGCTATAGTTAGCCATTTGAAACTTTATGCCCGACCACTGCTTGATTTGCGGTGATGCAATGAAACACACAAAACCACCAGCATTTCAGTCACCTTGAATACTGACTAGCGTAGATTTAGTGCTATATTAGTTGTATACAATTGTAGTCGCTGAAAATCTGCACAGTTTCAGTTCGAGAGATGGAGTTGGGGAGAGGTAAGCCCTCATGATAGCCTGTTTCTCTGCATATGGAGGACTAATGAGTTCCAGGTGTGGGTGCCAATGTCTCAGATGAACCTATTATAACATTCATACTGCACTTCGTACTGTACACACGGGACCTTAAGCTCCCCCTACTGAGTCCAAACATGCCACTTTAATAAGCGAGGCAAGCCTAATTCAGTTCTATCTACATTATTTTTGACTTTATCAAACTGTTGAAGGGCCTCACCGGTACGACTTCATCTGGTGTTTTTTTTTTTTGTGTGTGTGTTTTTTTTGTGAGTTTCTTTTGCATTCCAAAGAGGTGAGCAGCCTGGAAACTTAACTGCCTCCAACAAGTTTTTTCCTTCTGTTGTAGTAATTGTGGGAAGTGATTATTGTAAACACACACACACTCACTCACAGTGCCCCATATGAAAGTACACCACCACATCAGGAGTAAACGGCAACCAGATGTGCTGTTAGCAGAATGACCAGAGGAAACACAGACTATTAAAGGTAGAGTGAGAAGTGTAATATGAAGTGATGCGTAGTGCACAGCAAATCACTAGAACATTTTACATTTACTGTATGCATAATTTCCAGCATGCACCATATACACCATATGTGTGTGTGCGTGTGTGTACGTATGTCCATATGTAATAGAATTCCTACAATAGGGACAATAAGGAACTTTGAATTAAAAGTACAACATTTAGAATGAGGAACTACATAACTTTTTGTTCAAATATGATAAAACTGCAATTGCGGTTTTTATCTCATGTCCCCTTGAGACATTCACTTCCTAAACGAATCAAAGACAAACGCTTAAAGACTTGTACTCAACGTAATTGTGCCATCTTTCTCAGCAGCTTGTGTAACATGGCAGATATGACACTGGAACAATCTCTGCTGTCTTTTGATCAGTCAAGGCCCTCAAGGTATAACCATCTCTTCTTTCAATGCGCACTTCACACTGTCACAGCTCTTCAGACTTACTGAGTGCTAAACTGCTCTACTGTACGCAGCTGCTAGATTTATAAGGATTGTTTTTTTTTTTCAGACAATATAAAATATTTAGAGTACCTGAAGGCGTTTGACATTTGAAGGTGGTGGAACTCATTTAGCTCTTGCGGTTTTCCATGAGTAATAAGAGCTCTGGGACTGCAGCAGGAAGGAGCGCTGCGAACCTGCGACTGTAAATATTCCTCATTTACTGGTTCCTCTTTGGGCATTATGGCTAGTTTTCCAAATGTTACATTAGATTAGCCTACACACTGGCTGTGAGACCAGCAGGGGAGTGACCAACATTAGTGGTGTTTGCCAAGTCAAGCATTACTGTTACTATTGTTCACACTTGTAGTTGAGGATTTGTTCAAGTATTTAAAGGGATAGCTCACCCAGAAATGAAAATACTGGCATTAATTTCATGTCTTTTCAAATCAAGTCTCTTTTGTCTGTAGAAGACAAAGTTATTTTGATTTTTTTTTCTTTCAACAATGAAAGTCACTGCAGTCCAATGTTGTTTTGTGACCTGACCTTATTAATGTATGAGAAAAACATTTTTAATACTTTTGACCCAAGAGACTCATTGCATTTGTAGCAAGTTTTGAGCAGGCCTTCATTTAGGCCTAGTTTGCTCAAATGTATCTAGTGCAGTGTAAATCATGTACACAAACATTTTCCCACCTCCAGTCTCCAGCTGATTTGTTTGGATGAACCCAAGATTTGATTAGATGACTCTCACGACTTCATCTTTGATGAGATACCAAGATAACAAACAAGAAACAGAATAAAACCCAAACAAACTCAAGCCACATTATCAGATGCATCATTTTAATTAATGTGAACAAGGTTTGAACACCTCAGTACAATGGCATCAGTGTGTTAAAGAAGAAACATGCTGCAGAGAACATTTTGGATGTGATTAACAGCACATGCTGCTAACACAATGTGAGTCATGTGCAAAATGGCATATTAAAATTCACACTCACAAACTGTTCAACGAGGGTCTGTGATTAATTGCCACAATACATTTATGGAAACAAGAGCACAGATGTTCACTGTTCATTGAGAGGCAGCGTTAATACATTGCGGCATCATATGAGTGTCAGTTACAGGTCAGCGCTGCAGTGTTCATGGCTTGACTACAGAACTGGATGGTGATTACATTAATAGACCTGATGTCTTTTGCCTAAAAGCATCAGGTAAAAATAGCACAGCTTTGTGACATATAAAAATATTTTGAAATGTGATTATCAGTATTGCTTTTGGACTGGAGTGTATGTCATGGCGGGGGTCCCAGGGAGGACATAGAGGCGTATTTGTAGGCCGAGGGTAGTTTGAACACAGGCGTTTCCCATGATGACTCTCTGCGGTAGGCCACATTATAGGATGGATTCATCACCGGCTCCCGTATATCTCTTGAGAATCCCCTACTGCAAGAGATACTTCTCGTGTTACTCTGGGCATCCATACTAAGATAGAATAGTTTTCCAAGATACAAGACAGTGGAGTCATTCTTTAGTAGAAGAAATACCTGACAGTGGCGCTGAATGGTACTGGATGGCTACCCATAGTGCTCTGACTTGATGCTCTGTGAGGAACTGTACCTAAATGGAGGAGACCATTCATTGCAGAACAAAGTATACAGTGAGACTGTATAAATAGACTGTTGATATAGAGAAATGACATGTCAAAAGCACTATCCACTCTTTTGAAAGTAATCGGACAAAAAATGCTAAATAATAATATTTGCCACTAGGAAAATGTAATTACTATTATGAAATCTGTACAATGCAATGTTTTAGTCTTTTATTTATTGGATTTAAGTATTGATATGATTTCAAACAATCAGCACAAAATGCGAAGAAAAATAAAACACGATATTGTTCACACAAAATTCTTTTTTTGTAATTGCTGGTCTATAGTTAAATGTAGCTCAGTTTGAGAAACCTGCATTCTGTTTCAATCAGTTGTCATTTGAACACAACTGTACATTCATACAGAAATACTCTGTAGATATTGCAGAAAAATGTGTTTGATGTACTGTAGACCTCTCCAACTAACGGTCTAAAACAATATTACCTGATTTGTGTATTTAAACCTTTTATAACTGATTATTAAATGAAACAGAAATAATTACATTATGGTGAGATCAGGGTTATATTTTTGAATTTATAATTCTGTTTTTTTTTTTATTACGGCTTTACTATATCAATGTTTTTTTGTTACTAGTTTCAGGTTTTTTTTTGTAGTTTAAGTATTTTAGTATGTAGTATGTTAGGTTTATTTGTCAAAAATTTTGAAGTTTAATGCAGGCTGAATGTAAAAGCTTGCATTAAACCTGATTTTCAGGGTTTTATAATATGGTTAAAGTAAAGTAATTATTTTATAAAATATAATTATAATAATAATATTAAAAACTAAAATAAGTTGTTGCAATTATACTTTTTTAGCTAGTTTTGGATGATGAAAATTTATTTTCAATATATAAGGTCTCAGTTTTTATTTTTAGTTCACTTAATTAAAATGTTTTGTTACTAATAATACTAGGTGTGAAAATGCACTGTGAAGTCTTTTTATATGACTATTTAGTCGTTTTTAATTCATTATCTAGTAATTCTTGTTGAAAGGGATCACATGTACATAGTGGAAGTAATTGTTATTGTATTAACAAGCTGTTGATTATCAGCATTGGCCCAGAATATCCATAACATTGCAGTTCAGGTGATGGAAAACCAAAACCAGCAATATCTGAAAACTGACTGACTGAAAACTGTGCTGACAAACCGATGCGGCAGTCCTTCGGTGAGCTTCTGAGACAAATTCTACTTAGGACATCTGGCTGGATGGAAAAACAGAAGTATAATCACGACAGGTTTATATATACTCTCCAGTAGATGCAAACAGAAACAGAAAAATAAATCAAGTTTACTTTGTGAGAGTGCCCCCTGCTGTTGATCTCTATGCTATCAGCTCTGAGAAAGAACAAATGTTACAATAATAAGCAAGACATTCAGTGATTAAAGCACAGACTCTTCTGAGAAAACAGGCATGACAGATAATATTTCATAGACATTTGCGTGAGATGTTAATGATTTTTCAAAGAAACCATCAAACAAAGTGATCTGGAATGTAATTAAATAAGATATAAATTTCTCTACCGCATCAGTTTTGTTCTGTACAGTTAATTTTTATTCTGAAACAGTTTAGTATTACTGAATCAAATACAAAAATAATGAATTATGAAACTGTGAAATGTGAAACTGAAGAACTTTTTACAAGTTGTTCTAAATGTTTACTTGCACACTACAACTTAGTTTAAACCTTCTTTAGAGATGAAAACTGATCATATACTCACAGACTAGCAGTGGACAATGATCGTGACATCGAGAGTGGGGAAGAAAAGGGATTTTTTGTCACTGCGGAAGCTGAAATAAATAGAGAGAGCTCTTTGAAATGATATGATAACTCACAAAAACTACCCTTTTTCATAGTTACTAGGGCTATAATACTTTTAACTGCTTACAAAAGTGTACTAGTTTAAACAATCTGTTCATCTTACAGTATTAAAATAAGCTCAAAACTAGTTAAAACGCACCTTGTCTCTGACTTGCTGACTTCAAATCTCGGTTGGACTGTAATGCCAGTCTCGAACTGGAATGATTTTAATGACAAGTGTTACATTATTAGATCCATACAGTATCATATGTTGTCTTTTCTTAGTAGGATACATGCCATATTTACAATGCATATAAAAAAACATTTGCTGCCTCTTTTTATTTCAACTTGAATATATTTTATTTTACGCAATTTATTTATTTTATTGAAAATTTGCTGAAAATTGACTTCTCAGTCTTCTCAGTCCTCAGGCTATCCAAGAGATGAGATGAGTACATCAGTACATATTTAGTATTACATCCGCTAAGAGCAAGTGATGCTAAATTTGCCTGAAAATTTATGGGTTGACTCGTGCACTCATGATCTCCACACAAACTAACTCAGATCAAGCAGTTCTGCCAAGAGGAATGAAAATTTTAAATCGCACTGGACACATACAGTAGTTTCCATATATGCTAAAAACAGGAACTGGACTGCCAAAGGTCCATCTACTCTAATCCTCTGTGGTTTGATGTTGTAAGACACTAAAGGGTGTGAATGCTATTTTTAGGCCCTGGTTTATTTTAATAGATCATACTGACATACCTTTGATTTTGAACGGTCATCTCTAACTTTGATATGTAGGCATTCTTTTCTGAAATTTTCCTGTACAAAATAGAAAAAAATAGAAAAAAAGCAAAAATACAAAAAGAAATGGCTGCAGGAATGCAGTACCCATACATACTTGGACATCTTCTGGATCTCTTGTTGCATTTTCAGTTCATCATCCTTCATTCTCTCAATCTGTTTTGTTTGAGATAAATTTGATTTTGTTAAAATGTGTCTAACCTTGTGCATGTTAGTTGAGAAATAAAACAGAGATTAGATTAAGTCATATTTGCATCCACATCTGCCATATTCAAGTATCCGAGCTAGTCATGTTAAGGACAGGATGCTCTCACCTTCTGCTGATAGTGGGCCAGTAATCTTTTCTGGTGCCTGGCTTGGAATTGTAAAACCTGCAAAGCATAATAAATATGCCTTTAAGTTAATGATTAACATGGCTGCAATCTACTCATTTTGTGTATAGGATTACCTTGCTTATCTCTGAGAAGTACTTGACTGCAACTGCACTGATATCTGAGAAAAGCTCTTGAACCTCTGAGCTACTCTATGAGAACAATACACAGATT
>NC_133376.1:10270985-10291760 GCF_049309525.1 Garra rufa
AGTACTTGACTGCAACTGCACTGATATCTGAGAAAAGCTCTTGAACCTCTGAGCTACTCTATGAGAACAATACACAGATTAGTGGCACAGCTCATTAAAAAATAATCTTTATCACAAAAATAAAATAAAATATAAATTAATTAATAAATAAACCTCTTGTATCTTACCTTATCAGACAGTGGGGAGATCTGACACTTTGCTTTGCAAATGAGGCATATGCCCTGTTTTCCTAGAGGGCAAAACATACACCTCTTCTGTAGGACTATATTTATTCCAGCAGAGGGCAGTATATCCACACATTTAATTAATGTTCTAACTGTAAAACTAGAACCATTGTGCCATTTTGAAATCTAAATGTAAATGGTAATATATATATATATATATATATATATATATATATATATATATATATATATATATATATATATAATGTGAGTTGAGTGTGCTAACGTTACCTCTCTGAAAGCAAACATTACAGATGATGTGACCGCAGTTTGTGACAGCCAGCTGACGCTCAGGACCAGATGATACGAAGCACGAGTTACAGCAAATCCAGTGAGACATTATTCTGTTTGAATACAACAACATTGTAGCTGTGCAAATTCTACAAATGAACTGTCTACTTATATAGCGTTTCAGATAACAGAAAAAGGAGCTGTAAATGCTTATAATGTTAAAATCGTTTTCTATTAACGTTACCATTTACTGTAACGTTACGCCAGTAAATTGTTGTATGTACCTGTTATTGCCAGAGACACATCCTATGTGTTAAAATCAGACATATAACGTAATTTCATAGCAAACCGATCGAGGAGGTTATCATTCTGTTTGCTTCAGTTTAATGCGCTGAGTTGAAAATACAGACGGTTTTCTCTCATGTGAGGGAAGAATGATTGACTTTAAAATATGAAAATAAAGCGACAAAATCATTAAATGTACATCAAACAGGTGTTAATAAATAAATAAATAAATAAACAAAGGTGGGTGTATATCGTTAGCGTTTGATCCAGCTATAAAATGTCCCTGAGGACTTCACGATAGGTTGCCCATAGGTGCTGTGGTCACTAAATCTGTAAAATCGAACATACCTGTATCTTTTTTACACGATATCCAGATTTATATCAGTCGTGCGTACAATAAATTGTAAGTTTACGAGTTATCATATAACAAATTAGCAGATTTTCCGATGCTTTTTGAAACGACAACGTCACGGTGACGAAATCGCGCACTCCTCAAAAAATGACCAATGGCGACCGTAGTTTCCGCCAAAATACTACGACTATCGTAAATCGTAATAAATTAACTATTTATTATTAAATTAATCGGTCAAACAAACATTTATATTTCTGTTACTATCTTCTTTTTGATGGCGGTTTTGATTTAATTATAGTATTAATTGTAGTAGCCTAATTAAAGGGCTTGATGTTTTGGAGAAAACTAAATTAAATATATAAACTTATATAACTTTTATATAAATAAATATTCATGGTTGAACACACTGTTAGAGTGGAATAAAACACAAAGAGAAGAATCTTTATGTATTTAATATGAATTTATTAAAATCAGTTATGAAACATTCTTATTGCAGATATAAACGATAGTTTTTGCTCAGGTAGGCTAAGGTAAATTAGACGTTTACATTTATCAAAATGCTTCAACAAGGTTACACACAGTCATCCATTTCATAAAGCTAAACCAGCTTCTTTTCAATGAGAAAGTTTTTGAGGTTTTTCATTTGCCAGATTCCGACAGAGAGTAGTATTGATGTCTGAATAATGGCCCACCACAAAACGTTTCCATTTGTTTCCTCACTCATTTGGCGAAACTTTTCCTCACGTTCCTGGTTGCAGTAAAATAAACAGACACAAATTGCACATAATCACCAGAGAGTAAGTAGGCCATACACCTTGGAAAATGTGGACAGATGACACTTGGCCTGGTTCTTATTCTGATCCTGGCAAGCAATTAATATGGTAACATTTTGTTGTCAGGCCGTCCTGTCTGTGTTTGCTTACCCTTTGGAAATTTTGCTGCCTGCTAATGTAACGCATCTGGTCAATGAGATGTTGCAAGTTGTTCTCCATTGCCTTCATGGTGTCCTTTGTCTTGTCAGCATTCGGATCAATGGTATGCTTACCCATCTGGACATCTAAATGTACTTTCTGTACACAAAGATAAAAGTAAAAGCTACTAGATGACGTTGTAAGTATGTCAAATTCAACATAGGAGGCCACAGCATCTCACTACTCACCAGACGATCTCCAGCGAACACCGAGAACCTGGTGGAGTTGGATTGCATACACACGAAATGTTGACCCGAAGCATGGGATGTAAAGGTGAATTTTCCATGTTTCCCAAAGCGTTTTAACAAGATCACCTGCATATGACATAATGTATCAGAGGAACTGCTGCAGGTGGTAACAGTTAAGAGTTTATTTTATAATTTTCAGTTATGCATGAAGAGTTGAATGCTTCAGACCGCATGGTTAGGGTCTCTCACAGTCACAGTCAAACCAAGGTGTCGGATATTGCCCTTCTTATTTTCATCCCAGTGCTCTAGCAGAAAGATGCCTGAAGGGAGAAACCAACAGTAATGCTATAGCAGCAGTGTAGCTACTTTCTATGTGCAGTGCACTACAGTACCTTTACTCCATGACCCACAAAACTGAATTCCCTATTGTTACTGTACATGTTTAGATGTTGCAGGAATAAAGAGTTAAATATATCATTCATTCACCACATAATGGAATTTCTGTTATCATTTACTCACCCTCATGTTGGGATTTTAATTCAAGTTTTCTGAAAGGGTTGAGGAAATAATTATGCAGGTCTATGTTTTCTTCCACCATATGTAGTTACCACAATTATTATATTTTAGTCCCTTTTTTATCCAGATGCCATTGTGCAACATATTTTTGTACCACTGTTTTGGTCAGATTGTCCTCAGTTGTCTCTGACCTGTGGTTAACAGGCTGTTGTTGTTTTGGCCAAATGTATCACATCAGTTATATAAGATTTTGCCTCCAGAATTTATCTTGATATTTGGACCGCAAACAAAGAAGAGCACAAACATAAAGTCAACAATATATGTTCTACACATATTAAAAGTAGGATTATATTTTCAAACCGAATGTTAAATCGCCTGTTAGTATGAGCAGTATAAGGAAAACTCTTCAGGAACTATTCAGGATCAAACAACTGATTAATGTTGTGTAATACAGCAAATACGTATAACATTGTGTAACAGTACAATTCATCTTAACTGACCTGACACAAGTGTATCCTCTGGAATCTCCTCAATGATACACTTTTCCTCCTGTTCCCCTAAATCAAAATACATTGCCGGAGCCAAAATAACAAAACTGGCTAGCAGCAGGCCTGTCAGCCTCACATTCATTGCTGTAAAACAGTTTTAAGGTAAGAAAGCTACAAGTAATAATAACAGGACACTAGTAAAGCTTCATGTGCACAGCAGGTTTAGTGTGAGAAATCTGCAGCTGCTGTTTGTAGAGTCATGTTTAAACAAGGTAAACAGAAAGTAATGATAGGACTATAGGGAGGAACCGAAATACATTGATAGAAAAAGTCAATCTATTACCTGTTTTGCTTAAAAGCTAATTGGACAAGTCACACTTGAAAATATCATGCATTAGAAAACAAAAAAATCAAACCAAATGCCATTTATTAGAAAGACACCAGTTTTTAAGCCAAATATTTCACAAAAAGGTTTCAAAAGAGGATTAAGACAAGTTTTGTGACACGTTGTGTCCATAATTTATGTCATTGTGATTAACAACACCAGAATGTGGTTAACTGTGCTTAACTAAAATCCTTATTAAAATACATTGTCAAAATGACTTTGGATAGTGAAAAAAGAAAATGTCTGAAATTGTCATTTGATTTGATCCTTGACATTCATACATTTTAAAGTATGACTTGCATGTCCAAATAGATGGACAAATTATTTTGCATTTGTTAACATTTAGAAAAATATAATCATTTTTCACACAAGCATGACAAATTCAGAGGAAACATGTTTTATTTCTTTGTATGTACAATTTTATATACAGTTTTGCAATTAATGTACAGATATCAACCACTGATGCAACTTGTTTTGAGGAGAACACAATTTTTCTTTTTACTGAAGATGTTTATATCAACTTTTGAGCTTAATAATTGATAATATATCAATTTTTGATCAATGGTGAGTTTTCGTTGCACCAGAGAGCCTCAGATTCCATGAACAGTGCATGAGGACAGTGTGTGAAAGTTACAGCAAACTCAGCCTGTAAACACCGGCTATTAAAACAAATATTGCTGTATTGAAAGTATTTCTGACATTTGCGGTTCCTCATATTTTACTTTCAATTGTGATACACTTACTTAGAATTTGCTGTTTCTTTACCATGTTTAAGCTTGTTAACTCACCCATGACATCATAGCTTAACATAACAAAGTCATTCCCTTTAAAATGTCTCATTTTAAACTTGTTAACCAGTAGATTCTTCCCTGTGGATGAGGTATGGATGGTAGGTCCCTTTTATATTCACACACAGTTGTCAGGGATACAGAGCTTCTTCTCCTCTAGGGGTGGGCAGGCAGCCCCATTGTTTGCAGGGTGCATGTGAATATAGCGGGTTCTGTGCTTTACCCCTTTCTCACCGCATTGACCTTTACAAAGACCCCAAGGTGACCAGACAGACACCTCACAGTCCAGAGGGGTATCTGTAGAAAAAGCGATGTTGATTAGTACTAATAACTTATAGGAGAACTGGAAATAAATAATTGTAGTTGTTAAAAGCATAGTTCAAACATTTATATTATTTGTGAAGTGTAAATAACTAAATGCTAAATTAACTAAATCACTTTTGTTCAGCATCTTATTTAATGTTTTGTGCTAAATTAAAGTTTAGGGCTGCTTACTCTGAATTTAAATTACACTCAGACAACAAAAGTAAAACCTTTTGCAGAAATAATTGCTTCTCATTTTAAACCTGCCTAGAGAGATCTCCTGATTCGCTGATGCTTTCCAGAAATTCTGACCTTGCAAAAGGTTGATATGTATTACAGACTTTTGTACAAGTAGGAAAACAGAAGCATGGAATCAAAGCACACATTTTACTTCTATGACAAACACTTCCTGAGTGCTGAGTGGCAGAAAACTTTTAAACGGGTTGGCCTCCATTATCGTGTTTGCAGTTTGTTGTGTTGGTTACCATGGGAGTGCATAAACCTTTCTACAGCCCACAATTTAATCACCACAAGTTCTCTCTACGGATTTGTAGCGCTTCCCTCGAAACAGAATACATGCATTTAAGATTTAAGTGCAAGTATATCAGCTGTCTTTTTGCATGACTAAGTTCTGTATGAGGAGACTATGCCAGACCATTATAATATTCACATCACAATTCATTTTACAAACCATTCTCGATGCTTACTTATGAGAGACACATCTATTTCATTCCCGCTTGGAATCTGATTGGACTGGGTTGGCTGAATGGGTAAGCTGAAGATCTGGTTGTTCTTGATCTTTGTTAGGGAGACTTTGGCTATTGGGGGGAGATGCTTCAGTCTGGGATAGTAGAAGGAGTTTGCAGGGTGACTTGGGAATGATGAGGTTATCTATTGAGAGAAGACATTTCAGTAAAAAGATTTGTAACAAGACCTCCATCCCTGCTGAAAAAAGTAGTTATGTGGTATGCCAGATGGTCTGATTTGCTGGCTTCAGGAGGGGTTTTAACCACTGACACAGCTTAAACCCAGCAAACCACCTTTTTTTTTTTTTAACCAGCGACAGACCAATTTGGCCAGGCTGGGAGACCAGGTTAAACCAAAAAAGACCAAAAATGTATTTCATGGAAAATATGAATATATATGACTTGTAGGGTTAACTGCTTTTAGACATTACCTGAGTGATCTTGTCTTGAGGAATGGTTTCAAAGTTTGGTGAGGAGAAGGTGAAACCACTGTCTGTGCCGGCATCGTAGGGGTAGAGATCTATGCTTAAGTTTTCTATCCAGTGATCACCCTCGCACAAGTTTAGACTGTCTATTCCAACAAACCAGTCAGGACTTGGCACAAGGCGGACAATGAAGGACAGCTGCAAAACAAGAAGACCATTAGTGTTCGGCTGCACTGTGGTTTTAGCTTGCTCATTAGCTAGTGAGCTGCTGGCTTGTTTTCATTTGGAAAGTTTTATTATTTACAATTCTCTCTATAATATTTTATACGGAATGCCTGGGAGGCCAGTGAAATATGTGCATGTAGAGAGCCAGTTCCAAAAGAATGCTTTGGACACAGTATGGAAGTGTCCTCATCTTCTGACTGAAAACATCTGTGTTTTTTATTAAAAACAACTGAAAAAAAAAACTGCTATAGTAACAGCTTAAACCAGTCTAAGGTCATTTACTGGTCATACTGTAGATGGCCAAAAGTGATTTAGCCTATATCCTAGCCTAGCCAAATCAGAGTTTATCTGGTCAGCCTAGTGGTGATGTTTCAGCCTGGCCAGCCAACCCAAAAACCTTTCTAATTGGATCTGATATTCATTTTAGCATCATACAGTTGCATAAAATGCATAAAAATCCATAATACGCAGGGATATGATTTGGCACTGAAGCGAAGATCAGGCTTGTCCTTGCTTTAACCTGCTGCAGTGAACAGTGTACTTACTAAAGAGTGTCTTGCATAGACCTCAAATTCTGTGGTTGCCTGGCCGATTCCTCCAACCACAGCTGGCGCTGAGAAGAGGCCATAGACACTCTGGATCCGTTCCCCAGCGGCCTCCACTTCCTTTATCAGGGTCCAAGCCTCTCCTCTCTCAGAGAACTCTCTCACCCCATTACTGGCGTACTCGTTCCTTTGCCAGATGTGATAGTCTGAGCTGTGAGTTACTCCTAAAATGAAAATAATAGTTTTCGATGTATACTAGTACTTAAGTGCATAACATGCTACTGAAGCACTACCATCATTGTCTTGCTCATACCCATAAGAACAGTGTGTGAATTATACAGTGGCTTGTGAGGAGCCTTTTTTTTAAAGAAAGGACTTTTTATAGGAAAAAGTTTAGGCATCATGACATCTTGAGCAACCCAAAATTATTTTGGCATCTCTGAAGCACGGTTTTAACACTGCCAACAATCAATTTATATACTTTTGTGATACTGTACAAAATCTATAGGATATAGATAATGGTAGTATTCCATAATCAAATGGTGATCAATGAGTAAGTTTCTAAAACCCTGTTGCAACTTTAAATAGTTAAAAAATGTTTTTACTGGCATATAGTACCATGAAGCTTGAACATCCATTAAAACTTTATATATAAAGGTTATTTATATAAGAAAAAAGTTTTCCAGATTATCAAAATGTTCTTTACACTAAGAACAAAAATGTATTTGTCTCTGAAAGGTTTTTTGGGGAACCAAAAATAGTTCTTAAATGGCATTAATGTAAAAACCATTGAAACTTTTGAAACCTTTATTTTAAGTATTTATGGATATCACAAAATCTTTGTTTTGACTTCTCTTGGAGGGATTAGTGTTACTGGGTCAAACCCACTCAATAGGAACAATGTGAAATGTTTGGGCAAACAGACTCAAAAAGTGGTGCAGAAAATGTTAAAAACAAATTAAACGAATAATGTTTACTACTACCCTGTTCTTACTTATAAGAGCAGCCCACTCACCAATGATGGGGGACCACTGAGCAGGTGGCCTGTACAGAGGGTAGTGTTTGGGGAAGGCAGTCTGAGTCCACTGGCCGGTAAACGTCAGTCTGTACTTGGCTGTGGACGGCGCCATGCACACGCGGTCCACGTCGACTGGCATTGCAGGGACTCCACTCAGCAGGGCCAGAGTCACGGTAAACCACTGCAGCCAGCAGTTCACTTTCAAAGATGTCATCTTTTCCATGCTGGTTCTATGAAGGAACAATAAACTGTTTTACCAAACATGTGGATGCATGTCATAACCAGGTTTGAATGCTTTGAACCACTCCTTTTATACTAAACTATATTATAATGATAAATCAGGGGAATTAAATACTTTACATAAGTTCCTCAATGAGTGATTGGGTATAACTGTGTCATACACTGACTAAGAAGGAAAGAATGTAGGTCAGAATAACCAAATTCATTTGTTCTACATGATATTTAGCAAAAGAAGGATTGCCAATGAAATTGCATATTTTATTGAAATTGGTTAAGCAATACTCTAGAAGATATATATATATATATATATATATATATATATATATATATATATATATATATATATATAAGCATAGATTGGTATATTAACTTTTATTAACTTATATTATTATAACTTCATGCACCATTAACTATAATTAATTTAAACACTTACATTTTTCGGTATGTATGTTCAGTAGTATATGTATTTGTCATATAAAATACTACCTTTAAATGCATATGCCCTAAAAAGGATTTGAATTTATCATAAAGCAGAAGCAATTCAATATTGTGCAGCATGAATAAAACATGTAGTTAAAGAACGGACTTACAGGGTTTGCAGAGGCAGATGAGGTTTCCTGCAGAAGAGCTGAGTGGAGGTCACCTGTGCCCAGGCATTCAGACGAAGACTGCAAGATTACTGTGTGTCTTCCAGCTATTTATGCGTTTCCAGCAGTCCCCACAGTCTAACAATATCAATAACCTCCTGACCCCTCCCAGATGTAGTATCAAGCTCTCGACGCTCTACATTACAACTCCATGTAGGATTTCCCCTTTGGTCTCAGCAAACGAGTCACTGTTTGAATCACGATTCACACTTTTTTCCCCTCTCCCAACCAGAGATGCATAGAGAAAGCAGCATTATGAAGCTCCTGAGGGTTTCGCAGTCAGTTGAGGAGGTAGCATTATGGGGTTGGTTGATTGTTGAAACAGACTTGGCTGGTGGATCAGCAGTGTGAAGGCACCCAGTAAGCCGAAAGCTAACAGATCCCGCCTGCAGCCAGTAATTGCTTCCACATGCTCACGTTTTGCCCCTCACCCTTCTCAAATTCTCTCCAGTTTCTTGACACTTAATTTGCTGAGAGCTGTTTGAATGTGGTTTTCTGCAAACTAGTTCAATTTCTGAGAGCTTACTTTAAGGCTTTTTAATATTGCTCTGTTGAAAATCGGGCTTTGACCCAAGTGGATTGCGACATCTAATGTGTTTGACATGTGTTTTATGCCTGTCTCAATCTGGGGTCAGTTTCTGTCATCCATCCCTCATTGTTCATTTGAGTTGTCTCACGTGTCAGTCCATTTGGTCACAATGGACTAACTAAAATATTAATAGAAACTACAGAAAGTGTGTTAAAATGAGCTTAGATCATACAAATTGAACAATAACTCTAAGAAAGTATAAACACATGATCATTTGCAAAAAATAATAATAATAATAATGTCCTAATGTCTTTACCAGTTCAGTCTATCTGAGACAGGACAATAAATGCACAAAACCATGCTTTGTACTAATTTAACTCGTTAACTACTAACATAAAAAAGTACTACATTTTATTTTGTTTAGGAGAGCTGTAAGACAGTCCTTTTGAGACATTTCTTGCAGATTTGAAAAAAGATTACATGTTGTAAAATTGACTGCATTGTTTACCAGAAAACTATGCACAACAAATTACCAGCCTAGTCCACATTAATCTTATTAAAAATCCATCCATTTTCCAAACCACTTGTTCTATGTTGTATGGATACTGGATAAATACCCTGGGTGGATTACATTACATTACTAAATTTACTTTTGTTTTCACTTAATTACATATTCAACTTTTAGAAGAAGTATTTTTAGGACTACTTCCAGTGCCAACATTTCATATTAGTTCTTTATCCAAACTGCAGGTTAGTTGTTCTACCTCAAGGTTTTTCTAGTGACTGCTTTTTTTTGTTGTTGTTGTTTATTTCTTCCCAGTAAACAGTCTGTAATTGTGTCATCCTGGGCTGTTTTGGGAACTTTTGTGTTTGAAACAAAAATGTAACCAATGCAGACTGTTCAGTTCTTGGCAAGAATGGTTATGAAACCATGCACCAGTTCCATGAAGCCTTTAAATGGGTCACATTATGTTTCTTGGAAAAAAGTAACTGAACTTAAAACTGAAAACATGTTTACAGAAGAACCAATGCCAGTCTTTTATTGAATCCTAAACATAGTAACAAGTGAAACACATACAATGTCAATCATCCATCACTATATTACATATATATGGCTTGGAATAATACATAGGCATTAGTATTTGTGTGTATATACTCAAATGTATATGAGATCACCAGCTCATGAGAATTATAATTACAACTCAAAATGTCACCACACAATGTTCCTCAGTATACTTTACCTATAAGCCTTGTTAGGTTTTTCTGATACCCTTATACTTGTTCTAGGTTTTTCTGATACTCTTATAAAACAAGAGGTTCACTGTTGACCCATAGAGGTTCCTGTTGTTTCCATTCACATTTTCCAGTGTGACCATCTACTCATAGACCAGGCTAGATTTACCAGGTTCTTCCTAAAGACAGATTCATCTATCTATGTACAGTATCTCACAAAAGTAAGTACACCCCTCACATTTCAGCAACCATTTTAGTATATCTTCTCAAGGGACAACACTATAGAAATGAAACTTGGATATATTTTTGAGTAGTCAATGTGTAGCTTGTATAGCAGTATATAATCCTCTGAAAATAACTCAACATACAGCCATTATTGTCAAAATAACTGGCAACAAAAGTGAGTACAATTGATAACAGCAGTATGTTGTTTAACCATGCAAAGCCACATTTCCTATTCATCATTCATCGTTTATGTTTTTGTCTGCTTGACAGAACCATACAAAGTTGTGTAGCTTGTATTAAAAAAAGTTACAATTAGGTGCTTTAAGTACAATTCTCTCATACTGACCACTGGATGTTCAACATGGCATCTCATGGCAAAGAATTCTTTGAGGATTTGAGAATTAGAATTGTTGCTCTCCACAAAGATGGCCAAGGCTATTAGAGGTAGAAGTAGAAGGTCAACTTGTCATTGCTCAGACTATACGCCGTGCACTGCAACAAGTCGGTTTGCATAGTCGTCATCCCAGAAGGAAGCCTCATCTGAAGCTGGCACACAAAAAAGCGGCCAAAAAGTTTGCTGAAGACAACCTTTCCAAGAGCATGAGACTATAAGATAAACTTGTTTGGCTCAGATAGTGTCCAGCATGTGTGGTGATGCCCTGGTGAGGAGTACTAAGAAAATTGTGTCTTGCCTACAGTCAAGCATGGTGGTGGTAGCATCATGGTCTGGGGCTCCATGAGTGCTGCTGGTACTGGGGAGCTGCAGTTTATTGAGGGAAACATGAATTCCATTATGTACAGTACATTCTGAAGCAGAACATGATGCCTTCCCTCCAGAAACTAGGATGAATGGCAGTTTTTCAACATGATAATGACCCTAAACACACCACCAAGATGACAACTGCCTTGCTGAGGAAGCTGAAGGTGATGGGGTAGCCAAGTATGTCTCCAGACCTGAATCCTATTAAGCACCTGTGGGGCATCCTCAAGCATAAAGTGGAGAAGCACCATTTGTCTAATGTCCAGCAGCTCTGTGTGGAGTGGAAGAGGATCCCAGCAAAAACCTGTGCATTGACTACTTTAAAATATCTATCTATCTATCTATCTATCTATCTATCTATCTATCTATCTATCTATCTATCTATCTATCTATCTATCTATCTATCTATCTATCTATCTATCTATCTATCTATCTATCTATCTATCTATCACAACTTGAGCCATATTGTGCCCACTAATAATTACAGTTTATGCATAAGAGTATATGGATATTACATTGATCATGAGTTGGTTAATAGGTTTTAATGTAAGAAGTCAATACAACATGACACAGGTTTACAGTCAATTTAATCTTTATTTTGTGCAGCCAGTTCCTTTTAGCAGAAGAGGATGTGAAGTTAAGGGTCAGTGCAGTGACCTTCACATTGGGAGTGTTAAATCCATCCAGTGTAATATTTCTGCTGACAGACATGATTTCTTAGCAACATTTCAATAGCTGGTTAGGGCTAGCCTGCTTATGTAACAGTTTTTGGATAGTATGTTCTTGGAATGTGCTTTGTGGCAGTTTACACCCAGTCTTTATATGACAGATCTTAATCATGTTCTTAAATTATTATTGAGGCACTCAATAAAATTATTTATATCATTTCCATACTTTGGTTAAATGAAACAATAATGTTGACTGTAATACATTTGGGTGAGGGGAATTTCTGTCATTCTGTTTGTTCCTGTTTGTGTGTTACTTGGTCAAATGCAAAACTTGATATTTCGGCTGCTTTTGTTTTTTTTCTTTGGTGGAGAAAAACTAATATTCCTTGTGTGATATTGTTTAATTAAATATTCATTACCTTTGTTGTTGAAAAACAATTAATGGTCATGCTGGAGACAATTCTGCAGATACTCTCATGATCTTGAACTCATTTCATTGTTTTGAATTTCACCCAAAAGCCATGTATTTTTGTTCTTTGATTTGGACAGCTATAAGTTACATGTGGAGAAGTAATCACACATTTGTATTTTTTTCATCCTCAGTAGCAAATCATCATGCACTGTCTGTAAACCCTACCAAGGGACAACATTAAAACCTTGGCTACTTAATGTGAATTTTAGGCACTGGTTTGGCCCTTAAAGGCACATTATGTAAGATTTTTTTGACCAAAATACCCAAAAACCACTAGAATAGTGCTACATATTTTGTTGACTTGTGTACTTACATTACTCCCAAATGTTTCCAAGAATGTTTAAATCCAGACAAATAAGAATTTAAGTAGTGTAATGAGCTGTGTCATTGCCTGCAAATGACATCAAACACCTTAGATTTATTTTTTAGAAACATGGAAACATGGGATGAAGTCTTAAACTTAAAACTTCACATCTTGAGAATTGTTTCACTCAAAGTTCAAGACCTGAGACTTGGACCAGGACTTTGTAATGTGCATGCTAAAGTTACAGGCCAACACATTTTTTTTTTTTTTTTTTTTGGTATGAAATTTCTTCCTGCTGGATCTCTGCAATAACGGGGGTCAATTTATTGGTTAAGGAAGGCAAGGATGTTTTTGAATCAAATTTGCCCCATCTGTCAATGACATTAGAATGGCATTAGTATCGTTTTCAAAATTCCACACAGAATTTAAAGAGTCTAATAAAAATGTGAACACAGTCCAGTTGAGTTTAGCCAAATGTGACTTCATCCGCATGTCATAAAGCATTAAATAAAGTTATGTAGTATAACATGACACAAGTTGTTTTGGTTTGGAAAAATAAGTTATAACGTTTGTGTACATTTACATGCCAAAATCTATACTATATATACATGTCTATTTGAGAATGGTTGAGGAGTTAACTCTTTAATGTGATTCTTGAAAATGTGACTTTAAATGACTTTGGAAAGTCATGTGCATGCTGTATGTTTATGCCAAAATGGTTTGGAAAGGAACTTGGGGAAAATATTAGACATTGTCTGAAGGATCACAGAAGAAGCATACCATGTGAATTTAGTCCTGTTATTCCTTCAGGCATTTGTGATTATAAACAGGCGATGTTGAGTTCCAGTCAATGTTGTAATTCTTGAAATCATAGTTCAGTTAAAGATAAAGAGCTGATGTTTTCAATGTTTTCAAAGATACAGAGCTGATGTTTCCGTGACAATGTTTATAGTTTCTGTTTTTGCAGGAATTTTGGATGAAGATGATGTTAGTGAATCACAGAAAAAACAGACAAGTTTTTCTCTGAATTAAGACATGCTGTCATTAGAAGTCACTAACACTGACTGTTTTTGTCATGAAATCTTATTCTTCTTCTGTTAAAATGTCACGTTTACATGTCTTGGTGTTGTGCACTTATTATTAATAACTTTAAAATTAGAAATAAAGTTAATTATAAAAATTTCAGATAGATTCTGTTAAATATTTAGGAGTCATATTGAATAGACAACTAAACAGCAGCTGAACACATAACAGCTGAAGAATCAACTATTTTTTTAAACAGCATAATTTTTAAATAATTACGATTATCATTAAGTTGCAACAATGTTTGAATCATAATGAATAAACAAAATTATGAGATTGAGTAGTGGTGGTGCTTTTATAAAAAAAAAGAAAAAAAAAAGAATAAGAATAACTGTTACGGAAGCAGACGGACAAGAAGGTAAATGAATATAGAACAGTTTTATTTCAACAGAGGAGCAGCTGAAGGAGAATGACGTGCACAAATGGGTAAGTATCTCAATCTTGTATAGTTTGTTGATGTGGTTTGATGAAGATCTGGTTTCTTTACAGGAACGACGGGAGGAGAAGGTGGATTCGCTGAGTGAGTCTTCTGAAAACTTACGGCACACACACACCGCTGAACGGATCCAGGATCGATGACAGACTTACGACACACACACCCATGGATATAGCCGGATGGATCTGCACAGACTGGATTTGGACAAGAACAGGTAAGTAGCAACAGGTAGGTAATAGTTGTGAACTCGAGGAGAGCAGCACAATGAGTCTGCTTCGTATGAACGAGAGATCCGTCATAAAATCCACTCCTAGGTGTGACCAGGGGCGGTTCGGGATCGGCAAGGGATGGAGTCGTCCTGCTGGTAAGTGACGGGGACTCTTGGACATGGCACACTCCTTACAGCCAACCACATACCTTCTCACATCCCTTGCCATTTTGGGCCACCAGAAGCGTTCTGATAGCAGTGAGAGGGTGTTGTTGGTCCCTGGATGCCCAGTGCCCAGGGAAGTGTGTACGGAGTCGATCAGATCTACCCGTTGATCAGGAGGAATGAACAGGCAATCTGCTGGACAACCCGGCGGAGGTCTGGCTACTGGAGGAGCGACGGCTGGAGGAGCAGACCATTCTATGGGGTTAATGATGTTTTCAGGTAGGATGGTAGTAGGTTCTTCAGTGGATTCTGGTAAGTCATGGAGTCTTGATAAAGCATCGGCTTTGACATTCTTGGGACCTGGACGATATGTAATGGAGAAGTTATAGCGTGAGAAAAATAGAGACCAGCGGGCTTGACATGGACAGAGTCGTTTGGCTTCTCGAAGGTGTTGCAGATTTTTATGGTCTGTGATGACTTGAAATGGGTGCTTGGCTCCCTCCAACCAGTTTCGCCATTCCTCCAGAGCGAGCTTGATGGCCAGTAGCTCGCGGTTGCCAATGTCATAGTTTCTCTCCGCTGGGTTGAGCTTCCGGGAGAAATAGGCACATGGATGGAGTAATTTAGGGGTACCTTGTGGCTGTGAGAGTACGGCTCCGACTCCCGTGGTAGATGCATCGACTTCCACTACGAAAGGGAGATCGGGATTCGGGTGAGTCAAAAGTGGAGCTTGTGTGAAGGCGTCCTTCAGGGTTTGGAAGGCTGCGGCTGCATCTGAGTTCCATGCGAGGGATTTTGGTTGACCTTTTTTTGGTTTTGGTTTCAGGAGGTTGGTAAGTGGAGCAGTGATTAAACTGTAGTCTTGTATGAAACATCTGTAGAAATTGGCGAATCCGAGGAATCTCTGTAGTTCTTTGATAGTGGTGGGTATTGGCCAGGAAACAACTGCGTTCACCTTCCCCTCGTCCATGCGAACCCCTTCTTGGTCGATGATGTAACCGAGGAAGTGAACTGATGACAGGTGAAAGGAACATTTCTCAGCCTTGAGAAATGAGCTGGTGATCCCTCAGCCATTGGAGGACCTCCGCAACGTGGTGGTGATGTTCGGCCTCACTCCGGGAATATATCAAGATGTCATCTATGTAGACTATGACAAAACGATGGAGAAACTCCCGGAGGACTTCATGGATGAAGTTCTGGAATATGGAGGGGGCATTGACCAAACCGTAGGGCATAACCAGATATTCGTAATGGCCAGTAGGGGTCACAAAGGCGGTCACTCGTCCCCCTCTCGTATTCTCACCAGATTGTAGGCTCTGTGGAGGTCCAACTTGGTGAAGATGCTGGCAGTGCGAAGTTGTTCCAGGGCTGCAGGGACGAGAGAAAGGGGATATCTGAATTTGACTATGCTTTGATTAAGGATACGGTAATCGATGCATGGCCGCAGCCCTCCATCCTTCTTAGCCACAAAGAAAAAGCTGGATGCTGCAGGAGAAGTGGAAGGACGTATGTACCCCTGATTAAGAGCCTCCTGGATGTACTCCTCCATGGCCTTAGTCTCCGGAAGCGACAACGGGTAGATCTTTCCTCTGGGCAGTGTGGCATCTGGAACTAGGTCGATGGCACAGACCCATGGCCGATGGGGAGGTAGCTGGGAAGCTCTCTTGGGGCAGAAGACATCTTGAAACTCGGAGTATATCGTGGGTATTTTCACTGACCTTTTTTCCAATGGACTTTCCACTGAAGTAACGCAGACAGGCAGGAATTTGCTGATGGGTTGAGGGAGATCGGGGAAACAATCTGGTGAGCATCCTTTTCCCCATTTGAGTATTTCTCCTGTGCCCCAAGAGAGGATGGGATTGTGCTTCACCAGCCACGGGCACCCCAAGATGATATCCATAGATGCACCCTCCAGAACCAGAAGTTGAATATCCTCTTTATGAAATAGACCGATTTGAAGGTTGATGGTTTCACATTTCCGATGGATCCGTGGGCGAGAATTTATTGAGTTGGTGATGGGTTGAATCTGGTAGATCGAAGAAGAAGCTTCAGTGCGGAGTTGGAGCCGGCGACAGGGCACTGGAGATGAAGTTCCCAGCCGACCCGGAGTCGATGAGGGCGGTGGCTGAAGATCGTCCGAAGAACGGATCCAGGATCGATGACAGACTTACGACACACACACACCCAGTGGATATAGCCAGATGGATCTGCACAGCCTGGAATTGGACAAGAACAGATAAGTAGCAACAGGTAGGTAATAGTTGTGCACTCGAGGAGAGCAGCACAATGAGTCCGCTTCGTATGAACGAGCCCGGACAATGAGAGGTGCGTGGTGTGTGCTCTTATAGAGGTGTGGCTGATTAGGTGCAGGTGTGTGTGATTAATAATCAGGTGACTGTGATCGCTGGGTGACTGTGGTGGATGAACCTGGCCAATCCGTGACAATAACAAGATATTACATCCTAACATGCTAAAAGTTACTTACATTTAAAATGTTTTAACTATTTAACAACATTATCTTACAATAGTTAAGGACTCTTGATTTTCCCTTAAGTAGACTGCATGTCAGTGTTGTCATGTCAATATTTGTCATGCTAATAACCAAACTCCTACCCCTAACTTTACTACAACTATAAGGTCTACAATAACATATGCCTATGCCCACTCCACTACTAAACCTAACCATAATGATGCCATATTCTCCAACCTAATTTCCATCCTGAGACTGCTGGCCTGAACCACTGTGACTTATGGCTCTGCAACACTGTAGTTGGTTATTTTTGACAATATTGGCATCAAACACAACTGCAAAAAACTGTTAATTCCAAACTCTTTCTCTCTCTGTCATTGGTTGGCCAAATAGATAGCCCCAAAACTCATGTAACAAAGAATATGTTGTCTGTATACACAACAAAAATATTTAAATCAACAGTTTCATATTTAACAGTTTATGCAGTAAACTTTTAAACAACCTAAGAATGGCTTGCTAGTGGCCTCTAGACATTAATACAGGATTTTAACATGGCAAGTATATGAATATTCAAAAAGATTTTTTTGATTGTTAAAAAATATAAAATTACATTAACTGACAGTTGACAGTTATCAATGTCAGATCCCAATAAAGGCTATTCTGAAGAAATTATGAAGACAAATAGCTAAACACAGCAAAGCACAGAAAAAGAAAAGGAAAAAAATTTTTTTTAAAAAGATTGACAGGTTTTGGACAGAAGCCCTGGCAAACACATGTGTAATTGTTTTCTCAGTTACTGTTTCCACGAATGGCTCTTGCTTGACCCACATTTCCAAAGTTTTTGTTGTTCATATATGGATCAAGCTGGAAGTATACAGTTTGACACATGATTTGTTTATAGACTATTAACATTTCTATACAAACCATGTAGACCGTTAAATACTTTAATGCAAAATACAGCATCTCAAATTAGTCTTTAACTGAAATAAAGCCAAACCTTTTTTAGTGTCACTCTCCAGCTGTCTTAAGCCATTTAGTTTACCTTTGTAAAGTGAACCCATGCCATCTTACACACGTGCTTGTAAGATCACATGTGAGACACTATTGACCCCATTCTGAAAAGTTTTCTGTTGGGTTTCCTTAAACTATTGAGCCACATAGTTCAACACTATGTGTATTTGGAAACAGTGATGCAAGATGTTATGATCATAGGAGTTCTGACCTTTCCACCAGGTACTGTATACCAAAAAAAAAAAAAAAAAAAAGTGTAGACATCGTTTTAAGGAGCTGACTTTACAATTGGGTAAAGCCAACTTTCATCTAAGGTATTGCCAGTATAGATATGTCCCAGTATAATGAACTCCTCTTGACATCTTATGTAGCCTGAAGATGTTTTTAATGATAATGGACAGGTCCAGGTATTCTAAGGAAGACACAGCTTAAAAGTTTGTACAAAATTTGCACAGGTTTAAATGTTTAGTGGATAGGGTGAGTTAGGCGATCATCAGTTTCACCCTATAGCTTTCCCCAGAAATTACACACTTGCTTTAACCTTTGTCATTTCACTCAGCAGCCATTTTTTGAATACCTCCTGGGCAGCTATTTCAGTCAAGTACAGCTCCTATCTCTTTGAATGAGGAAACATCAGGTTCTCCAAAACTGTTTAACAAGGTTATGATTAAATTTCATATTTGAAATCACAAATTAAATTTGACAACAACTGTTCAAATAGCCAAGTCAAGTCATGATATATATACAGCACTTTTTAAAATACAAGTTGTGTCAAAGCAACCTTACAGTATTAAAATAGGACAATAGTGTGTCAATAATGCAAAAGCTCCATGTTGCATCAAAGTCACATTGCAGAGGACTCATCTGGTTCCCATGGCCTTGCGCCAGCGGCCATTTAGGTTAGAAGTTCTTTACTGATGATCTATCTCTGCGGTTCATCTAGTTGACAAGGTATCCACTGACATTTGGCTGTACAGTCATGGCCAAAAGTTTTGAGAATTACATAAATATTGAAAATTGGAAAAGTTGCTGCTTAAGTTTTATAATAGCAATTTGCATATACTCCAGAATGTTATGAAGAGTGATCAGATGAATTGCATAGTCCTTCTTTGCCATGAAAATTAACTTAATCCCGAAAAAAAAACTTTCCACTGCATTGTTAAGAAGGCTTCAGGGCGTCCAAGAAAGTCCAGCAAGCGCCAGGATCGTCTCCTAAAGAGGATTCAGTTGCGGGATCGGAGTGCCACCAGTGCAGAGCTTGCTCAGGAATGGCAGCAGGCAGGTGTGAGCGCATCTGCACGTACAGTGAGGCCAAGACTTTTGGAAGATGGCCTGGTATCAAGAAGGGCGTCAAAGAAGCCACTTCTCTCCAAAAAAAACATCAGGGACAGATTGATCTTCTGCAAAAAGTATGGCGAATGGACTGCTGAGGACTGGGGCAAAGTCATATTCTCCGATGAAGCCTCTTTTCGATTGTTTGGGGCATCTGGAAAAAGGCTTGTCCGGAGAAGAAAAGGTGAGCACTACCATCATTCCTGTGTCATGCCAACAGTAAAGCATCCTGAGACTATTCATGTGTGGGGTTGGGGGAGTGGGCTCACTCACAATTTTGCCCAAAAACACAGCCATGAATAAAGAATGGTACCAAAACACCCTCCAACAGCAACTTCTTCCAACAATCCAACAACAGTTTGGTGAAGAAGAATGCATTTTCCAGCACGATGGAGCACCGTGCCATAAAGCAAAAGTGATAACTAAGTGGCTCGGGGACCAAAACGTTGATATTTTGGGTCCATGGCCTAAAAACTCCCCAAATCTTAAAACTTGTGGTCAATCCTCAAGAGGCGGGTGGACACACAAAAACCCACTAATTCTGACAATCTCCAAGAAGTGATTATGAAAGAATGGGTTGCTATCAGTCAGGATCTGGCCCAGAAGTTAATTGAGAGCATGCCCAGTCGAATTGCAGAGGTCTTGAAAAAGAAGGGCCAACACTGCAAATACTGACTCATGCAAAAATGTCATGTAATTGTCGATAAAAGCCTTTGAAACGTAAGAAGTGCTTGTAATTATATATCAGTACATCACAGAAACAACTGAAACAAAGATCTAAAAGCAGTTTAGCAGCAAACTTTGAGAAAACTGATATTTGTGTCATTCTCTAAACTTTTGGCCACGACTGTAGGTGCTGACCCACCATCTGCTCTTGGTACAGACTGGATCCGGGGGCTGCAGTGACCATCTGATCTGGTGGCTACGGTGACCTCGGAATAAGAAAGAAATAGACTAATATTAATGTAGATGCAAAAGTTCCATGTTGCCACAAAGTCAGGACTCATCTGGTTTTCGTGGTCTTGCGTCGATGGTCGTCTAGGTGATGAGGTCTTCACTGATGATCTGTCTCTGGGGCTCATCTAGATGACACAGTCTCTGCTGACTTTCAGGGCTGTAGAGGTTATCTCTGGGTGCTAATGGGTACGGACTTGATCCAGGGGACTGCAGTGACCGTCTGATATGGATACATGATCTGGTGGCTACGGTGACCTCAGAATAAGAAAGGAAGATACTAATATTAGCGCAGATGCCATTCTTCTTCTGATGCAACGAGTACATCAGGTGTTATGGGAAGTGTTC
>NC_133376.1:10292260-10337028 GCF_049309525.1 Garra rufa
CTACGAGGAAACTTTATGGCCTTAAGTGGAACCTGTTTGTTAAATGGTGTTACGAACACCGCTTCGACCCAGTCAACTGCCCAGTTGGTACAGTTCTGGAGTTCCTACAAACTCGCCTTTCCGCAGGGCTAGCTCACTCCACCCTGAAGGTATACGTGGCGGCTATATCGGCCTTCCACGCCCCTCTCGGTGGCCTCTCAGTGGGCAAAAACCCCCTGGTCATTCGTTTCCTCCGCGCTGCACTCAGGTTGAGGCCTCGAGTGCAGCCAAGGGTTCCCACGTGGGACCTGGCTGTCGTGCTAGAAGCTCTATGCAAGCCTCCTTTCGAGCCCATAGAGGAGATATCAGACCGCGTGCTTACCATTAAGACAGCGCTCCTGATAGCCCTTACCTCTCTGAAGAGAGTAGGGGACCTTCAGGCCCTCTCAGTGGCCCCTTCTCACTTAGACTTTGCCCCTGGTATGGCCAAAGCCTTTCTTTACCCAAGAGTTGGGTACGTACCGAAGGTCCCGTCCCTAGCACCTCAGCCTATAACGCTGCAAGCGTTCTATCCTCCTCCGTTCCTGGAGCCAGATCACAGGAAGTTTAATTGCATGTGCCCAGTCAGAGCATTAGATGCTTACGTCCACAGAGCTGCCCTGTGGCGTAAAACAGAACAGCTGTTTGTCTGTTATGGCCCTCCAAAGAAGGGCCACCCAGCTGCTAAAACCACTATCAGTAGATGGATCATTGATGCCATATCTACTGCCTACGAGTCTTCTGGTCTCCCATCACCGATCGGAGTCAAGGCTCACTCTACTCGAGGCCTCTCTGCCTCGAAAGCTCTGACGGCAGGTGTCCCCATCCAGGACATCTGCAATGCTGCGGGTTGGTCTTCGCCCCTGACATTTGTCAGGTTTTATCAAATCGACCTCAGAGCCACTCCAGGCTCCTCCGTACTGGACTCTAGCCAGTAAGCCATTAATATCAGCCATCTCCCTAGCCAGGAGGAGACTTCTCAAGGCGCATTCTTTTAGTTAAAAGAAGAGAAGTCGTTACTCGCCACACCCTCCTCGTGTGCCTGAGGGCCGAGGAGTGGTTTCAGGATCCTTAGTCCCCCCTGTGCTGGTCATTTCCAGACAAGGGACTACTATTCCCCGAGAGCCTGAGGGCCGGGGACCATGTCACCTTCTGTCAGTAGAATCTAGACAAAGGTTCTTTCTCTCAAGCCCTGGTAGTTCCACCAGGCAGAACTTACTCAGTCCCGCTTGCTCTGGCATATCCCCAGACAAAGGACTAAGACTCCTCGAGTGCCCGAGGGCCGAGGAGTATCTCTCTAGCGCTTACGGTCTTTCAAATTAGGATGTAAGCCGAGTAGAAGGTCTGCTCATATCCTCGTGTGCTCGAGAGCCGAGGATCATACAACCCTCTTGTCCGCGGAATGCTAGACAATGGTCCATTTCCCTCGCGTACTGGCAAATTTCCCAGACCGGGTGTAATTCGGTCCCTCTGGTTTCTGGCTTTCTCCAGACCACGGACTAAGACTCCTCGTCTGCCTTCAAATAAGGCCGAGGAGTGCCTCCTGCACTGGTTGGCTACCAGGCAGAGGCCCATACTGTCCTCCCCGTGAGCCCGAGGGCCGGGGATTGCAGTGTCCTGTTGTCCGCATAAAGCTAGACAAAGGCTTATCTTCTCGCGTCCTGGCGGAGTACCAGGCCGAGCCTTGAGTCCCTCTTGCTCTGGCAGAACCCCAGACAAAGGACTACCCTCTCCTCGTGAGCCCGAGGGCCAAGGAGTACCTCTCGTTCTGGCTGGCGATCAGACAGAGGCGGACCACCTGGCTGAGGTCCACTTCTCCCTTTGCAAGCAAAGGTCGAGAACCCTATCCTCGTGAGCCTGAGGGCCGAGGATCCTTTCACCATCTTGTCCGTAGAATACTAGACAATGGTTTATCTTCCTCGCGTTCTGGCATCTACCAGACCGGGTGTAATTCGGTCCCTCTGGTTTCTGGCATTTTCCCAGACCAAGGACTAAGACTCCTCGTCTGCCTTCAAGCAAGGCCGAGGAGTGCCTCCTGCACTGGCTGGCTACCAGGCAGAGGCCCATACTGTCCTCCCCGTGTGCCCGAGGGCCGGGGACTGCAGTGTCCTGTTGTCCGCATAAGGCTAGACAAAGGCTTATCTTCTCGCGTCCTGGCAGAGCACCAGGCCGAGCCTTGGGTCCCTCTTGTTCTGGCAGAACCCCAGACAAAGGACTACCCTTTCCTCGTGAGCCCGAGGGCCGAGGAATACTCCTGAGGTCGATCTTACTATCCTCGTGGGTCCGAGGACCGAGGATCTCTCCCACTTGTCCGTACAGACAGTGGTCATTTCAGTCCCTCTTGTGCTGGCTGTTCCCAGACAACGGACTAAGACTCTGCGTGTGCCTGAGGGCCGCCGAGTACCTCTCGCTCTGGCTGGCGACCAGACAGAGGAAGACTACCTTTCCTCGTGTGCCCGAGGGCCGAGGACTATAGGGCCTCTTTGTCCGCGGAAGGCTAGACAAGGGCTCTTTTTCTTCCATCCTGCTCAAAGACACAGCGCAGGCTTTGGAAATTATGGGGGCGTTGGTAGTCTCGTTCCCCATAGCGTTTCTAGACGCGGCTCGAGTTCCCGGAAGGGAACGTCTCGGGTTACGTATGTAACCTAGTTCCCTGAGGGAACGAGACGCCGCGTCTCGAACCATAATTCCCGCACCCTGCGGCGCTCGCTTCATTCCTAAAGAGCTGCCGCGGGCGTCAAACGCACGTGCTTTATACTTCCTGGTCGATGACGTCATCGCGCCGGTGACGTCACTCCCGTCATTTCATTGGTTGTAAGACATGATTCAGAGTGCGGCCCGCCAATGGCGTTCCCCATAGCGTTTCTAGACGCGGCGTCTCGTTCCCTCAGGGAACTAGGTTACATACGTAACCCGAGACGTTTTCTGACATTTCAGGGTCTAACTTCAAAAATCATGCAAAACACTTCTAACACCTTCAGATATGTTTCTCTGTGTTGCAAAATAGGTTTTATTCATGCACAGACTGCAAAGTTAAAGAGGGACCGAGATTCAGCTTGCATTGCCTGAACCAACTTTGTTCTGCGCTGAAACGCTGTTTTCTGACATTTCAGGGTCTAACTTCAAAAATCATGCAAAACACTTCTAACACCTTCAGATATGTTTCTCTGTGTTGCAAAATAGCTTTTATTCATGCACAGAGTGTAAATTTAAAGTGGGACAGAGATTCAGCTTGCATTGCCTGAACCAACTTTGTTCTGCGCTGAAACGCTGTTTTCTGACATTTCAGGGTCTAACTTCAAAAATCATGCAAAACACTTCTAACACCTTCAGATATGTTTCTCTGTGTTGCAAAATAGGTTTTATTCATGCACAGACTGCAAATTTAAAGTGGGACAGAGATTCAGCTTGCATTGCCTGAACCAACTTTGTTCTGCGCTGAAACGCTGTTTTCTGACATTTCAGGGTCTAACTTCAAAAATCATGCAAAACACTTCTAACACCTTCAGATATGTTTCTCTGTGTTGCAAAATAGGTTTTATTCATGCACAGAGTGTAAATTTAAAGTGGGACAGAGATTCAGCTTGCATTGCCTGAACCAACTTTGTTCTGCGCTGAAAAGCTGTTTTCTGACATTTCAGGGTCTAACTTCAAAAATCATGCAAAACACTTCTAACACCTTCAGATATGTTTCTCTGTGTTGCAAAATAGGTTTTATTCATGCACAGACTGCAAAGTTAAAGTGGGACCGAGATTCAGCTTGCATTGCCTGAACCAACTTTGTTCTGCGCTGAAAAGCTGTTTTATGACATTTCAGGGTCTAACTTCAAAAATCATGCAAAACACTTCTAACACCTTCAGATATGTTTCTCTGTGTTGCAAAATAGCTTTTATTCATGCACAGAGTGTAAATTTAAAGTGGGACAGAGATTCAGCTTGCATTGCCTGAACCAACTTTGTTCTGCGCTGAAACGCTGTTTTCTGACATTTCAGGGTCTAACTTCAAAAATCATGCAAAACACTTCTAACACCTTCAGATATGTTTCTCTGTGTTGCAAAATAGGTTTTATTCATGCACAGACTGCAAATTTAAAGTGGGACAGAGATTCAGCTTGCATTGCCTGAACCAACTTTGTTCTGCGCTGAAAAGCTGTTTTCTGACATTTCAGGGTCTAACTTCAAAAATCATGCAAAACACTTCTAACACCTTCAGATATGTTTCTCTGTGTTGCAAAATAGCTTTTATTCATGCACAGAGTGTAAATTTAAAGTGGGACAGAGATTCAGCTTGCATTGCCTGAACCAACTTTGTTCTGCGCTGAAACGCTGTTTTCTGACATTTCAGGGTCTAACTTCAAAAATCATGCAAAACACTTCTAACACCTTTAGATATGTTTCTCTGTGTTGCAAAATAGCTTTTATTCATGCACAGAGTGTAAATTTAAAGTGGGACAGAGATTCAGCTTGCATTGCCTGAACCAACTTTGTTCTGCGCTGAAACGCTGTTTTCTGACATTTCAGGGTCTAACTTCAAAAATCATGCAAAACACTTCTAACACCTTCAGATATGTTTCTCTGTGTTGCAAAATAGGTTTTATTCATGCACAGACTGCAAATTTAAAGTGGGACAGAGATTCAGCTTGCATTGCCTGAACCAAATTTGTTCTGCGCTGAAACGCTGTTTTCTGACATTTCAGGGTCTAACTTCAAAAATCATGCAAAACACTTCTAACACCTTCAGATATGTTTCTCTGTGTTGCAAAATAGGTTTTATTCATGCACAGACTGCAAATTTAAAGTGGGACAGAGATTCAGCTTGCATTGCCTGAACCAACTTTGTTCTGCGCTGAAAAGCTGTTTTCTGACATTTCAGGGTCTAACTTCAAAAATCATGCAAAACACTTCTAACACCTTCAGATATGTTTCTCTGTGTTGCAAAATAGCTTTTATTCATGCACAGAGTGTAAATTTAAAGTGGGACAGAGATTCAGCTTGCATTGCCTGAACCAACTTTGTTCTGCGCTGAAACGCTGTTTTCTGACATTTCAGGGTCTAACTTCAAAAATCATGCAAAACACTTCTAACAACTTCAGATATGTTTCTCTGTGTTGGAAAATAGCTTTTATTCATGCACAGAGTGTAAATTTAAAGTGGGACAGAGATTCAGCTTGCATTGCCTGAACCAACTTTGTTCTGCGCTGAAACGCTGTTTTCTGACATTTCAGGGTCTAACTTCAAAAATCATGCAAAACACTTCTAACACCTTCAGATATGTTTTTCTGTGTTGCAAAATAGGTTTTATTCATGCACAGACTGCAAATTTAAAGTGGGACAGAGGTTCAGCTTGCATTGCCTGAACCAACTTTGTTCTGCGCTGAAACGCAGGGTCTAACTTCAAAAATCATGCAAAACACTTCTAACACCTTCAGATATGTTTCTCTGTGTTGCAAAATAGGTTTTATTCATGCACAGACTGCAAAGTTAAAGTGGGACCGAGATTCAGCTTGCATTGCCTGAACCAACTTTGTTCTGCGCTGAAAAGCTGTTTTCTGACATTTCAGGGTCTAACTTCAAAAATCATGCAAAACACTTCTAACAACTTCAGATATGTTTCTCTGTGTTGGAAAATAGCTTTTATTCATGCACAGAGTGTAAATTTAAAGTGGGACAGAGATTCAGCTTGCATTGCCTGAACCAACTTTGTTCTGCGCTGAAACGCTGTTTTCTGACATTTCAGGGTCTAACTTCAAAAATCATGCAAAACACTTCTAACACCTTCAGATATGTTTTTCTGTGTTGCAAAATAGGTTTTATTCATGCACAGACTGCAAATTTAAAGTGGGACAGAGATTCAGCTTGCATTGCCTGAACCAACTTTGTTCTGCGCTGAAACGCTGTTTTCTGACATTTCAGGGTCTAACTTCAAAAATCATGCAAAACACTTCTAACACCTTCAGATATGTTTCTCTGTGTTGCAAAATAGGTTTTATTCATGCACAGACTGCAAAGTTAAAGAGGGACCGAGATTCAGCTTGCATTGCCTGAACCAACTTTGTTCTGCGCTGAAACGCTGTTTTCTGACATTTCAGGGTCTAACTTCAAAAATCATGCAAAACACTTCTAACACCTTCAGATATGTTTCTCTGTGTTGCAAAATAGCTTTTATTCATGCACAGAGTGTAAATTTAAAGTGGGACAGAGATTCAGCTTGCATTGCCTGAACCAACTTTGTTCTGCGCTGAAACGCTGTTTTCTGACATTTCAGGGTCTAACTTCAAAAATCATGCAAAACACTTCTAACACCTTCAGATATGTTTCTCTGTGTTGCAAAATAGGTTTTATTCATGCACAGACTGCAAATTTAAAGTGGGACAGAGATTCAGCTTGCATTGCCTGAACCAACTTTGTTCTGCGCTGAAACGCTGTTTTCTGACATTTCAGGGTCTAACTTCAAAAATCATGCAAAACACTTCTAACACCTTCAGATATGTTTCTCTGTGTTGCAAAATAGGTTTTATTCATGCACAGAGTGTAAATTTAAAGTGGGACAGAGATTCAGCTTGCATTGCCTGAACCAACTTTGTTCTGCGCTGAAAAGCTGTTTTCTGACATTTCAGGGTCTAACTTCAAAAATCATGCAAAACACTTCTAACACCTTCAGATATGTTTCTCTGTGTTGCAAAATAGGTTTTATTCATGCACAGACTGCAAAGTTAAAGTGGGACCGAGATTCAGCTTGCATTGCCTGAACCAACTTTGTTCTGCGCTGAAAAGCTGTTTTATGACATTTCAGGGTCTAACTTCAAAAATCATGCAAAACACTTCTAACACCTTCAGATATGTTTCTCTGTGTTGCAAAATAGCTTTTATTCATGCACAGAGTGTAAATTTAAAGTGGGACAGAGATTCAGCTTGCATTGCCTGAACCAACTTTGTTCTGCGCTGAAACGCTGTTTTCTGACATTTCAGGGTCTAACTTCAAAAATCATGCAAAACACTTCTAACACCTTCAGATATGTTTCTCTGTGTTGCAAAATAGGTTTTATTCATGCACAGACTGCAAATTTAAAGTGGGACAGAGATTCAGCTTGCATTGCCTGAACCAACTTTGTTCTGCGCTGAAAAGCTGTTTTCTGACATTTCAGGGTCTAACTTCAAAAATCATGCAAAACACTTCTAACACCTTCAGATATGTTTCTCTGTGTTGCAAAATAGCTTTTATTCATGCACAGAGTGTAAATTTAAAGTGGGACAGAGATTCAGCTTGCATTGCCTGAACCAACTTTGTTCTGCGCTGAAACGCTGTTTTCTGACATTTCAGGGTCTAACTTCAAAAATCATGCAAAACACTTCTAACACCTTCAGATATGTTTCTCTGTGTTGCAAAATAGGTTTTATTCATGCACAGACTGCAAATTTAAAGTGGGACAGAGATTCAGCTTGCATTGCCTGAACCAACTTTGTTCTGCGCTGAAAAGCTGTTTTCTGACATTTCAGGGTCTAACTTCAAAAATCATGCAAAACACTTCTAACACCTTCAGATATGTTTCTCTGTGTTGCAAAATAGGTTTTATTCATGCACAGAGTGTAAATTTAAAGTGGGACAGAGATTCAGCTTGCATTGCCTGAACCAACTTTGTTCTGCGCTGAAAAGCTGTTTTCTGACATTTCAGGGTCTAACTTCAAAAATCATGCAAAACACTTCTAACACCTTCAGATATGTTTCTCTGTGTTGCAAAATAGGTTTTATTCATGCACAGACTGCAAAGTTAAAGTGGGACCGAGATTCAGCTTGCATTGCCTGAACCAACTTTGTTCTGCGCTGAAAAGCTGTTTTATGACATTTCAGGGTCTAACTTCAAAAATCATGCAAAACACTTCTAACACCTTCAGATATGTTTCTCTGTGTTGCAAAATAGCTTTTATTCATGCACAGAGTGTAAATTTAAAGTGGGACAGAGATTCAGCTTGCATTGCCTGAACCAACTTTGTTCTGCGCTGAAACGCTGTTTTCTGACATTTCAGGGTCTAACTTCAAAAATCATGCAAAACACTTCTAACACCTTCAGATATGTTTCTCTGTGTTGCAAAATAGGTTTTATTCATGCACAGACTGCAAATTTAAAGTGGGACAGAGATTCAGCTTGCATTGCCTGAACCAACTTTGTTCTGCGCTGAAAAGCTGTTTTCTGACATTTCAGGGTCTAACTTCAAAAATCATGCAAAACACTTCTAACACCTTCAGATATGTTTCTCTGTGTTGCAAAATAGCTTTTATTCATGCACAGAGTGTAAATTTAAAGTGGGACAGAGATTCAGCTTGCATTGCCTGAACCAACTTTGTTCTGCGCTGAAACGCTGTTTTCTGACATTTCAGGGTCTAACTTCAAAAATCATGCAAAACACTTCTAACACCTTCAGATATGTTTCTCTGTGTTGCAAAATAGGTTTTATTCATGCACAGACTGCAAATTTAAAGTGGGACAGAGATTCAGCTTGCATTGCCTGAACCAACTTTGTTCTGCGCTGAAAAGCTGTTTTCTGACATTTCAGGGTCTAACTTCAAAAATCATGCAAAACACTTCTAACACCTTCAGATATGTTTCTCTGTGTTGCAAAATAGGTTTTATTCATGCACAGACTGCAAAGTTAAAGTGGGACCGAGATTCAGCTTGCATTGCCTGAACCAACTTTGTTCTGCGCTGAAAAGCTGTTTTCTGACATTTCAGGGTCTAACTTCAAAAATCATGCAAAACACTTCTAACACCTTCAGATATGTTTCTCTGTGTTGCAAAATAGCTTTTATTCATGCACAGACTGCAAATTTAAAGTGGGACAGAGATTCAGCTTGCATTGCCTGAACCAACTTTGTTCTGCGCTGAAACGCTGTTTTCTGACATTTCAGGGTCTAACTTCAAAAATCATGCAAAACACTTCTAACACCTTCAGATATGTTTCTCTGTGTTGCAAAATAGCTTTTATTCATGCACAGACTGCAAATTTAAAGTGGGACAGAGATTCAGCTTGCATTGCCTGAACCAACTTTGTTCTGCGCTGAAAAGCTGTTTTCTGACATTTCAGGGTCTAACTTCAAAAATCATGCAAAACACTTCTAACACCTTCAGATATGTTTCTCTGTGTTGCAAAATAGGTTTTATTCATGCACAGACTGCAAATTTAAAGTGGGACAGAGATTCAGCTTGCATTGCCTGAACCAACTTTGTTCTGCGCTGAAAAGCTGTTTTCTGACATTTCAGGGTCTAACTTCAAAAATCATGCAAAACACTTCTAACACCTTCAGATATGTTTCTCTGTGTTGCAAAATAGCTTTTATTCATGCACAGAGTGTAAATTTAAAGTGGGACAGAGATTCAGCTTGCATTGCCTGAACCAACTTTGTTCTGCGCTGAAACGCTGTTTTCTGACATTTCAGGGTCTAACTTCAAAAATCATGCAAAACACTTCTAACACCTTTAGATATGTTTCTCTGTGTTGCAAAATAGCTTTTATTCATGCACAGAGTGTAAATTTAAAGTGGGACAGAGATTCAGCTTGCATTGCCTGAACCAACTTTGTTCTGCGCTGAAACGCTGTTTTCTGACATTTCAGGGTCTAACTTCAAAAATCATGCAAAACACTTCTAACACCTTCAGATATGTTTCTCTGTGTTGCAAAATAGGTTTTATTCATGCACAGACTGCAAATTTAAAGTGGGACAGAGATTCAGCTTGCATTGCCTGAACCAAATTTGTTCTGCGCTGAAACGCTGTTTTCTGACATTTCAGGGTCTAACTTCAAAAATCATGCAAAACACTTCTAACACCTTCAGATATGTTTCTCTGTGTTGCAAAATAGGTTTTATTCATGCACAGACTGCAAATTTAAAGTGGGACAGAGATTCAGCTTGCATTGCCTGAACCAACTTTGTTCTGCGCTGAAAAGCTGTTTTCTGACATTTCAGGGTCTAACTTCAAAAATCATGCAAAACACTTCTAACACCTTCAGATATGTTTCTCTGTGTTGCAAAATAGCTTTTATTCATGCACAGAGTGTAAATTTAAAGTGGGACAGAGATTCAGCTTGCATTGCCTGAACCAACTTTGTTCTGCGCTGAAACGCTGTTTTCTGACATTTCAGGGTCTAACTTCAAAAACCATGCAAAACACTTCTAACAACTTCAGATATGTTTCTCTGTGTTGGAAAATAGCTTTTATTCATGCACAGAGTGTAAATTTAAAGTGGGACAGAGATTCAGCTTGCATTGCCTGAACCAACTTTGTTCTGCGCTGAAACGCTGTTTTCTGACATTTCAGGGTCTAACTTCAAAAATCATGCAAAACACTTCTAACACCTTCAGATATGTTTTTCTGTGTTGCAAAATAGGTTTTATTCATGCACAGACTGCAAATTTAAAGTGGGACAGAGATTCAGCTTGCATTGCCTGAACCAACTTTGTTCTGCGCTGAAACGCTGTTTTCTGACATTTCAGGGTCTAACTTCAAAAATCATGCAAAACACTTCTAACACCTTCAGATATGTTTCTCTGTGTTGCAAAATAGGTTTTATTCATGCACAGACTGCAAAGTTAAAGTGGGACCGAGATTCAGCTTGCATTGCCTGAACCAACTTTGTTCTGCGCTGAAAAGCTGTTTTCTGACATTTCAGGGTCTAACTTCAAAAATCATGCAAAACACTTCTAACACCTTCAGATATGTTTCTCTGTGTTGCAAAATAGGTTTTATTCATGCACAGACTGCAAATTTAAAGTGGGACAGAGATTCAGCTTGCATTGCCTGAACCAACTTTGTTCTGCGCTGAAAAGCTGTTTTCTGACATTTCAGGGTCTAACTTCAAAAATCATGCAAAACACTTCTAACACCTTCAGATATGTTTCTCTGTGTTGCAAAATAGGTTTTATTCATGCACAGACTGAAAAGTTAAAGTGGGACCGAGATTCAGCTTGCATTGCCTGAACCAACTTTGTTCTGCGCTGAAAAGCTGTTTTCTGACATTTCAGGGTCTAACTTCAAAAATCATGCAAAACACTTCTAACACCTTCAGATATATTTCTCTGTGTTGCAAAATAGCTTTTATTCATGCACAGAGTGTAAATTTAAAGTGGGACAGAGATTCAGCTTGCATTGCCTGAACCAACTTTGTTCTGCGCTGAAACGCTGTTTTCTGACATTTCAGGGTCTAACTTCAAAAATCATGCAAAACACTTCTAACACCTTCAGATATGTTTCTCTGTGTTGCAAAATAGCTTTTATTCATGCACAGAGTGTAAATTTAAAGTGGGACAGAGATTCAGCTTGCATTGCCTGAACCAACTTTGTTCTGCGCTGAAACGCTGTTTTCTGACATTTCAGGGTCTAACTTCAAAAATCATGCAAAACACTTCTAACACCTTCAGATATGTTTCTCTGTGTTGCAAAATAGCTTTTATTCATGCACAGAGTGTAAATTTAAAGTGGGACAGAGATTCAGCTTGCATTGCCTGAACCAACTTTGTTCTGCGCTGAAAAGCTGTTTTCTGACATTTCAGGGTCTAACTTCAAAAATCATGCAAAACACTTCTAACACCTTCAGATATGTTTCTCTGTGTTGCAAAATAGCTTTTATTCATGCACAGAGTGTAAATTTAAAGTGGGACAGAGATTCAGCTTGCATTGCCTGAACCAACTTTGTTCTGCGCTGAAACGCTGTTTTCTGACATTTCAGGGTCTAACTTCAAAAATCATGCAAAACACTTCTAACAACTTCAGATATGTTTCTCTGTGTTGGAAAATAGCTTTTATTCATGCACAGAGTGTAAATTTAAAGTGGGACAGAGATTCAGCTTGCATTGCCTGAACCAACTTTGTTCTGCGCTGAAACGCTGTTTTCTGACATTTCAGGGTCTAACTTCAAAAATCATGCAAAACACTTCTAACACCTTCAGATATGTTTTTCTGTGTTGCAAAATAGGTTTTATTCATGCACAGACTGCAAATTTAAAGTGGGACAGAGATTCAGCTTGCATTGCCTGAACCAACTTTGTTCTGCGCTGAAACGCTGTTTTCTGACATTTCAGGGTCTAACTTCAAAAATCATGCAAAACACTTCTAACACCTTCAGATATGTTTCTCTGTGTTGCAAAATAGGTTTTATTCATGCACAGACTGCAAAGTTAAAGTGGGACCGAGATTCAGCTTGCATTGCCTGAACCAACTTTGTTCTGCGCTGAAAAGCTGTTTTCTGACATTTCAGGGTCTAACTTCAAAAATCATGCAAAACACTTCTAACACCTTCAGATATGTTTCTCTGTGTTGCAAAATAGGTTTTATTCATGCACAGACTGCAAATTTAAAGTGGGACAGAGATTCAGCTTGCATTGCCTGAACCAACTTTGTTCTGCGCTGAAAAGCTGTTTTCTGACATTTCAGGGTCTAACTTCAAAAATCATGCAAAACACTTCTAACACCTTCAGATATGTTTCTCTGTGTTGCAAAATAGGTTTTATTCATGCACAGACTGAAAAGTTAAAGTGGGACCGAGATTCAGCTTGCATTGCCTGAACCAACTTTGTTCTGCGCTGAAAAGCTGTTTTCTGACATTTCAGGGTCTAACTTCAAAAATCATGCAAAACACTTCTAACACCTTCAGATATATTTCTCTGTGTTGCAAAATAGCTTTTATTCATGCACAGAGTGTAAATTTAAAGTGGGACAGAGATTCAGCTTGCATTGCCTGAACCAACTTTGTTCTGCGCTGAAACGCTGTTTTCTGACATTTCAGGGTCTAACTTCAAAAATCATGCAAAACACTTCTAACACCTTCAGATATGTTTCTCTGTGTTGCAAAATAGCTTTTATTCATGCACAGAGTGTAAATTTAAAGTGGGACAGAGATTCAGCTTGCATTGCCTGAACCAACTTTGTTCTGCGCTGAAACGCTGTTTTCTGACATTTCAGGGTCTAACTTCAAAAATCATGCAAAACACTTCTAACACCTTCAGATATGTTTCTCTGTGTTGCAAAATAGCTTTTATTCATGCACAGAGTGTAAATTTAAAGTGGGACAGAGATTCAGCTTGCATTGCCTGAACCAACTTTGTTCTGCGCTGAAAAGCTGTTTTCTGACATTTCAGGGTCTAACTTCAAAAATCATGCAAAACACTTCTAACACCTTCAGATATGTTTCTCTGTGTTGCAAAATAGGTTTTATTCATGCACAGACTGCAAATTTAAAGTGGGACAGAGATTCAGCTTGCATTGCCTGAACCAACTTTGTTCTGCGCTGAAAAGCTGTTTTCTGACATTTCAGGGTCTAACTTCAAAAATCATGCAAAACACTTCTAACACCTTCAGATATGTTTCTCTGTGTTGCAAAATAGGTTTTATTCATGCACAGACTGAAAAGTTAAAGTGGGACCGAGATTCAGCTTGCATTGCCTGAACCAACTTTGTTCTGCGCTGAAAAGCTGTTTTCTGACATTTCAGGGTCTAACTTCAAAAATCATGCAAAACACTTCTAACACCTTCAGATATATTTCTCTGTGTTGCAAAATAGCTTTTATTCATGCACAGAGTGTAAATTTAAAGTGGGACAGAGATTCAGCTTGCATTGCCTGAACCAACTTTGTTCTGCGCTGAAACGCTGTTTTCTGACATTTCAGGGTCTAACTTCAAAAATCATGCAAAACACTTCTAACACCTTCAGATATGTTTCTCTGTGTTGCAAAATAGCTTTTATTCATGCACAGAGTGTAAATTTAAAGTGGGACAGAGATTCAGCTTGCATTGCCTGAACCAACTTTGTTCTGCGCTGAAACGCTGTTTTCTGACATTTCAGGGTCTAACTTCAAAAATCATGCAAAACACTTCTAACACCTTCAGATATGTTTCTCTGTGTTGCAAAATAGCTTTTATTCATGCACAGAGTGTAAATTTAAAGTGGGACAGAGATTCAGCTTGCATTGCCTGAACCAACTTTGTTCTGCGCTGAAACGCTGTTTTCTGACACTTCAGGGTCTAACTTCAAAAATCATGCAAAACACTTCTAACAACTTTAGATATGTTTCTCTGTGTTGGAAAATAGCTTTTATTCATGCACAGAGTGTAAATTTAAAGTGGGACAGAGATTCAGCTTGCATTGCCTGAACCAACTTTGTTCTGCGCTGAAACGCTGTTTTCTGACATTTCAGGGTCTAACTTCAAAAATCATGCAAAACACTTCTAACACCTTCAGATATGTTTTTCTGTGTTGCAAAATAGGTTTTATTCATGCACAGACTGCAAATTTAAAGTGGGACAGAGATTCAGCTTGCATTGCCTGAACCAACTTTGTTCTGCGCTGAAACGCTGTTTTCTGACATTTCAGGGTCTAACTTCAAAAATCATGCAAAACACTTCTAACACCTTCAGATATGTTTCTCTGTGTTGCAAAATAGGTTTTATTCATGCACAGACTGCAAAGTTAAAGTGGGACCGAGATTCAGCTTGCATTGCCTGAACCAACTTTGTTCTGCGCTGAAAAGCTGTTTTCTGACATTTCAGGGTCTAACTTCAAAAATCATGCAAAACACTTCTAACACCTTCAGATATGTTTCTCTGTGTTGCAAAATAGGTTTTATTCATGCACAGACTGCAAATTTAAAGTGGGACAGAGATTCAGCTTGCATTGCCTGAACCAACTTTGTTCTGCGCTGAAAAGCTGTTTTCTGACATTTCAGGGTCTAACTTCAAAAATCATGCAAAACACTTCTAACACCTTCAGATATGTTTCTCTGTGTTGCAAAATAGGTTTTATTCATGCACAGACTGAAAAGTTAAAGTGGGACCGAGATTCAGCTTGCATTGCCTGAACCAACTTTGTTCTGCGCTGAAAAGCTGTTTTCTGACATTTCAGGGTCTAACTTCAAAAATCATGCAAAACACTTCTAACACCTTCAGATATGTTTCTCTGTGTTGCAAAATAGCTTTTACTCATGCACAGAGTGTAAATTTAAAGTGGGACAGAGATTCAGCTTGCATTGCCTGAACCAACTTTGTTCTGCGCTGAAACGCTGTTTTCTGACATTTCAGGGTCTAACTTCAAAAATCATGCAAAACACTTCTAACACCTTCAGATATGTTTCTCTGTGTTGCAAAATAGCTTTTATTCATGCACAGAGTGTAAATTTAAAGTGGGACAGAGATTCAGCTTGCATTGCCTGAACCAACTTTGTTCTGCGCTGAAACGCTGTTTTCTGACATTTCAGGGTCTAACTTCAAAAATCATGCAAAACACTTCTAACACCTTCAGATATGTTTCTCTGTGTTGCAAAATAGGTTTTATTCATGCACAGACTGCAAATTTAAAGTGGGACAGAGATTCAGCTTGCATTGCCTGAACCAACTTTGTTCTGCGCTGAAAAGCTGTTTTCTGACATTTCAGGGTCTAACTTCAAAAATCATGCAAAACACTTCTAACACCTTCAGATATGTTTCTCTGTGTTGCAAAATAGGTTTTATTCATGCACAGACTGCAAAGTTAAAGTGGGACCGAGATTCAGCTTGCATTGCCTGAACCAACTTTGTTCTGCGCTGAAAAGCTGTTTTATGACATTTCAGGGTCTAACTTCAAAAATCATGCAAAACACTTCTAACACCTTCAGATATGTTTCTCTGTGTTGCAAAATAGCTTTTATTCATGCACAGACTGCAAATTTAAAGTGGGACAGAGATTCAGCTTGCATTGCCTGAACCAACTTTGTTCTGCGCTGAAACGCTGTTTTCTGACATTTCAGGGTCTAACTTCAAAAATCATGCAAAACACTTCTAACACCTTCAGATATGTTTCTCTGTGTTGCAAAATAGCTTTTATTCATGCACAGACTGCAAATTTAAAGTGGGACAGAGATTCAGCTTGCATTGCCTGAACCAACTTTGTTCTGCGCTGAAAAGCTGTTTTCTGACATTTCAGGGTCTAACTTCAAAAATCATGCAAAACACTTCTAACACCTTCAGATATGTTTCTCTGTGTTGCAAAATAGGTTTTATTCATGCACAGACTGCAAATTTAAAGTGGGACCGAGATTCAGCTTGCATTGCCTGAACCAACTTTGTTCTGCGCTGAAAAGCTGTTTTCTGACATTTCAGGGTCTAACTTCAAAAATCATGCAAAACACTTCTAACACCTTCAGATATGTTTCTCTGTGTTGCAAAATAGCTTTTATTCATGCACAGAGTGTAAATTTAAAGTGGGACAGAGATTCAGCTTGCATTGCCTGAACCAACTTTGTTCTGCGCTGAAACGCTGTTTTCTGACATTTCAGGGTCTAACTTCAAAAATCATGCAAAACACTTCTAACACCTTCAGATATGTTTCTCTGTGTTGCAAAATAGGTTTTATTCATGCACAGACTGCAAATTTAAAGTTGGACAGAGATTCAGCTTGCATTGCCTGAACCAACTTTGTTCTGCGCTGAAAAGCTGTTTTCTGACATTTCAGGGTCTAACTTCAAAAATCATGCAAAACACTTATTACACCTTCAGATATGTTTCTCTGTGTTGCAAAATAGCTTTTATTCATGCACAGAGTGTAAATTTAAAGTGGGACAGAGATTCAGCTTGCATTGCCTGAACCAACTTTGTTCTGCGCTGAAACGCTGTTTTCTGACATTTCAGGGTCTAACTTCAAAAATCATGCAAAACACTTCTAACACCTTCAGATTTGTTTCTCTGTGTTGCAAAATAGGTTTTATTCATGCACAGACTGCAAATTTAAAGTGGGACAGAGATTCAGCTTGCATTGCCTGAACCAACTTTGTTCTGCACTGAAAAGCTGTTTTCTGACATTTCAGGGTCTAACTTCAAAAATCATGCAAAACACTTCTAACACCTTCAGATATGTTTCTCTGTGTTGCAAAATAGCTTTTATTCATGCACAGAGTGTAAATTTAAAGTGGGTCAGAGATTCAGCTTGCATTGCCTGAACCAACTTTGTTCTGCGCTGAAACGCTGTTTTCTGACATTTCAGGGTCTAACTTCAAAAATCATGCAAAACACTTCTAACACCTTCAGATATGTTTCTCTGTGTTGCAAAATAGGTTTTATTCATGCACAGACTGCAAATTTAAAGTGGGACAGAGATTCAGCTTGCATTGCCTGAACCAACTTTGTTCTGCGCTGAAAAGCTGTTTTCTGACATTTCAGGGTCTAACTTCAAAAATCATGCAAAACACTTCTAACACCTTCAGATATGTTTCTCTGTGTTGCAAAATAGCTTTTATTCATGCACAGAGTGTAAATTTAAAGTGGGACAGAGATTCAGCTTGCATTGCCTGAACCAACTTTGTTCTGCGCTGAAACGCTGTTTTCTGACATTTCAGGGTCTAACTTCAAAAATCATGCAAAACACTTCTAACACCTTTAGATATGTTTCTCTGTGTTGCAAAATAGATTTTATTCATGCACAGAGTGTAAATTTAAAGTGGGACAGAGATTCAGCTTGCATTGCCTGAACCAACTTTGTTCTGCGCTGAAACGCTGTTTTCTGACATTTCAGGGTCTAACTTCAAAAATCATGCAAAACACTTCTAACACCTTCAGATATGTTTCTCTGTGTTGCAAAATAGGTTTTATTCATGCACAGACTGCAAATTTAAAGTGGGACAGAGATTCAGCTTGCATTGCCTGAACCAAATTTGTTCTGCGCTGAAACGCTGTTTTCTGACATTTCAGGGTCTAACTTCAAAAATCATGCAAAACACTTCTAACACCTTCAGATATGTTTCTCTGTGTTGCAAAATAGGTTTTATTCATGCACAGACTGCAAATTTAAAGTGGGACAGAGATTCAGCTTGCATTGCCTGAACCAACTTTGTTCTGCGCTGAAAAGCTGTTTTCTGACATTTCAGGGTCTAACTTCAAAAATCATGCAAAACACTTCTAACACCTTCAGATATGTTTCTCTGTGTTGCAAAATAGCTTTTATTCATGCACAGAGTGTAAATTTAAAGTGGGACAGAGATTCAGCTTGCATTGCCTGAACCAACTTTGTTCTGCGCTGAAACGCTGTTTTCTGACATTTCAGGGTCTAACTTCAAAAATCATGCAAAACACTTCTAACAACTTCAGATATGTTTCTCTGTGTTGGAAAATAGCTTTTATTAATGCACAGAGTGTAAATTTAAAGTGGGACAGAGATTCAGCTTGCATTGCCTGAACCAACTTTGTTCTGCGCTGAAACGCTGTTTTCTGACATTTCAGGGTCTAACTTCAAAAATCATGCAAAACACTTCTAACACCTTCAGATATGTTTTTCTGTGTTGCAAAATAGGTTTTATTCATGCACAGACTGCAAATTTAAAGTGGGACAGAGATTCAGCTTGCATTGCCTGAACCAACTTTGTTCTGCGCTGAAACGCTGTTTTCTGACATTTCAGGGTCTAACTTCAAAAATCATGCAAAACACTTCTAACACCTTCAGATATGTTTCTCTGTGTTGCAAAATAGGTTTTATTCATGCACAGACTGCAAAGTTAAAGTGGGACCGAGATTCAGCTTGCATTGCCTGAACCAACTTTGTTCTGCGCTGAAACGCTGTTTTCTGACATTTCAGGGTCTAACTTCAAAAATCATGCAAAACACTTCTAACACCTTCAGATATGTTTTTCTGTGTTGCAAAATAGGTTTTATTCATGCACAGACTGCAAATTTAAAGTGGGACAGAGATTCAGCTTGCATTGCCTGAACCAACTTTGTTCTGCGCTGAAACGCTGTTTTCTGACATTTCAGGGTCTAACTTCAAAAATCATGCAAAACACTTCTAACACCTTCAGATATGTTTCTCTGTGTTGCAAAATAGGTTTTATTCATGCACAGACTGCAAAGTTAAAGTGGGACCGAGATTCAGCTTGCATTGCCTGAACCAACTTTGTTCTGCGCTGAAAAGCTGTTTTCTGACATTTCAGGGTCTAACTTCAAAAATCATGCAAAACACTTCTAACACCTTCAGATATGTTTCTCTGTGTTGCAAAATAGGTTTTATTCATGCACAGACTGCAAATTTAAAGTGGGACAGAGATTCAGCTTGCATTGCCTGAACCAACTTTGTTCTGCGCTGAAAAGCTGTTTTCTGACATTTCAGGGTCTAACTTCAAAAATCATGCAAAACACTTCTAACACCTTCAGATATGTTTCTCTGTGTTGCAAAATAGGTTTTATTCATGCACAGACTGAAAAGTTAAAGTGGGACCGAGATTCAGCTTGCATTGCCTGAACCAACTTTGTTCTGCGCTGAAAAGCTGTTTTCTGACATTTCAGGGTCTAACTTCAAAAATCATGCAAAACACTTCTAACACCTTCAGATATATTTCTCTGTGTTGCAAAATAGCTTTTATTCATGCACAGAGTGTAAATTTAAAGTGGGACAGAGATTCAGCTTGCATTGCCTGAACCAACTTTGTTCTGCGCTGAAACGCTGTTTTCTGACATTTCAGGGTCTAACTTCAAAAATCATGCAAAACACTTCTAACACCTTCAGATATGTTTCTCTGTGTTGCAAAATAGCTTTTATTCATGCACAGAGTGTAAATTTAAAGTGGGACAGAGATTCAGCTTGCATTGCCTGAACCAACTTTGTTCTGCGCTGAAACGCTGTTTTCTGACATTTCAGGGTCTAACTTCAAAAATCATGCAAAACACTTCTAACACCTTCAGATATGTTTCTCTGTGTTGCAAAATAGCTTTTATTCATGCACAGAGTGTAAATTTAAAGTGGGACAGAGATTCAGCTTGCATTGCCTGAACCAAATTTGTTCTGCGCTGAAACGCTGTTTTCTGACACTTCAGGGTCTAACTTCAAAAATCATGCAAAACACTTCTAACAACTTTAGATATGTTTCTCTGTGTTGGAAAATAGCTTTTATTCATGCACAGAGTGTAAATTTAAAGTGGGACAGAGATTCAGCTTGCATTGCCTGAACCAACTTTGTTCTGCGCTGAAACGCTGTTTTCTGACATTTCAGGGTCTAACTTCAAAAATCATGCAAAACACTTCTAACACCTTCAGATATGTTTTTCTGTGTTGCAAAATAGGTTTTATTCATGCACAGACTGCAAATTTAAAGTGGGACAGAGATTCAGCTTGCATTGCCTGAACCAACTTTGTTCTGCGCTGAAACGCTGTTTTCTGACATTTCAGGGTCTAACTTCAAAAATCATGCAAAACACTTCTAACACCTTCAGATATGTTTCTCTGTGTTGCAAAATAGGTTTTATTCATGCACAGACTGCAAATTTAAAGTGGGACAGAGATTCAGCTTGCATTGCCTGAACCAACTTTGTTCTGCGCTGAAAAGCTGTTTTCTGACATTTCAGGGTCTAACTTCAAAAATCATGCAAAACACTTCTAACACCTTCAGATATGTTTCTCTGTGTTGCAAAATAGGTTTTATTCATGCACAGACTGAAAAGTTAAAGTGGGACCGAGATTCAGCTTGCATTGCCTGAACCAACTTTGTTCTGCGCTGAAAAGCTGTTTTCTGACATTTCAGGGTCTAACTTCAAAAATCATGCAAAACACTTCTAACACCTTCAGATATATTTCTCTGTGTTGCAAAATAGCTTTTATTCATGCACAGAGTGTAAATTTAAAGTGGGACAGAGATTCAGCTTGCATTGCCTGAACCAACTTTGTTCTGCGCTGAAACGCTGTTTTCTGACATTTCAGGGTCTAACTTCAAAAATCATGCAAAACACTTCTAACACCTTCAGATATGCTTCTCTGTGTTGCAAAATAGCTTTTATTCATGCACAGAGTGTAAATTTAAAGTGGGACAGAGATTCAGCTTGCATTGCCTGAACCAACTTTGTTCTGCGCTGAAACGCTGTTTTCTGACATTTCAGGGTCTAACTTCAAAAATCATGCAAAACACTTCTAACACCTTCAGATATGTTTCTCTGTGTTGCAAAATAGCTTTTATTCATGCACAGAGTGTAAATTTAAAGTGGGACAGAGATTCAGCTTGCATTGCCTGAACCAACTTTGTTCTGCGCTGAAACGCTGTTTTCTGACACTTCAGGGTCTAACTTCAAAAATCATGCAAAACACTTCTAACAACTTTAGATATGTTTCTCTGTGTTGGAAAATAGCTTTTATTCATGCACAGAGTGTAAATTTAAAGTGGGACAGAGATTCAGCTTGCATTGCCTGAACCAACTTTGTTCTGCGCTGAAACGCTGTTTTCTGACATTTCAGGGTCTAACTTCAAAAATCATGCAAAACACTTCTAACACCTTCAGATATGTTTTTCTGTGTTGCAAAATAGGTTTTATTCATGCACAGACTGCAAATTTAAAGTGGGACAGAGATTCAGCTTGCATTGCCTGAACCAACTTTGTTCTGCGCTGAAACGCTGTTTTCTGACATTTCAGGGTCTAACTTCAAAAATCATGCAAAACACTTCTAACACCTTCAGATATGTTTCTCTGTGTTGCAAAATAGGTTTTATTCATGCACAGACTGCAAAGTTAAAGTGGGACCGAGATTCAGCTTGCATTGCCTGAACCAACTTTGTTCTGCGCTGAAAAGCTGTTTTCTGACATTTCAGGGTCTAACTTCAAAAATCATGCAAAACACTTCTAACACCTTCAGATATGTTTCTCTGTGTTGCAAAATAGGTTTTATTCATGCACAGACTGCAAATTTAAAGTGGGACAGAGATTCAGCTTGCATTGCCTGAACCAACTTTGTTCTGCGCTGAAAAGCTGTTTTCTGACATTTCAGGGTCTAACTTCAAAAATCATGCAAAACACTTCTAACACCTTCAGATATGTTTCTCTGTGTTGCAAAATAGGTTTTATTCATGCACAGACTGAAAAGTTAAAGTGGGACCGAGATTCAGCTTGCATTGCCTGAACCAACTTTGTTCTGCGCTGAAAAGCTGTTTTCTGACATTTCAGGGTCTAACTTCAAAAATCATGCAAAACACTTCTAACACCTTCAGATATGTTTCTCTGTGTTGCAAAATAGCTTTTACTCATGCACAGAGTGTAAATTTAAAGTGGGACAGAGATTCAGCTTGCATTGCCTGAACCAACTTTGTTCTGCGCTGAAACGCTGTTTTCTGACATTTCAGGGTCTAACTTCAAAAATCATGCAAAACACTTCTAACACCTTCAGATATGTTTCTCTGTGTTGCAAAATAGCTTTTATTCATGCACAGAGTGTAAATTTAAAGTGGGACAGAGATTCAGCTTGCATTGCCTGAACCAACTTTGTTCTGCGCTGAAACGCTGTTTTCTGACATTTCAGGGTCTAACTTCAAAAATCATGCAAAACACTTCTAACACCTTCAGATATGTTTCTCTGTGTTGCAAAATAGGTTTTATTCATGCACAGACTGCAAATTTAAAGTGGGACAGAGATTCAGCTTGCATTGCCTGAACCAACTTTGTTCTGCGCTGAAAAGCTGTTTTCTGACATTTCAGGGTCTAACTTCAAAAATCATGCAAAACACTTCTAACACCTTCAGATATGTTTCTCTGTGTTGCAAAATAGGTTTTATTCATGCACAGACTGAAAAGTTAAAGTGGGACCGAGATTCAGCTTGCATTGCCTGAACCAACTTTGTTCTGCGCTGAAAAGCTGTTTTCTGACATTTCAGGGTCTAACTTCAAAAATCATGCAAAACACTTCTAACACCTTCAGATATGTTTCTCTGTGTTGCAAAATAGCTTTTACTCATGCACAGAGTGTAAATTTAAAGTGGGACAGAGATTCAGCTTGCATTGCCTGAACCAACTTTGTTCTGCGCTGAAACGCTGTTTTCTGACATTTCAGGGTCTAACTTCAAAAATCATGCAAAACACTTCTAACACCTTCAGATATGTTTCTCTGTGTTGCAAAATAGCTTTTATTCATGCACAGAGTGTAAATTTAAAGTGGGACAGAGATTCAGCTTGCATTGCCTGAACCAACTTTGTTCTGCGCTGAAACGCTGTTTTCTGACATTTCAGGGTCTAACTTCAAAAATCATGCAAAACACTTCTAACACCTTCAGATATGTTTCTCTGTGTTGCAAAATAGGTTTTATTCATGCACAGACTGCAAATTTAAAGTGGGACAGAGATTCAGCTTGCATTGCCTGAACCAACTTTGTTCTGCGCTGAAAAGCTGTTTTCTGACATTTCAGGGTCTAACTTCAAAAATCATGCAAAACACTTCTAACACCTTCAGATATGTTTCTCTGTGTTGCAAAATAGGTTTTATTCATGCACAGACTGCAAATTTAAAGTGGGACAGAGATTCAGCTTGCATTGCCTGAACCAACTTTGTTCTGCGCTGAAAAGCTGTTTTCTGACATTTCAGGGTCTAACTTCAAAAATCATGCAAAACACTTCTAACACCTTCAGATATGTTTCTCTGTGTTGCAAAATAGCTTTTATTCATGCACAGAGTGTAAATTTAAAGTGGGACAGAGATTCAGCTTGCATTGCCTGAACCAACTTTGTTCTGCGCTGAAACGCTGTTTTCTGACATTTCAGGGTCTAACTTCAAAAATCATGCAAAACACTTCTAACAACTTCAGATATGTTTCTCTGTGTTGGAAAATAGCTTTTATTCATGCACAGAGTGTACATTTAAAGTGGGACAGAGATTCAGCTTGCATTGCCTGAACCAACTTTGTTCTGCGCTGAAACGCTGTTTTCTGACATTTCAGGGTCTAACTTCAAAAATCATGCAAAACACTTCTAACACCTTCAGATATGTTTTTCTGTGTTGCAAAATAGGTTTTATTCATGCACAGACTGCAAATTTAAAGTGGGACAGAGATTCAGCTTGCATTGCCTGAACCAACTTTGTTCTGCGCTGAAACGCTGTTTTCTGACATTTCAGGGTCTAACTTCAAAAATCATGCAAAACACTTCTAACACCTTCAGATATGTTTCTCTGTGTTGCAAAATAGGTTTTATTCATGCACAGACTGCAAAGTTAAAGTGGGACCGAGATTCAGCTTGCATTGCCTGAACCAACTTTGTTCTGCGCTGAAACGCTGTTTTCTGACATTTCAGGGTCTAACTTCAAAAATCATGCAAAACACTTCTAACACCTTCAGATATGTTTCTCTGTGTTGCAAAATAGCTTTTATTCATGCACAGAGTGTAAATTTAAAGTGGGACAGAGATTCAGCTTGCATTGCCTGAACCAACTTTGTTCTGCGCTGAAACGCTGTTTTCTGACATTTCAGGGTCTAACTTCAAAAATCATGCAAAACACTTCTAACACCTTCAGATATATTTCTCTGTGTTGCAAAATAGGTTTTATTCATGCACAGACTGCAAAGTTAAAGTGGGACCGAGATTCAGCTTGCATTGCCTGAACCAACTTTGTTCTGCGCTGAAAAGCTGTTTTCTGACATTTCAGGGTCTAACTTCAAAAATCATGCAAAACACTTCTAACACCTTCAGATATGTTTCTCTGTGTTGCAAAATAGCTTTTATTCATGCACAGAGTGTAAATTTAAAGTGGGACAGAGATTCAGCTTGCATTGCCTGAACCAACTTTGTTCTGCGCTGAAACGCTGTTTTCTGACATTTCAGGGTCTAACTTCAAAAATCATGCAAAACACTTCTAACACCTTCAGATATGTTTCTCTGTGTTGCAAAATAGGTTTTATTCATGCACAGACTGCAAATTTAAAGTGGGACAGAGATTCAGCTTGCATTGCCTGAACCAACTTTGTTCTGCGCTGAAAAGCTGTTTTCTGACATTTCAGGGTCTAACTTCAAAAATCATGCAAAACACTTCTAACACCTTCAGATATGTTTCTCTGTGTTGCAAAATAGGTTTTATTCATGCACAGACTGCAAATTTAAAGTGGGACAGAGATTCAGCTTGCATTGCCTGAACCAACTTTGTTCTGCGCTGAAAAGCTGTTTTCTGACATTTCAGGGTCTAACTTCAAAAATCATGCAAAACACTTCTAACACCTTCAGATATGTTTCTCTGTGTTGCAAAATAGGTTTTATTCATGCACAGACTGCAAATTTAAAGTGGGACAGAGATTCAGCTTGCATTGCCTGAACCAACTTTGTTCTGCGCTGAAAAGCTGTTTTCTGACATTTCAGGGTCTAACTTCAAAAATCATGCAAAACACTTCTAACACCTTCAGATATGTTTCTCTGTGTTGCAAAATAGCTTTTATTCATGCACAGAGTGTAAATTTAAAGTGGGACAGAGATTCAGCTTGCATTGCCTGAACCAACTTTGTTCTGCGCTGAAACGCTGTTTTCTGACATTTCAGGGTCTAACTTCAAAAATCATGCAAAACACTTCTAACACCTTTAGATATGTTTCTCTGTGTTGCAAAATAGCTTTTATTCATGCACAGAGTGTAAATTTAAAGTGGGACAGAGATTCAGCTTGCATTGCCTGAACCAACTTTGTTCTGCGCTGAAACGCTGTTTTCTGACATTTCAGGGTCTAACTTCAAAAATCATGCAAAACACTTCTAACACCTTCAGATATGTTTCTCTGTGTTGCAAAATAGGTTTTATTCATGCACAGACTGCAAATTTAAAGTGGGACAGAGATTCAGCTTGCATTGCCTGAACCAAATTTGTTCTGCGCTGAAACGCTGTTTTCTGACATTTCAGGGTCTAACTTCAAAAATCATGCAAAACACTTCTAACACCTTCAGATATGTTTCTCTGTGTTGCAAAATAGGTTTTATTCATGCACAGACTGCAAATTTAAAGTGGGACAGAGATTCAGCTTGCATTGCCTGAACCAACTTTGTTCTGCGCTGAAAAGCTGTTTTCTGACATTTCAGGGTCTAACTTCAAAAATCATGCAAAACACTTCTAACACCTTCAGATATGTTTCTCTGTGTTGCAAAATAGCTTTTATTCATGCACAGAGTGTAAATTTAAAGTGGGACAGAGATTCAGCTTGCATTGCCTGAACCAACTTTGTTCTGCGCTGAAAAGCTGTTTTCTGACATTTCAGGGTCTAACTTCAAAAATCATGCAAAACACTTCTAACAACTTCAGATATGTTTCTCTGTGTTGGAAAATAGCTTTTATTCATGCACAGAGTGTAAATTTAAAGTGGGACAGAGATTCAGCTTGCATTGCCTGAACCAACTTTGTTCTGCGCTGAAACGCTGTTTTCTGACATTTCAGGGTCTAACTTCAAAAATCATGCAAAACACTTCTAACACCTTCAGATATGTTTTTCTGTGTTGCAAAATAGGTTTTATTCATGCACAGACTGCAAATTTAAAGTGGGACAGAGATTCAGCTTGCATTGCCTGAACCAACTTTGTTCTGCGCTGAAACGCTGTTTTCTGACATTTCAGGGTCTAACTTCAAAAATCATGCAAAACACTTCTAACACCTTCAGATATGTTTCTCTGTGTTGCAAAATAGGTTTTATTCATGCACAGACTGCAAAGTTAAAGTGGGACCGAGATTCAGCTTGCATTGCCTGAACCAACTTTGTTCTGCGCTGAAAAGCTGTTTTCTGACATTTCAGGGTCTAACTTCAAAAATCATGCAAAACACTTCTAACACCTTCAGATATGTTTCTCTGTGTTGCAAAATAGGTTTTATTCATGCACAGACTGCAAATTTAAAGTGGGACAGAGATTCAGCTTGCATTGCCTGAACCAACTTTGTTCTTGCGCTGAAAAGCTGTTTTCTGACATTTCAGGGTCTAACTTCAAAAATCATGCAAAACACTTCTAACACCTTCAGATATGTTTCTCTGTGTTGCAAAATAGGTTTTATTCATGCACAGACTGAAAAGTTAAAGTGGGACCGAGATTCAGCTTGCATTGCCTGAACCAACTTTGTTCTGCGCTGAAAAGCTGTTTTCTGACATTTCAGGGTCTAACTTCAAAAATCATGCAAAACACTTCTAACACCTTCAGATATGTTTCTCTGTGTTGCAAAATAGCTTTTATTCATGCACAGAGTGTAAATTTAAAGTGGGACAGAGATTCAGCTTGCATTGCCTGAACCAACTTTGTTCTGCGCTGAAAAGCTGTTTTCTGACATTTCAGGGTCTAACTTCAAAAATCATGCAAAACACTTCTAACACCTTCAGATATGTTTCTCTGTGTTGCAAAATAGCTTTTATTCATGCACAGAGTGTAAATTTAAAGTGGGACAGAGATTCAGCTTGCATTGCCTGAACCAACTTTGTTCTGCGCTGAAACGCTGTTTTCTGACATTTCAGGGTCTAACTTCAAAAATCATGCAAAACACTTCTAACAACTTCAGATATGTTTCTCTGTGTTGGAAAATAGCTTTTATTCATGCACAGAGTGTAAATTTAAAGTGGGACAGAGATTCAGCTTGCATTGCCTGAACCAACTTTGTTCTGCGCTGAAACGCTGTTTTCTGACATTTCAGGGTCTAACTTCAAAAATCATGCAAAACACTTCTAACACCTTCAGATATGTTTTTCTGTGTTGCAAAATAGGTTTTATTCATGCACAGACTGCAAATTTAAAGTGGGACAGAGATTCAGCTTGCATTGCCTGAACCAACTTTGTTCTGCGCTGAAACGCTGTTTTCTGACATTTCAGGGTCTAACTTCAAAAATCATGCAAAACACTTCTAACACCTTCAGATATGTTTCTCTGTGTTGCAAAATAGGTTTTATTCATGCACAGACTGCAAAGTTAAAGTGGGACCGAGATTCAGCTTGCATTGCCTGAACCAACTTTGTTCTGCGCTGAAAAGCTGTTTTCTGACATTTCAGGGTCTAACTTCAAAAATCATGCAAAACACTTCTAACACCTTCAGATATGTTTCTCTGTGTTGCAAAATAGGTTTTATTCATGCACAGACTGCAAATTTAAAGTGGGACAGAGATTCAGCTTGCATTGCCTGAACCAACTTTGTTCTGCGCTGAAAAGCTGTTTTCTGACATTTCAGGGTCTAACTTCAAAAATCATGCAAAACACTTCTAACACCTTCAGATATGTTTCTCTGTGTTGCAAAATAGGTTTTATTCATGCACAGACTGCAAATTTAAAGTGGGACAGAGATTCAGCTTGCATTGCCTGAACCAACTTTGTTCTTGCGCTGAAAAGCTGTTTTCTGACATTTCAGGGTCTAACTTCAAAAATCATGCAAAACACTTCTAACACCTTCAGATATGTTTCTCTGTGTTGCAAAATAGGTTTTATTCATGCACAGACTGAAAAGTTAAAGTGGGACAGAGATTCAGCTTGCATTGCCTGAACCAACTTTGTTCTGCGCTGAAAAGCTGTTTTCTGACATTTCAGGGTCTAACTTCAAAAATCATGCAAAACACTTCTAACACCTTCAGATATGTTTCTCTGTGTTGCAAAATAGGTTTTATTCATGCACAGACTGCAAAGTTAAAGTGGGACCGAGATTCAGCTTGCATTGCCTGAACCAACTTTGTTCTGCGCTGAAAAGCTGTTTTCTGACATTTCAGGGTCTAACTTCAAAAATCATGCAAAACACTTCTAACACCTTCAGATATGTTTCTCTGTGTTGCAAAATAGGTTTTATTCATGCACAGACTGCAAATTTAAAGTGGGACAGAGATTCAGCTTGCATTGCCTGAACCAACTTTGTTCTGCGCTGAAAAGCTGTTTTCTGACATTTCAGGGTCTAACTTCAAAAATCATGCAAAACACTTCTAACACCTTCAGATATGTTTCTCTGTGTTGCAAAATAGGTTTTATTCATGCACAGACTGCAAATTTAAAGTGGGACAGAGATTCAGCTTGCATTGCCTGAACCAACTTTGTTCTTGCGCTGAAAAGCTGTTTTCTGACATTTCAGGGTCTAACTTCAAAAATCATGCAAAACACTTCTAACACCTTCAGATATGTTTCTCTGTGTTGCAAAATAGGTTTTATTCATGCACAGACTGAAAAGTTAAAGTGGGACCGAGATTCAGCTTGCATTGCCTGAACCAACTTTGTTCTGCGCTGAAAAGCTGTTTTCTGACATTTCAGGGTCTAACTTCAAAAATCATGCAAAACACTTCTAACACCTTCAGATATATTTCTCTGTGTTGCAAAATAGCTTTTATTCATGCACAGAGTGTAAATTTAAAGTGGGACAGAGATTCAGCTTGCATTGCCTGAACCAACTTTGTTCTGCGCTGAAACGCTGTTTTCTGACATTTCAGGGTCTAACTTCAAAAATCATGCAAAACACTTCTAACACCTTCAGATATGTTTCTCTGTGTTGCAAAATAGCTTTTATTCATGCACAGAGTGTAAATTTAAAGTGGGACAGAGATTCAGCTTGCATTGCCTGAACCAACTTTGTTCTGCGCTGAAACGCTGTTTTCTGACATTTCAGGGTCTAACTTCAAAAATCATGCAAAACACTTCTAACACCTTCAGATATGTTTCTCTGTGTTGCAAAATAGCTTTTATTCATGCACAGAGTGTAAATTTAAAGTGGGACAGAGATTCAGCTTGCATTGCCTGAACCAACTTTGTTCTGCGCTGAAAAGCTGTTTTCTGACATTTCAGGGTCTAACTTCAAAAATCATGCAAAACACTTCTAACACCTTCAGATATGTTTCTCTGTGTTGCAAAATAGCTTTTATTCATGCACAGAGTGTAAATTTAAAGTGGGACAGAGATTCAGCTTGCATTGCCTGAACCAACTTTGTTCTGCGCTGAAACGCTGTTTTCTGACATTTCAGGGTCTAACTTCAAAAATCATGCAAAACACTTCTAACAACTTCAGATATGTTTCTCTGTGTTGGAAAATAGCTTTTATTCATGCACAGTGTAAATTTAAAGTGGGACAGAGATTCAGCTTGCATTGCCTGAACCAACTTTGTTCTGCGCTGAAACGCTGTTTTCTGACATTTCAGGGTCTAACTTCAAAAATCATGCAAAACACTTCTAACACCTTCAGATATGTTTTTCTGTGTTGCAAAATAGGTTTTATTCATGCACAGACTGCAAATTTAAAGTGGGACAGAGATTCAGCTTGCATTGCCTGAACCAACTTTGTTCTGCGCTGAAACGCTGTTTTCTGACATTTCAGGGTCTAACTTCAAAAATCATGCAAAACACTTCTAACACCTTCAGATATGTTTCTCTGTGTTGCAAAATAGGTCTTATTCATGCACAGACTGCAAAGTTAAAGTGGGACCGAGATTCAGCTTGCATTGCCTGAACCAACTTTGTTCTGCGCTGAAAAGCTGTTTTCTGACATTTCAGGGTCTAACTTCAAAAATCATGCAAAACACTTCTAACACCTTCAGATATGTTTCTCTGTGTTGCAAAATAGGTTTTATTCATGCACAGACTGCAAAGTTAAAGTGGGACCGAGATTCAGCTTGCATTGCCTGAACCAACTTTGTTCTGCGCTGAAAAGCTGTTTTCTGACATTTCAGGGTCTAACTTCAAAAATCATGCAAAACACTTCTAACACCTTCAGATATGTTTCTCTGTGTTGCAAAATAGGTTTTATTCATGCACAGACTGCAAATTTAAAGTGGGACAGAGATTCAGCTTGCATTGCCTGAACCAACTTTGTTCTGCGCTGAAAAGCTGTTTTCTGACATTTCAGGGTCTAACTTCAAAAATCATGCAAAACACTTCTAACACCTTCAGATATGTTTCTCTGTGTTGCAAAATAGGTTTTATTCATGCACAGACTGAAAAGTTAAAGTGGGACCGAGATTCAGCTTGCATTGCCTGAACCAACTTTGTTCTGCGCTGAAAAGCTGTTTTCTGACATTTCAGGGTCTAACTTCAAAAATCATGCAAAACACTTCTAACACCTTCAGATATGTTTCTCTGTGTTGCAAAATAGCTTTTACTCATGCACAGAGTGTAAATTTAAAGTGGGACAGAGATTCAGCTTGCATTGCCTGAACCAACTTTGTTCTGCGCTGAAACGCTGTTTTCTGACATTTCAGGGTCTAACTTCAAAAATCATGCAAAACACTTCTAACACCTTCAGATATGTTTCTCTGTGTTGCAAAATAGCTTTTATTCATGCACAGAGTGTAAATTTAAAGTGGGACAGAGATTCAGCTTGCATTGCCTGAACCAACTTTGTTCTGCGCTGAAACGCTGTTTTCTGACATTTCAGGGTCTAACTTCAAAAATCATGCAAAACACTTCTAACACCTTCAGATATGTTTCTCTGTGTTGCAAAATAGGTTTTATTCATGCACAGACTGCAAATTTAAAGTGGGACAGAGATTCAGCTTGCATTGCCTGAACCAACTTTGTTCTGCGCTGAAAAGCTGTTTTCTGACATTTCAGGGTCTAACTTCAAAAATCATGCAAAACACTTCTAACACCTTCAGATATGTTTCTCTGTGTTGCAAAATAGGTTTTATTCATGCACAGACTGCAAATTTAAAGTGGGACAGAGATTCAGCTTGCATTGCCTGAACCAACTTTGTTCTGCGCTGAAACGCTGTTTTCTGACATTTCAGGGTCTAACTTCAAAAATCATGCAAAACACTTCTAACAACTTCAGATATGTTTCTCTGTGTTGGAAAATAGCTTTTATTCATGCACAGAGTGTATATTTAAAGTGGGACAGAGATTCAGCTTGCATTGCCTGAACCAACTTTGTTCTGCGCTGAAACGCTGTTTTCTGACATTTCAGGGTCTAACTTCAAAAATCATGCAAAACACTTCTAACACCTTCAGATATGTTTTTCTGTGTTGCAAAATAGGTTTTATTCATGCACAGACTGCAAATTTAAAGTGGGACAGAGATTCAGCTTGCATTGCCTGAACCAACTTTGTTCTGCGCTGAAACGCTGTTTTCTGACATTTCAGGGTCTAACTTCAAAAATCATGCAAAACACTTCTAACACCTTCAGATATGTTTCTCTGTGTTGCAAAATAGCTTTTATTCATGCACAGACTGCAAATTTAAAGTGGGACAGAGATTCAGCTTGCATTGCCTGAACCAACTTTGTTCTGCGCTGAAAAGCTGTTTTATGACATTTCAGGGTCTAACTTCAAAAATCATGCAAAACACTTCTAACACCTTCAGATATGTTTCTCTGTGTTGCAAAATAGGTTTTATTCATGCACAGACTGAAAAGTTAAAGTGGGACCGAGATTCAGCTTGCATTGCCTGAACCAACTTTGTTCTGCGCTGAAAAGCTGTTTTCTGACATTTCAGGGTCTAACTTCAAAAATCATGCAAAACACTTCTAACACCTTCAGATATATTTCTCTGTGTTGCAAAATAGCTTTTATTCATGCACAGAGTGTAAATTTAAAGTGGGACAGAGATTCAGCTTGCATTGCCTGAACCAACTTTGTTCTGCGCTGAAACGCTGTTTTCTGACATTTCAGGGTCTAACTTCAAAAATCATGCAAAACACTTCTAACACCTTCAGATATGTTTCTCTGTGTTGCAAAATAGCTTTTATTCATGCACAGAGTGTAAATTTAAAGTGGGACAGAGATTCAGCTTGCATTGCCTGAACCAACTTTGTTCTGCGCTGAAACGCTGTTTTCTGACATTTCAGGGTCTAACTTCAAAAATCATGCAAAACACTTCTAACACCTTCAGATATGTTTCTCTGTGTTGCAAAATAGCTTTTATTCATGCACAGAGTGTAAATTTAAAGTGGGACAGAGATTCAGCTTGCATTGCCTGAACCAACTTTGTTCTGCGCTGAAACGCTGTTTTCTGACATTTCAGGGTCTAACTTCAAAAATCATGCAAAACACTTCTTACACCTTCAGATATGTTTCTCTGTGTTGCAAAATAGGTTTTATTCATGCACAGACTGCAAAGTTAAAGTGGGACCGAGATTCAGCTTGCATTGCCTGAACCAACTTTGTTCTGCGCTGAAAAGCTGTTTTCTGACATTTCAGGGTCTAACTTCAAAAATCATGCAAAACACTTCTAACACCTTCAGATATGTTTCTCTGTGTTGCAAAATAGGTTTTATTCATGCACAGACTGCAAATTTAAAGTGGGACAGAGATTCAGCTTGCATTGCCTGAACCAACTTTGTTCTGCGCTGAAAAGCTGTTTTCTGACATTTCAGGGTCTAACTTCAAAAATCATGCAAAACACTTCTAACACCTTCAGATATGTTTCTCTGTGTTGCAAAATAGGTTTTATTCATGCACAGACTGAAAAGTTAAAGTGGGACCGAGATTCAGCTTGCATTGCCTGAACCAACTTTGTTCTGCGCTGAAAAGCTGTTTTCTGACATTTCAGGGTCTAACTTCAAAAATCATGCAAAACACTTCTAACACCTTCAGATATGTTTCTCTGTGTTGCAAAATAGCTTTTACTCATGCACAGAGTGTAAATTTAAAGTGGGACAGAGATTCAGCTTGCATTGCCTGAACCAACTTTGTTCTGCGCTGAAAAGCTGTTTTCTGACATTTCAGGGTCTAACTTCAAAAATCATGCAAAACACTTCTAACACCTTCAGATATGTTTCTCTGTGTTGCAAAATAGGTTTTATTCATGCACAGACTGCAAATTTAAAGTGGGACAGAGATTCAGCTTGCATTGCCTGAACCAACTTTGTTCTGCGCTGAAAAGCTGTTTTCTGACATTTCAGGGTCTAACTTCAAAAATCATGCAAAACACTTCTAACACCTTCAGATATGTTTCTCTGTGTTGCAAAATAGGTTTTATTCATGCACAGACTGAAAAGTTAAAGTGGGACCGAGATTCAGCTTGCATTGCCTGAACCAACTTTGTTCTGCGCTGAAAAGCTGTTTTCTGACATTTCAGGGTCTAACTTCAAAAATCATGCAAAACACTTCTAACACCTTCAGATATGTTTCTCTGTGTTGCAAAATAGCTTTTACTCATGCACAGAGTGTAAATTTAAAGTGGGACAGAGATTCAGCTTGCATTGCCTGAACCAACTTTGTTCTGCGCTGAAACGCTGTTTTCTGACATTTCAGGGTCTAACTTCAAAAATCATGCAAAACACTTCTAACACCTTCAGATATGTTTCTCTGTGTTGCAAAATAGCTTTTATTCATGCACAGAGTGTAAATTTAAAGTGGGACAGAGATTCAGCTTGCATTGCCTGAACCAACTTTGTTCTGCGCTGAAACGCTGTTTTCTGACATTTCAGGGTCTAACTTCAAAAATCATGCAAAACACTTCTAACACCTTCAGATATGTTTCTCTGTGTTGCAAAATAGGTTTTATTCATGCACAGACTGCAAATTTAAAGTGGGACAGAGATTCAGCTTGCATTGCCTGAACCAACTTTGTTCTGCGCTGAAAAGCTGTTTTCTGACATTTCAGGGTCTAACTTCAAAAATCATGCAAAACACTTCTAACACCTTCAGATATGTTTTTCTGTGTTGCAAAATAGCTTTTATTCATGCACAGAGTGTAAATTTAAAGTGGGACAGAGATTCAGCTTGCATTGCCTGAACCAACTTTGTTCTGCGCTGAAACGCTGTTTTCTGACATTTCAGGGTCTAACTTCAAAAATCATGCAAAACACTTCTAACACCTTTAGATATGTTTCTCTGTGTTGCAAAATAGCTTTTATTCATGCACAGAGTGTAAATTTAAAGTGGGACAGAGATTCAGCTTGCATTGCCTGAACCAACTTTGTTCTGCGCTGAAACGCTGTTTTCTGACATTTCAGGGTCTAACTTCAAAAATCATGCAAAACACTTCTAACACCTTCAGATATGTTTCTCTGTGTTGCAAAATAGGTTTTATTCATGCACAGACTGCAAATTTAAAGTGGGACAGAGATTCAGCTTGCATTGCCTGAACCAAATTTGTTCTGCGCTGAAACGCTGTTTTCTGACATTTCAGGGTCTAACTTCAAAAATCATGCAAAACACTTCTAACACCTTCAGATATGTTTCTCTGTGTTGCAAAATAGGTTTTATTCATGCACAGACTGCAAATTTAAAGTGGGACAGAGATTCAGCTTGCATTGCCTGAACCAACTTTGTTCTGCGCTGAAAAGCTGTTTTCTGACATTTCAGGGTCTAACTTCAAAAATCATGCAAAACACTTCTAACACCTTCAGATATGTTTCTTTGTGTTGCAAAATAGCTTTTATTCATGCACAGAGTGTAAATTTAAAGTGGGACAGAGATTCAGCTTGCATTGCCTGAACCAACTTTGTTCTGCGCTGAAACGCTGTTTTCTGACATTTCAGGGTCTAACTTCAAAAATCATGCAAAACACTTCTAACAACTTCAGATATGTTTCTCTGTGTTGGAAAATAGCTTTTATTCATGCACAGAGTGTAAATTTAAAGTGGGACAGAGATTCAGCTTGCATTGCCTGAACCAACTTTGTTCTGCGCTGAAACGCTGTTTTCTGACATTTCAGGGTCTAACTTCAAAAATCATGCAAAACACTTCTAACACCTTCAGATATGTTTTTCTGTGTTGCAAAATAGGTTTTATTCATGCACAGACTGCAAATTTAAAGTGGGACAGAGATTCAGCTTGCATTGCCTGAACCAACTTTGTTCTGCGCTGAAACGCTGTTTTCTGACATTTCAGGGTCTAACTTCAAAAATCATGCAAAACACTTCTAACACCTTCAGATATGTTTCTCTGTGTTGCAAAATAGGTTTTATTCATGCACAGACTGCAAATTTAAAGTGGGACAGAGATTCAGCTTGCATTGCCTGAACCAACTTTGTTCTGCGCTGAAAAGCTGTTTTCTGACATTTCAGGGTCTAACTTCAAAAATCATGCAAAACACTTCTAACACCTTCAGATATGTTTCTCTGTGTTGCAAAATAGCTTTTATTCATGCACAGAGTGTAAATTTAAAGTGGGACAGAGATTCAGCTTGCATTGCCTGAACCAACTTTGTTCTGCACTGAAACGCTGTTTTCTGACATTTCAGGGTCTAACTTCAAAAATCATGCAAAACACTTCTAACAACTTCAGATATGTTTCTCTGTGTTGGAAAATAGCTTTTATTCATGCACAGAGTGTAAATTTAAAGTGGGACAGAGATTCAGCTTGCATTGCCTGAACCAACTTTGTTCTGCGCTGAAACGCTGTTTTCTGACATTTCAGGGTCTAACTTCAAAAATCATGCAAAACACTTCTAACACCTTCAGATATGTTTTTCTGTGTTGCAAAATAGGTTTTATTCATGCACAGACTGCAAATTTAAAGTGGGACAGAGATTCAGCTTGCATTGCCTGAACCAACTTTGTTCTGCGCTGAAACGCTGTTTTCTGACATTTCAGGGTCTAACTTCAAAAATCATGCAAAACACTTCTAACACCTTCAGATATGTTTCTCTGTGTTGCAAAATAGGTTTTATTCATGCACAGACTGCAAAGTTAAAGTGGGACCGAGATTCAGCTTGCATTGCCTGAACCAACTTTGTTCTACGCTGAAAAGCTGTTTTCTGACATTTCAGGGTCTAACTTCAAAAATCATGCAAAACACTTCTAACACCTTCAGATATGTTTCTCTGTGTTGCAAAATAGGTTTTATTCATGCACAGACTGCAAATTTAAAGTGGGACAGAGATTCAGCTTGCATTGCCTGAACCAACTTTGTTCTGCGCTGAAAAGCTGTTTTCTGACATTTCAGGGTCTAACTTCAAAAATCATGCAAAACACTTCTAACACCTTCAGATATGTTTCTCTGTGTTGCAAAATAGGTTTTATTCATGCACAGACTGAAAAGTTAAAGTGGGACCGAGATTCAGCTTGCATTGCCTGAACCAACTTTGTTCTGCGCTGAAAAGCTGTTTTCTGACATTTCAGGGTCTAACTTCAAAAATCATGCAAAACACTTCTAACACCTTCAGATATATTTCTCTGTGTTGCAAAATAGCTTTTATTCATGCACAGAGTGTAAATTTAAAGTGGGACAGAGATTCAGCTTGCATTGCCTGAACCAACTTTGTTCTGCGCTGAAACGCTGTTTTCTGACATTTCAGGGTCTAACGTCAAAAATCATGCAAAACACTTCTAACACCTTCAGATATGTTTCTCTGTGTTGCAAAATAGCTTTTATTCATGCACAGAGTGTAAATTTAAAGTGGGACAGAGATTCAGCTTGCATTGCCTGAACCAACTTTGTTCTGCGCTGAAACGCTGTTTTCTGACATTTCAGGGTCTAACTTCAAAAATCATGCAAAACACTTCTAACACCTTCATATATGTTTCTCTGTGTTGCAAAATAGCTTTTATTCATGCACAGAGTGTAAATTTAAAGTGGGACAGAGATTCAGCTTGCATTGCCTGAACCAACTTTGTTCTGCGCTGAAACGCTGTTTTCTGACATTTCAGGGTCTAACTTCAAAAATCATGCAAAACACTTCTAACACCTTCATATATGTTTCTCTGTGTTGCAAAATAGCTTTTATTCATGCACAGAGTGTAAATTTAAAGTGGGACAGAGATTCAGCTTGCATTGCCTGAACCAACTTTATTCTGCGCTGAAACGCTGTTTTCTGACATTTCAGGGTCTAACTTCAAAAATCATGCAAAACACTTCTAACACCTTCAGATATGTTTCTCTGTGTTGCAAAATAGCTTTTATTCATGCACAGACTGAAAAGTTAAAGTGGGACCGAGATTCAGCTTGCATTGCCTGAACCAACTTTGTTCTGCGCTGAAAAGCTGTTTTCTGACATTTCAGGGTCTAACTTCAAAAATCATGCAAAACACTTCTAACACCTTCAGATATATTTCTCTGTGTTGCAAAATAGCTTTTATTCATGCACAGAGTGTAAATTTAAAGTGGGACAGAGATTCATCTTGCATTGCCTGAACCAACTTTGTTCTGCGCTGAAACGCTGTTTTCTGACATTTCAGGGTCTAACTTCAAAAATCATGCAAAACACTTCTAACACCTTCAGATATGTTTCTCTGTGTTGCAAAATAGCTTTTATTCATGCACAGAGTGTAAATTTAAAGTGGGACAGAGATTCAGCTTGCATTGTCTGAACCAACTTTGTTCTGCGCTGAAACGCTGTTTTCTGACATTTCAGGGTCTAACTTCAAAAATCATGCAAAACACTTCTAACACCTTCAGATATGTTTCTCTGTGTTGCAAAATAGCTTTTATTCATGCACAGAGTGTAAATTTAAAGTGGGACAGAGATTCAGCTTGCATTGCCTGAACCAACTTTGTTCTGCGCTGAAACGCTGTTTTCTGACATTTCAGGGTCTAACTTCAAAAATCATGCAAAACACTTCTAACAACTTCAGATATGTTTCTCTGTGTTGGAAAATAGCTTTTATTCATGCACAGAGTGTAAATTTAAAGTGGGACAGAGATTCAGCTTGCATTGCCTGAACCAACTTTGTTCTGCGCTGAAATGCTGTTTTCTGACATTTCAGGGTCTAACTTCAAAAATCATGCAAAACACTTCTAACACCTTCAGATATGTTTTTCTGTGTTGCAAAATAGGTTTTATTCATGCACAGACTGCAAATTTAAAGTGGGACAGAGATTCAGTTTGCATTGCCTGAACCAACTTTGTTCTGCGCTGAAACGCTGTTTTCTGACATTTCAGGGTCTAACTTCAAAAATCATGCAAAACACTTCTAACACCTTCAGATATGTTTCTCTGTGTTGCAAAATAGGTTTTATTCATGCACAGACTGCAAAGTTAAAGTGGGACCGAGATTCAGCTTGCATTGCCTGAACCAACTTTGTTCTGCGCTGAAAAGCTGTTTTCTGACATTTCAGGGTCTAACTTCAAAAATCATGCAAAACACTTCTAACACCTTCAGATATGTTTCTCTGTGTTGCAAAATAGCTTTTATTCATGCACAGAGTGTAAATTTAAAGTGGGACAGAGATACAGCTTGCATTGCCTGAACCAACTTTGTTCTGCGCTGAAACGCTGTTTTCTGACATTTCAGGGTCTAACTTCAAAAATCATGCAAAACACTTCTAACACCTTCAGATATGTTTCTCTGTGTTGGAAAATAGCTTTTATTCATGCACAGAGTGTAAATTTAAAGTGGGACAGAGATTCAGCTTGCATTGCCTGAACCAACTTTGTTCTGCGCTGAAACGCTGTTTTCTGACATTTCAGGGTCTAACTTCAAAAATCATGCAAAACACTTCTAACAACTTCAGATATGTTTCTCTGTGTTGGAAAATAGCTTTTATTCATGCACAGAGTGTAAATTTAAAGTGGGACAGAGATTCAGCTTGCATTGCCTGAACCAACTTTGTTCTGCGCTGAAACGCTGTTCCCTGTCGATACTACACTCGTACTGCGTCGTTAAGACGCTTATGGGAAAAAGCTCCTTTTTCTCCTGAGACTGAAGTATTTCAATAACGCAGTGTAACTGCACGACCATTGGTTTGTGCAGTGAGATGAAAACAAACCAATGGCTCGGCAGCGGAGCTGCACGAGCCTGTGGCAATGATTCGCGCCCGAACGCGCCAAAAGGGGCGGAGAATTCGGCTATATAAGCGTGCATTTTGCCACAGGATCTCAGATCCTTCTCCTTCAGCGACGACATCACATCTTCGCTGACATTGACTGACCTTCGCTCGAGAAAGAAGCCTCTCGCCGTTGAAGAGCCTCGCAGCGGATCCGCCTGCTCGTCGTTTGACGCTTCAAGCAGCTGACGCGATTCCCTGCCGCGATCCGGCGATACACTCAAAAAAATTTAATCTGTGTGTTGTTTGATTAAAATAAATAGAGTATGTTGGAACAAATAAAATGAATCAGTTTAATGGATATACACAGTTATTTCAAATCAATTTAAACTAAATCCAGGGGAAATTAAATGAGCTCAACTAATTTTTGCTGAAACTACAAAAAGGAATTGAGCCGAGTCAACTACTTCTTCTGCGCATGCTCAGACAGGAACTTCCGATGACCGCTTCAGCCGACGCCATTAATGTGGTGGAGTTGTTTGAAATCGGTAAGTCCAAAAATCTTTTACCATCCTTGTCTATATTGTGCTGATAGTTATTAAAAACTGTTCAAAACAATCCTAGTATTGTAATGTAGCAGATTGACTCTTTATTTTTATATTTAAAACGATTCGGATCATGTACTTGTATATGCAATGAAAAAATAGCAAATTCGTTTAAATGCCTGCATTCATGTGCATATTTAGACATAAACGTGGTATTTGCTTAGATCTGACACTAGTTGTAAGGGGTATTTCACTAGATTGTTTGAGTTATATTACAAAAATTAACCATTTCATTCAGGTGAATTTTGTTGAGCTTGCTGTTAGCAAGGTGATATTTCCGTACGGGTAGAGACGACAACACTGCAAATTCGAGTAAAAACGATTTACAGTTACTTCACTTAAAATACAAGTTTATGTTTGATGTAACATGTTGCACCCAAAGTGTGATTTTTGTATTCGGAAATGCATGGAAAACGAAAAACGCGTTCTATGGAGTCACTAAGGGGACATGGTTTGCTAGCGGTATTCTGTTACATTACATTATAGCTAGGGCTGCAGATGTATAACGCGAATCTCGTCAGTAAAGCCGGTTCTGTAATCAGCGGTAAATTCCATCAGGTGCGCAGATCGTCAGTGAACAACGGCTCTGCGTTTTAAATTCGGCTCAATGTGACATCGCACGATGATTATCCTGCAGCCCTAGTTAACAGTACAAAAGATTTCACTTTACAATCAGAGTATGGAGAGAAGACTGATAGAACGTATGATCACAGTTTTAAAGTGTATAATTTCATTTATAATTTACAGTGACATGAAAAGTGGTTTCAGTAGCAGAACTAAACCATCCGAATCTATTTAAAAATGCATTTCATTCTGATACATTAAAAAAAAAAATTAACATAGCTATCAATTTAAGTAAATATCATGCTAATTCATTTTTGTTTTCATTTTACAGGTTTTACAAGAGCAACATAACCTACAAATCATGCTTGGCTTTCTGTTTTTTTCACCCATTGGGTAAGTAGTATTAGGCTAATGTTATTTAATTCTAATTATTTCATGGATATTTTTAAAACGCATTTTATTACTTTCATGAAATAGAAGAAATGTGTTTTATTAATGGGTGCTTGGACATACATGTTTTGGAATCCAGTATATAAATGTATAATAGTATAATCAAAATCAGATTTTACATACTGATACAATTTGATACCTGTGGTTTTACAATTTCCTAATTCATTGTTGTGCTTGGTTTTCTTCCAGTTATCTGAATGTGGCTTTGTAAGGAGTGTGGAGCATCAGAGTCTAGCAGGTACAAATTGCTAAAACATTATAAGCTATGCCATGGTCATTATGGCAGAAATCAGCGCTATCCATGTTGTTATGCGAGTTGCCCATGTTCTTTCCGAACATGGAATAGCCTTAAAAGTCATGTATACCGTGCCCATGGGTTATCACAGACATCAACACAATTAGTGACATTCAGTTGTCAGCTGTGTGATTGTGCTGAGCTTTCTTCAGAGAAAGATTATTTTGCTCACATTGGGACACACCTTAAAAATGGTCAGACTTGTAGTTGTGCATTTCTAGACTGTAGTTTTGAGACCAACATTTATGGAACGTACTATTCTCACAAGAATAGAAAACACAAATCACATGGGTTACATGACTTTAAACCAGGTGTTGTGACTTTTCATAGTAGACCTGACACATCTTTGGATAATTCTGATGAAAACAGGCCATCATGCTCCACTGATGTACCTGTACCTGAACCTGAAGCTGATGTAGACATTCAGTCAGATGATGACAGTGATATTGTTTCTGTTGCGAGCCTGCCAAAAGTACTTCAGGAAAAAGTAGGGTGTCTCCTGTTGAAGTTAGAAAACATACTGCATGTATCTACTGTAGCAGTAGATGAATTGGTGGATGAACTACACTTTTTGCTGAAATCTGCTTCCATACCGATTGTACAAACTACCATTTCGAATGTTTTTAGAAATCATAGTCTGTCAGTTGATGAGGCTGTGATTAAAGAACTTGCTTGTGCTGTGTGTGTATCCAACCCTGTAGGAGAGTGTTTTGGAAAGGATGGACCTTTAGCAACAGCCTTCAAAAGAAAAAAGTTCTATAAAGAAAATTTTAATGTAATTGAACCAGTTGAATACTTCTTGGACTACAATAAAAACAGAACATTTCAGTATATACCAATTTTACAATCTGTACAGCATTTACTGAGCAAGGAACACATTTTGGATCAGGTAATTGAGAGAAAAATTGCACAGGAGAGGACCTCTGATGGTCATATGTTCAAGTCTTTTCAAGATGGATTGTTCTACAGTCAGAACGATTTTTGGTCTCAAGAGGAGTTGAGAATCTCTTTAACTCTGTATATCGATGACTTCGAAGTCTGTAACCCACTTGGTACCTCCCGCAAAAAGCACAAACTCTGTGGAGTGTACTGGATCTTAAGTAATCTCGCCCCTGGCTTTCATTCAGCACTTCATTCAATATACTTGGCAGTACTTTGCAAGACAGATGATGTCAAGACATTTGGATTTGATAAGGTGCTTGAACCCCTACTGCATGATCTCCGTGTCTTAGAGGAACAAGGTGTGTTTATATCTCATATTGGTGAGTTTGTAAAGGGCACGGTGCAGTGTGTTGTGGCTGACAATCTAGCTGCACATGGATTAGGTGGGTTTGTTGAAAGTTTTTCAGGAGATTTCATATGCAGATTTTGTACAGCACAAAAACATGAGATCCAAACCCAGACTGTTTCATCTGGTGCTTTCAGCCTTCGCACAAAGGATGATCATGAAGAACATGTGAAGTGTGCAGAGGAAACCTCTAGTCATTGCTTTGGGGTGAAGAGGTCTTGTGTCCTAACCAAGCACCTTTCACATTTCCAAGTCTTAAAAGGCTATCCTCCTGATATCGTGCACGATATCTTTGAAGGTGTTGTGCCAGTAGAGCTGGCTTGTTGCCTCTCTGTACTGATTTCAAAGAAATTTTTTTCACTGGATTTTCTGAACCAGTTGATTGTGAATTTTCCGTACAAGTGGGGTGACAAAACAAATAAGCCTCATGTCATACCACGTACATTCTCCGCCAAGAAATCCATCGGTGGCAATGCCCACGAAAATTGGAATTTGTTGAGGTTGTTGCCATTTATGATTGGTTCCCTGGTGCCAGAGGATGAACCAGCTTGGTTGTTGATTTTGACCTTAAAAGACATTGTTGAGCTTGTGGTTGCTCCAGTGCATTCTGATGAGTCTATCGCATTTCTTGAGTTTAAGATTTGTGAACACAGAAATCGTTACCAAGAACTTTTTCCAACTAATAACCTGCTCCCAAAACAACACTTTCTGGAGCATTATCCACATATGATACAGTGCTTTGGGCCACTCGTATCTATGTGGACAATGAGATTCGAAGCAAAGCATAGTTTTTTTAAACAGATTGCTCGTCACACTAACTGTTTTAAAAATATAGCTCTTACACTATCTACAAAGCACCAACTAATGCTTGCTTTTCATTTGCATTCATCTGGCCTTAAGAGGGCATCATTTGAAGTCACAAGCGTTTCACCAGTTCCAGTTGAAGTGTTGAACAAGGAAATAGCTTGCACCATCAAACAGAGGTACCCAGAGACTACTGAAGTTAGTCTAGCCAAGTCTGTAAATGCATACGGACATAGTTACAAAACAGGAATGATACTGGCTTGTGGATCACTAGCTGGCCTCCCTGAATTTGTGGAAATAATTCAAATTTGCATTTTTCAAGACAAGTTGAGTTTCGTTTGTAAGAAGATTTGCTGCTGGTACCGAGAGCATTTCAGAGCCTTTGAAGTAAATGCATCGCATCTGAGAGAGCTGGTCTTTGTTGAGCATGGTGAACTGTTAGATGACTATCCACTTGTGTGCTACTTGGTTGGGGCTGTTAAGATGCTGACTTTGAAAAGATATATTCATGTAGCAGCATAAAACAAGATTCTATTCCTGTGAGTACAAATATTCTGCACAGTACAGAACAGTTTCGATACAAATTACAACAAATCTTCACACTCATAAATGCTTTATTTTTTTTCTCCATAGGCTAACAGAGGCTTGAGTATATGTGCTTTTAAAGGCTGAACAGAACAAGATAACTTTGAGAGTAAGTAGGTCAATATTTTATTTAAAAACAACAAAAATCAGAAATACTTAAAATATTGAAAGGAAAAATTAACCATTCACTCCTAAAATGCACATATTGTCTTGTCCCTTTCATTTGTGTGATTAATTTGTCATGTGTCCTCTCTTTAGGCTGATAATCGGGGCAATGGCTGGACCTGTGAAACTTAGAGTAATTTTAGCTGACAATGATGCCAGGAAGTTGATCCTGCCTGAAGGGATGCCTAGTTCTACTGATGACCTCACACAAATAATCACTGACACTTTCCAGCTTGATGGAGATATCCGGTTGCAGTATCAAGATGATGACTTTGGTGGTGAGTTTATTAATTTGACATCAGTAACTGATGTTGAAGACAAAGGAACCTTGAAGGTCATCTTTAAGACCACCGGACAAAACCAAGAAAAAGTCAAGGAAAGCTTGGGTTCTTGTGAGACTCCAGAGTCAATTCCTGATCACTCAACACTGCACAGGTCTGATGATTCTGCATCAGTCTCCTCGTTTGGAACCGATGACACTGTCCTTTTGTCTTCCCCTGATTCTTCTCTTGGGTCAGTGCAATCCCAATCAAGATCTACCCCGTGGCCACTTGTATTCCCAATTCCACGTTTCTCCTATGACTCAGAAATAATTCTACAACAAGCCAATGCTGAATACCATGCTAACGGAACTCGTCTTAGTCCATCGCCAAAGCTGAAATCGCACATTCTGGAAAGCCTAGCTGAGGAAATCAT
>NC_133376.1:10337528-10457470 GCF_049309525.1 Garra rufa
TGAGTCTCTCCTCTTTGCGCTCGCGGCTAGCTTTCTTTTCAGAAAGCGACCCCGCCCCTCGCGCCCTCCCGCTTTCTTCTTCACAAGAGCCTGTGAAGAAAAAGCAGCGAGGCAGAGCGACTCGGCGCACGGTGATTGGTGAGCTCACGCCGGCTGATCCCCCGCGTGCCTCACCTTCACCACATGAAGAGGAATCTCCTGTTCTCTTCACGCATCCAGACCAAAATCCCTCGGCTGCCGCGAGCGATCTGGTTTCTTTTGGAGTGAGTGAGGAGGAAGCCATGGATGACAGCATGTCTCTGGCTGCATCTGATGGAGAGGATCTGTCGGGCTCGCCGCAAGACCCCGCCCCCTGTCCATCTGCTCAACCCAGCACCGCCAGCGCTGGTATGGACGCCGAACTCTTCCGCGTTCTATCTAAGGCTGTTGAAGAGCTGGGACTGGATTGGTCTCCTCCTGAGGAGCCTGCACGGAGTCGTTTGGATGAGTGGTTCCTGCCGGGGCGCCGCCAAGCCCCTCGTCAGCGAGCTTCACCGTTCTTCCCGGAAGTTCACGGTGAGATCTCTAAATCCTGGCGCGCTCCGTACTCCGCCCGCCTTCGTACCTCTTCTTCCTCCGCCCTCACGACGGTTGACGGCGCTGAAGAGAAAGGATACGACAAGTTGCCCCCCCTAGATGAGACTGTGGCCGCGCATCTGTGCCCGCCCACTGCCATCGGCTGGAAGGCAAAGGCTACTCACCCGTCCAAGCCATGCAGAACTACTTCAGCTCTCGCTGGGCGTGCTTATTCTTCGGCTGGACAGGCAGCATCAGCGCTGCACTCAATGGCGGTCCTCCAGGTCTATCAAGCAAAACTCCTCCGCAGAATGGATGAGGCTGGCATGGACGACGCTGCGTTCCGTGAACTACGCAGCGCGACCGACCTGGCATTGCGTGCTACTAAGATGACGGCACAGGCGATTGGCAGATCGATGGCCAGCTTGGTGGTGCTGGAGCGCCACCTGTGGCTAAACCTAACGGAGATCAAGGACGCTGACAAGGTCGCCTTCCTTGACTCCCCCATCTCTCCTACCGGTCTGTTCGGCCCAGCAGTAGAGGGGTTTGCGGAGCGCTTCACCGCCGCTCAGAAGTCGTCCCAGGCTATGCGACACTTCCTGCCAAAGCGCACAAGCTCTGCAACGGCTCCTAGTCGCCCCAAACCGGCGCCGACTCAGCAGCCTGCAAAGACCGCCCCGCCAGCTGCTCAGCCAGCCCCCCAGGTGGAGCCACGTCATCGCTCCCGCTCGGCCAGACGCTACCCTTTCCCTAGACGTCAGGGACCCCGACCCAAGGTCGTGTTGGACCAGGCGCCTCCAGCGTCTTCCTGATTTAAAAAACAGGAAGAGGAAGGGGTCAAGTCTCGCCAGAGCCGGACCAGCCCCCAAGATGTCTCTCTTCAGCCTCCAAACACCCCGTTCTGTTCCGGGTTCAGAGCGCTGCATGTTTCCAAACAAACTGGCTGTAACTCACGGGCCCTTTCTGTCAGCGCCCTTACAGCTTACCGCTGTGATAGCGGAAAAAATAAAAAACAAACATTTTCAAAAAGAGAGCAAATTTCCTCTTCCAGAGTTGTTAAGCGGCACCCAACCGCTCAAACCAATGCAACCCCTCAGCACACGGGCCGAGGCTTGGAAAGCCATCCACGGGGTGTCGAAATGGGTTATGGGCATAATAGAACGAGGTTATACACTGCAGTTCGCTCGAAGACCACCCCGCTTTCGCGGAGTGGTCTCCACCTCAGTTCACAGCAAAAACATAGAGGTTTTGCGTACAGAGGTGAGGAATCTGCTGGCAAAAGGTGCCGTGGAAACGGTTCCCCCAGCACAGAGCGAGTCAGGCTTTTACAGCCGCTACTTCCTCGTCCCAAAAAAGGATGGCGGTCTGAGGCCCATCCTCGACCTCAGGCGTTTGAATTGCGCCCTCATGAGACGGCCATTCAAAATGCTCACGCTAAAACAGATCCTTTCGCACATACGCACAAAGGACTGGTTTTGCTCGCTGGATCTGAAAGATGCATACTTTCACATCCAGATTGCCCCCCACCACAGGCAATTCTTGAGATTTGCCTTCGAGGGAGCGGCCTATCAATATACAGTCCTTCCGTAAATCGGACTGTCTCTAGCTCCTCGCACATTTACGAAGTGCATGGACGCGGCTCTTTCCCCCCTGAGGCAGAAGGGAATCCGCGTCTTGAACTACCTCGACGACTGGCTCATCCTGGCCCAGTCAGAGAACGAGCTAATACATCACAGATCCGTGATCCTCAGCCACTTGCAATGCCTAGGACTCAGGGTCAATTTTGCCAAGAGCACACTGTCTCCCAGCCAACGTATTGCGTTCCTGGGAGCAGTTTTCGACTCCATTCAAATGAAGGCAATGGTTGCGCCGCAGCGAGCTCAAGCCATCCGAAAGCTCGCGGCCTCCTTCAAAATCGGAGCCCTTCGCCCTCTCAAAGCTTTTCAGAAGATGCTGGGTCTTACGGCTTCAGCATCTCCAGTACTCCAGCTGGGCCTACTTCAAATGCGCCCTCTGCAGTACTGGTTGAAACCGAAAGTTCCGCCTCAGGCCTGGCGTCTAGGACGCCTGCGCATCAAGGTAGATCAGACCTGTGTCACAGCGCTGACTCCTTGGAAGAATTTTTCTTGGATGGAACAGGGCGTTCCCCTGGACATGGCGTGCAGAAGGAAGATGGTCTCGACAGATGCGTCCAACTCAGGTTGGGGAGCTCTGTGCGATGGCCAGCCGGCATTCGGCCAGTGGTCAGAAGCCGAAAAACGCCTTCACATCAACTGCCTAGAAATGCTAGCAGTGTGTTTAGGCCTCCATACACTTCTGCCAGTCTTAAAGGGACACCACGTCTTAGTCCGCTCGGACAACATGACGGTGGTATCGTACATAAATCACCAGGGAGGTCTTTCGTCGAGACGCCTTTTCACATTAGTGGAACGTCTCTTGCGATGGGCTCAGCTCAACTTTCGCTCGCTCAGAGCAACTCATGTGCCTGGCAGGCTGAATCAAGGAGCAGACATGCTGTCTCGGAGCAACGTCTCCTCAGACGAATGGATGCTTCATCCCCAGACGATTCAGGAAATATGGGCAGTCTTTGGCAAGGCTCAGGTAGACCTGTTCGCCTCAAAAGACAATTGTCACTGCCCAATTTATTTTTCAAAGGAGCAGGATGCATTGCCCCACGACTGGCCCAATCTCCTGTTATATGCTTTTCCCCCGATCGCCCTGATACCACACGTAGTCAGGCGGGTCAGGGAACAGAGACTCAAAATCCTGCTAGTGGCCCCCTTCTGGCAGAACCAACATTGGTTCCCAGATCTCCACCGGCTGCTGTCATCAGCACCGTGGCCTGTTCCGTTGAGACGAGATCTCTTAACGCAGGCGAACAAAACGCTTTGGCACCCCCAACCGGAACTGTGGGCGCTGCACGTCTGGTCTCTCGACGGGAGCCTTTAGATCTCCCCGAGACCGTTTTAAATACTATTTCTGAGGCCAGAGCACCCTCTACCAGGCGACTCTATGGACTCAAGTGGTCTGTCTTTTCCGCCTGGTGTTCCACCCACGGTGCAGACCCGAGTTTGTGTGACATATCATTGATTTTGTCATTTCTTCAGGAGCTGTTGGACAAGGGACGCTCTCCCTCCACGCTCAGGGTTTATGTGGCGGCCATAGCGGCATTTCATGTCCCTATGGACGGTCAGTCTGTGGGAAAGAACGATCTGATCGTTCGCTTTCTGAAGGCTCAACCCTCCTCGCCCCGTCACAGTTCCTACTTGGGACCTACCCACAGTGCTGAGAGCTCTGAAGAGCCCTCCATTTGAGCCGCTGCAGTCTGTTGACCTTCGACCTCTAACGCTAAAAACTGCCCTGCTACTAGCATTGGCATCAGTCAAGCGTATGGGCGACCTACAGGCTCTATCCATAAATCCTGTATGCCTAGAATTCGGGCCAAATGACTCTAAAGTCATCCTGAAGCCGAGATGCGGCTATGTACCTAAGAGTCTCTCAACACCGTTTAGAGACCAGGTTATCTCTCTCTTGGCACTTCCCCCCTCGGAGCAAGACCAAGGCTTTAATCCCCTCTGCCCCGTGAGAGCATTGAGGTGTTATTTGGAGCGTTCGGCTTCTTTTAGGAAGTCAGAACAGCTCTTTGTGTGTTTTGGAGGCCGCAACAAAGGGTTATCGGTCACAAAACATAGACTATCCAAGTGGATAGTGGAAGCTATAATGCTGGCTTACTCTTCTTTGGGTCTGCCATGTCCCATGGGGGTAAGAGCCCATTCGACTAGAGGCGTCGCCTCGTCATGGGCCCGGTCCAGCGGAGTATCCATTGCAGAAATATGTGCGGCGGCAGGCTGGGCCTCACCGTCCACATTTGCTAGGTTTTATAATCTAGATGTCCCTGTCTTGCAGACTAGGGTCCTTTCTGCATGAGGAATTCTGTTACCAGTATTGCTATGTATGCACTTGGCCTCTGGGAGTTTCCAAGTGTATCGTTTTTCCTTGGAACGGAATGTTCATTAGGTTATCCTATTGAGCAAATTGGCTCCTACTAGCCCATCCTGTGCTAGGGCCATACAGTCGTTCCTCTACCTTAGCAACGGCGGGATTGTACTGGTTCCCCATAAGCGTCTTAACGACGCAGTACGAGTGTAGTATCGACAGGGAACGTACTCGGTTACTTTCGTAACCTCGGTTCCCTGAGATACGGGAACGAGTACTGCGTTGCTTGCCGTTGCTAAGTAGCTGCACGACTCAGTCGTCGCTTCAGTCGAAGAACCTGAGATCCTGTGGCAAAATGCACGCTTATATAGCCGAATTCTCCGCCCCTTTTGGCGCGTTCGGGCGCGAATCATTGCCACAGGCTCGTGCAGCTCCGCTGCCGAGCCATTGGTTTGTTTTCATCTCACTGCACAAACCAATGGTCGTGCAGTTACACTGCGTTATTGAAATACTTCAGTCTCAGGAGAAAAAGGAGCTTTTTCCCATAAGCGTCTTAACGACGCAGTACTCGTTCCCGTATCTCAGGGAACCGAGGTTACGAAAGTAACCGAGTACGTTTTCTGACATTTCAGGGTCTAACTTCAAAAATCATGCAAAACACTTCTAACACCTTCAGATATGTTTCTCTGTGTTGCAAAATAGGTTTTATTCATGCACAGACTGCAAAGTTAAAGTGGGACCGAGATTCAGCTTGCATTGCCTGAACCAACTTTGTTCTGCGCTGAAAAGCTGTTTTCTGACATTTCAGGGTCTAACTTCAAAAATCATGCAAAACACTTCTAACACCTTCAGATATGTTTCTCTGTGTTGCAAAATAGATTTTATTGATGCACAGAGTGTAAATTTAAAGTGGGACAGAGATTCAGCTTGCATTGCCTGAACCAACTTTGTTCTGCGCTGAAACGCTGTTTTCTGACATTTCAGGGTCTAACTTCAAAAATCATGCAAAACACTTCTAACACCTTCAGATATGTTTCTCTGTGTTGCAAAATAGGTTTTATTCATGCACAGACTGCAAATTTAAAGTGGGACAGAGATTCAGCTTGCATTGCCTGAACCAACTTTGTTCTGCGCTGAAAAGCTGTTTTCTGACATTTCAGGGTCTACCTTCAAAAATCATGCAAAACACTTCTAACACCTTCAGATATGTTTCTCTGTGTTGCAAAATAGGTTTTATTCATGCACAGACTGCAAATTTAAAGTGGGACAGAGATTCAGCTTGCATTGCCTGAACCAACTTTGTTCTGCGCTGAAAAGCTGTTTTCTGACATTTCAGGGTCTAACTTCAAAAATCATGCAAAACACTTCTAACACCTTCAGATATGTTTCTCTGTGTTGCAAAATAGCTTTTATTCATGCACAGAGTGTAAATTTAAAGTGGGACAGAGATTCAGCTTGCATTGCCTGAACCAATTTTGTTCTGCGCTGAAACGCTGTTTTCTGACATTTCAGGGTCTAACTTCAAAAATCATGCAAAACACTTCTAACACCTTCAGATATGTTTCTCTGTGTTGCAAAATAGCTTTTATTCATGCACAGAGTGTAAATTTAAAGTGGGACAGAGATTCAGCTTGCATTGCCTGAACCAACTTTGTTCTGCGCTGAAACGCTGTTTTCTGACATTTCAGGGTCTAACTTCAAAAATCATGCAAAACACTTCTAACACCTTCAGATATGTTTCTCTGTGTTGCAAAATAGCTTTTATTCATGCACAGAGTGTAAATTTAAAGTGGGACAGAGATTCAGCTTGCATTGCCTGAACCAACTTTGTTCTGCGCTGAAACGCTGTTTTCTGACATTTCAGGGTCTAACTTCAAAAATCATGCAAAACACTTCTAACACCTTCAGATATGTTTCTCTGTGTTGCAAAATAGGTTTTATTCATGCACAGACTGCAAATTTAAAGTGGGACAGAGATTCAGCTTGCATTGCCTGAACCAACTTTGTTCTGCGCTGAAAAGCTGTTTTCTGACATTTCAGGGTCTAACTTCAAAAATCATGCAAAACACTTCTAACACCTTCAGATATGTTTCTCTGTGTTGCAAAATAGGTTTTATTCATGCACAGACTGCAAATTTAAAGTGGGACAGAGATTCAGCTTGCATTGCCTGAACCAACTTTGTTCTGCGCTGAAACGCTGTTTTCTGACATTTCAGGGTCTAACTTCAAAAATCATGCAAAACACTTCTAACACCTTCAGATATGTTTTTCTGTGTTGCAAAATAGGTTTTATTCATGCACAGACTGCAAATTTAAAGTGGGACAGAGATTCAGCTTGCATTGCCTGAACCAACTTTGTTCTGCGCTGAAACGCTGTTTTCTGACATTTCAGGGTCTAACTTCAAAAATCATGCAAAACACTTCTAACACCTTCAGATATGTTTCTCTGTGTTGCAAAATAGGTTTTATTCATGCACAGACTGCAAAGTTAAAGTGGGACCGAGATTCAGCTTGCATTGCCTGAACCAACTTTGTTCTGCGCTGAAAAGCTGTTTTCTGACATTTCAGGGTCTAACTTCAAAAATCATGCAAAACACTTCTAACACCTTCAGATATGTTTCTCTGTGTTGCAAAATAGATTTTATTGATGCACAGAGTGTAAATTTAAAGTGGGACAGAGATTCAGCTTGCATTGCCTGAACCAACTTTGTTCTGCGCTGAAACGCTGTTTTCTGACATTTCAGGGTCTAACTTCAAAAATCATGCAAAACACTTCTAACACCTTCAGATATGTTTCTCTGTGTTGCAAAATAGGTTTTATTCATGCACAGACTGCAAATTTAAAGTGGGACAGAGATTCAGCTTGCATTGCCTGAACCAACTTTGTTCTGCGCTGAAAAGCTGTTTTCTGACATTTCAGGGTCTACCTTCAAAAATCATGCAAAACACTTCTAACACCTTCAGATATGTTTCTCTGTGTTGCAAAATAGGTTTTATTCATGCACAGACTGCAAATTTAAAGTGGGACAGAGATTCAGCTTGCATTGCCTGAACCAACTTTGTTCTGCGCTGAAAAGCTGTTTTCTGACATTTCAGGGTCTAACTTCAAAAATCATGCAAAACACTTCTAACACCTTCAGATATGTTTCTCTGTGTTGCAAAATAGCTTTTATTCATGCACAGACTGCAAAGTTAAAGTGGGACAGAGATTCAGCTTGCATTGCCTGAACCAATTTTGTTCTGCGCTGAAAAGCTGTTTTCTGACATTTCAGGGTCTAACTTCAAAAATCATGCAAAACACTTCTAACACCTTCAGATATGTTTCTCTGTGTTGCAAAATAGCTTTTATTCATGCACAGAGTGTAAATTTAAAGTGGGACAGAGATTCAGCTTGCATTGCCTGAACCAACTTTGTTCTGCGCTGAAACGCTGTTTTCTGACATTTCAGGGTCTAACTTCAAAAATCATGCAAAACACTTCTAACACCTTCAGATATGTTTCTCTGTGTTGCAAAATAGCTTTTATTCATGCACAGAGTGTAAATTTAAAGTGGGACAGAGATTCAGCTTGCATTGCCTGAACCAACTTTGTTCTGCGCTGAAACGCTGTTTTCTGACATTTCAGGGTCTAACTTCAAAAATCATGCAAAACACTTCTAACACCTTCAGATATGTTTCTCTGTGTTGCAAAATAGCTTTTATTCATGCACAGACTGCAAATTTAAAGTGGGACAGAGATTCAGCTTGCATTGCCTGAACCAACTTTGTTCTGCGCTGAAAAGCTGTTTTCTGACATTTCAGGGTCTAACTTCAAAAATCATGCAAAACACTTCTAACACCTTCAGATATGTTTCTCTGTGTTGCAAAATAGGTTTTATTCATGCACAGACTGCAAATTTAAAGTGGGACAGAGATTCAGCTTGCATTGCCTGAACCAACTTTGTTCTGCGCTTGAAACGCTGTTTTCTGACATTTCAGGGTCTAACTTCAAAAATCATGCAAAACACTTCTAACACCTTCAGATATGTTTCTCTGTGTTGCAAAATAGGTTTTATTCATGCACAGACTGCAAATTTAAAGTGGGACAGAGATTCAGCTTGCATTGCCTGAACCAACTTTGTTCTGCGCTGAAACGCTGTTTTCTGACATTTCAGGGTCTAACTTCAAAAATCATGCAAAACACTTCTAACACCTTCAGATATGTTTCTCTGTGTTGCAAAATAGGTTTTATTCATGCACAGAGTGTAAATTTAAAGTGGGACAGAGATTCAGCTTGCATTGCCTGAACCAACTTTGTTCTGCGCTGAAACGCTGTTTTCTGACATTTCAGGGTCTAACTTCAAAAATCATGCAAAACACTTCTAACACCTTCAGATATGTTTCTCTGTGTTGCAAAATAGGTTTTATTCATGCACAGACTGCAAAGTTAAAGTGGGACCGAGATTCAGCTTGCATTGCCTGAACCAACTTTGTTCTGCGCTGAAACGCTGTTTTCTGACATTTCAGGGTCTAACTTCAAAAATCATGCAAAACACTTCTAACACCTTCAGATATGTTTCTCTGTGTTGCAAAATAGGTTTTATTCATGCACAGACTGCAAAGTTAAAGTGGGACCGAGATTCAGCTTGCATTGCCTGAACCAACTTTGTTCTGCGCTGAAAAGCTGTTTTCTGACATTTCAGGGTCTAACTTCAAAAATCATGCAAAACACTTCTAACACCTTCAGATATGTTTCTCTGTGTTGCAAAATAGCTTTTATTCATGCACAGAGTGTAAATTTAAAGTGGGACAGAGATTCAGCTTGCATTGCCTGAACCAACTTTGTTCTGCGCTGAAACGCTGTTTTCTGACATTTCAGGGTCTAACTTCAAAAATCATGCAAAACACTTCTAACACCTTCAGATATGTTTCTCTGTGTTGCAAAATAGGTTTTATTCATGCACAGACTGCAAATTTAAAGTGGGACAGAGATTCAGCTTGCATTGCCTGAACCAACTTTGTTCTGCACTGAAACGCTGTTTTCTGACATTTCAGGGTCTAACTTCAAAAATCATGCAAAACACTTCTAACACCTTCAGATATGTTTCTCTGTGTTGCAAAATAGCTTTTATTCATGCACAGACTGCAAATTTAAAGTGGGACAGAGATTCAGCTTGCATTGCCTGAACCAACTTTGTTCTGCGCTGAAAAGCTGTTTTCTGACATTTCAGGGTCTAACTTCAAAAATCATGCAAAACACTTCTAACACCTTCAGATATGTTTCTCTGTGTTGCAAAATAGCTTTTATTCATGCACAGACTGCAAATTTAAAGTGGGACAGAGATTCAGCTTGCATTGCCTGAACCAACTTTGTTCTGCGCTGAAAAGCTGTTTTCTGACATTTCAGGGTCTAACTTCAAAAATCATGCAAAACACTTCTAACACCTTCAGATATGTTTCTCTGTGTTGCAAAATAGCTTTTATTCATGCACAGACTGCAAATTTAAAGTGGGACAGAGATTCAGCTTGCATTGCCTGAACCAACTTTGTTCTGCGCTGAAAAGCTGTTTTCTGACATTTCAGGGTCTAACTTCAAAAATCATGCAAAACACTTCTAACACCTTCAGATATGTTTCTCTGTGTTGGAAAATAGCTTTTATTCATGCACAGAGTGTAAATTTAAAGTGGGACAGAGATTCAGCTTGCATTGCCTGAACCAACTTTGTTCTGCGCTGAAACGCTGTTTTCTGACATTTCAGGGTCTAACTTCAAAAATCATGCAAAACACTTCTAACAACTTCAGATATGTTTCTCTGTGTTGGAAAATAGCTTTTATTCATGCACAGAGTGTAAATTTAAAGTGGGACAGAGATTCAGCTTGCATTGCCTGAACCAACTTTGTTCTGCGCTGAAACGCTGTTTTCTGACATTTCAGGGTCTAACTTCAAAAATCATGCAAAACACTTCTAACACCTTCAGATATGTTTCTCTGTGTTGCAAAATAGCTTTTATTCATGCACAGAGTGTAAATTTAAAGTGGGACAGAGATTCAGCTTGCATTGCCTGAACCAACTTTGTTCTGCGCTGAAACGCTGTTTTCTGACATTTCAGGGTCTAACTTCAAAAATCATGCAAAACACTTCTAACAACTTCAGATATGTTTCTCTGTGTTGGAAAATAGCTTTTATTCATGCACAGAGTGTAAATTTAAAGTGGGACAGAGATTCAGCTTGCATTGCCTGAACCAACTTTGTTCTGCGCTGAAACGCTGTTTTCTGACATTTCAGGGTCTAACTTCAAAAATCATGCAAAACACTTCTAACAACTTCAGATATGTTTTTCTGTGTTGCAAAATAGGTTTTATTCATGCACAGACTGCAAATTTAAAGTGGGACAGAGATTCAGCTTGCATTGCCTGAACCAACTTTGTTCTGCGCTGAAACGCTGTTTTCTGACATTTCAGGGTCTAACTTCAAAAATCATGCAAAACACTTCTAACACCTTCAGATATGTTTCTCTGTGTTGCAAAATAGGTTTTATTCATGCACAGACTGCAAATTTAAAGTGGGACAGAGATTCAGCTTGCATTGCCTGAACCAACTTTGTTCTGCGCTGAAACGCTGTTTTCTGACATTTCAGGGTCTAACTTCAAAAATCATGCAAAACACTTCTAACACCTTCAGATATGTTTTTCTGTGTTGCAAAATAGGTTTTATTCATGCACAGACTGCAAATTTAAAGTGGGACAGAGATTCAGCTTGCATTGCCTGAACCAACTTTGTTCTGCGCTGAAACGCTGTTTTCTGACATTTCAGGGTCTAACTTCAAAAATCATGCAAAACACTTCTAACACCTTCAGATATGTTTCTCTGTGTTGCAAAATAGGTTTTATTCATGCACAGACTGCAAAGTTAAAGTGGGACCGAGATTCAGCTTGCATTGCCTGAACCAACTTTGTTCTGCGCTGAAAAGCTGTTTTCTGACATTTCAGGGTCTAACTTCAAAAATCATGCAAAACACTTCTAACACCTTCAGATATGTTTCTCTGTGTTGCAAAATAGATTTTATTGATGCACAGAGTGTAAATTTAAAGTGGGACAGAGATTCAGCTTGCATTGCCTGAACCAACTTTGTTCTGCGCTGAAACGCTGTTTTCTGACATTTCAGGGTCTAACTTCAAAAATCATGCAAAACACTTCTAACACCTTCAGATATGTTTCTCTGTGTTGCAAAATAGGTTTTATTCATGCACAGACTGCAAATTTAAAGTGGGACAGAGATTCAGCTTGCATTGCCTGAACCAACTTTGTTCTGCGCTGAAAAGCTGTTTTCTGACATTTCAGGGTCTACCTTCAAAAATCATGCAAAACACTTCTAACACCTTCAGATATGTTTCTCTGTGTTGCAAAATAGGTTTTATTCATGCACAGACTGCAAATTTAAAGTGGGACAGAGATTCAGCTTGCATTGCCTGAACCAACTTTGTTCTGCGCTGAAAAGCTGTTTTCTGACATTTCAGGGTCTAACTTCAAAAATCATGCAAAACACTTCTAACACCTTCAGATATGTTTCTCTGTGTTGCAAAATAGCTTTTATTCATGCACAGAGTGTAAATTTAAAGTGGGACAGAGATTCAGCTTGCATTGCCTGAACCAACTTTGTTCTGCGCTGAAACGCTGTTTTCTGACATTTCAGGGTCTAACTTCAAAAATCATGCAAAACACTTCTAACACCTTCAGATATGTTTCTCTGTGTTGCAAAATAGCTTTTATTCATGCACAGAGTGTAAATTTAAAGTGGGACAGAGATTCAGCTTGCATTGCCGGAACCAACTTTGTTCTGCGCTGAAACGCTGTTTTCTGACATTTCAGGGTCTAACTTCAAAAATCATGCAAAACACTTCTAACACCTTCAGATATGTTTCTCTGTGTTGCAAAATAGGTTTTATTCATGCACAGACTGCAAATTTAAAGTGGGACAGAGATTCAGCTTGCATTGCCTGAACCAACTTTGTTCTGCGCTGAAACGCTGTTTTCTGACATTTCAGGGTCTAACTTCAAAAATCATGCAAAACACTTCTAACACCTTCAGATATGTTTCTCTGTGTTGCAAAATAGCTTTTATTCATGCACAGACTGCAAATTTAAAGTGGGACAGAGATTCAGCTTGCATTGCCTGAACCAACTTTGTTCTGCGCTGAAACGCTGTTTTCTGACATTTCAGGGTCTAACTTCAAAAATCATGCAAAACACTTCTAACACCTTCAGATATGTTTCTCTGTGTTGCAAAATAGCTTTTATTCATGCACAGACTGCAAATTTAAAGTGGGACAGAGATTCAGCTTGCATTGCCTGAACCAACTTTGTTCTGCGCTGAAAAGCTGTTTTCTGACATTTCAGGGTCTAACTTCAAAAATCATGCAAAACACTTCTAACACCTTCAGATATGTTTCTCTGTGTTGCAAAATAGCTTTTATTCATGCACAGACTGCAAATTTAAAGTGGGACAGAGATTCAGCTTGCATTGCCTGAACCAACTTTGTTCTGCGCTGAAAAGCTGTTTTCTGACATTTCAGGGTCTAACTTCAAAAATCATGCAAAACACTTCTAACACCTTCAGATATGTTTCTCTGTGTTGCAAAATAGCTTTTATTCATGCACAGACTGCAAATTTAAAGTGGGACAGAGATTCAGCTTGCATTGCCTGAACCAACTTTGTTCTGCGCTGAAAAGCTGTTTTCTGACATTTCAGGGTCTAACTTCAAAAATCATGCAAAACACTTCTAACACCTTCAGATATGTTTCTCTGTGTTGCAAAATAGCTTTTATTCATGCACAGAGTGCAAATTTAAAGTGGGACAGAGATTCAGCTTGCATTGCCTGAACCAACTTTGTTCTGCGCTGAAAAGCTGTTTTCTGACATTTCAGGGTCTAACTTCAAAAATCATGCAAAACACTTCTAACAACTTCAGATATGTTTCTCTGTGTTGGAAAATAGCTTTTATTCATGCACAGAGTGTAAATTTAAAGTGGGACAGAGATTCAGCTTGCATTGCCTGAACCAACTTTGTTCTGCGCTGAAACGCTGTTTTCTGACATTTCAGGGTCTAACTTCAAAAATCATGCAAAACACTTCTAACAACTTCAGATATGTTTCTCTGTGTTGGAAAATAGCTTTTATTCATGCACAGAGTGTAAATTTAAAGTGGGACAGAGATTCAGCTTGCATTGCCTGAACCAACTTTGTTCTGCGCTGAAACGCTGTTTTCTGACATTTCAGGGTCTAACTTCAAAAATCATGCAAAACACTTCTAACACCTTCAGATATGTTTTTCTGTGTTGCAAAATAGGTTTTATTCATGCACAGACTGCAAATTTAAAGTGGGACAGAGATTCAGCTTGCATTGCCTGAACCAACTTTGTTCTGCGCTGAAAAGCTGTTTTCTGACATTTCAGGGTCTAACTTCAAAAATCATGCAAAACACTTCTAACACCTTCAGATATGTTTCTCTGTGTTGCAAAATAGGTTTTATTCATGCACAGAGTGCAAAGTTAAAGTGGGACAGAGATTCAGCTTGCATTGCCTGAACCAACTTTGTTCTGCGCTGAAAAGCTGTTTTCTGACATTTCAGGGTCTAACTTCAAAAATCATGCAAAACACTTCTAACACCTTCAGATATGTTTCTCTGTGTTGCAAAATAGCTTTTATTCATGCACAGAGTGTAAATTTAAAGTGGGACAGAGATTCAGCTTGCATTGCCTGAACCAACTTTGTTCTGCGCTGAAACGCTGTTTTCTGACATTTCAGGGTCTAACTTCAAAAATCATGCAAAACACTTCTAACACCTTCAGATATGTTTCTCTGTGTTGCAAAATAGGTTTTATTCATGCACAGACTGCAAATTTAAAGTGGGACAGAGATTCAGCTTGCATTGCCTGAACCAACTTTGTTCTGCGCTGAAAAGCTGTTTTCTGACATTTCAGGGTCTAACTTCAAAAATCATGCAAAACACTTCTAACACCTTCAGATATGTTTCTCTGTGTTGCAAAATAGGTTTTATTCATGCACAGACTGCAAATTTAAAGTGGGACAGAGATTCAGCTTGCATTGCCTGAACCAACTTTGTTCTGCGCTGAAAAGCTGTTTTCTGACATTTCAGGGTCTAACTTCAAAAATCATGCAAAACACTTCTAACACCTTCAGATATGTTTCTCTGTGTTGCAAAATAGCTTTTATTCATGCACAGAGTGTAAATTTAAAGTGGGACAGAGATTCAGCTTGCATTGCCTGAACCAATTTTGTTCTGCGCTGAAACGCTGTTTTCTGACATTTCAGGGTCTAACTTCAAAAATCATGCAAAACACTTCTAACACCTTCAGATATGTTTCTCTGTGTTGCAAAATAGCTTTTATTCATGCACAGAGTGTAAATTTAAAGTGGGACAGAGATTCAGCTTGCATTGCCTGAACCAACTTTGTTCTGCGCTGAAACGCTGTTTTCTGACATTTCAGGGTCTAACTTCAAAAATCATGCAAAACACTTCTAGCACCTTCAGATATGTTTCTCTGTGTTGCAAAATAGGTTTTATTCATGCACAGACTGCAAATTTAAAGTGGGACAGAGATTCAGCTTGCATTGCCTGAACCAACTTTGTTCTGCGCTGAAACGCTGTTTTCTGACATTTCAGGGTCTAACTTCAAAAATCATGCAAAACACTTCTAACACCTTCAGATATGTTTCTCTGTGTTGCAAAATAGGTTTTATTCATGCACAGACTGCAAATTTAAAGTGGGACAGAGATTCAGCTTGCATTGCCTGAACCAACTTTGTTCTGCGCTGAAACGCTGTTTTCTGACATTTCAGGGTCTAACTTCAAAAATCATGCAAAACACTTCTAACACCTTCAGATATGTTTCTCTGTGTTGCAAAATAGCTTTTATTCATGCACAGAGTGTAAATTTAAAGTGGGACAGAGATTCAGCTTGCATTGCCTGAACCAACTTTGTTCTGCGCTGAAACGCTGTTTTCTGACATTTCAGGGTCTAACTTCAAAAATCATGCAAAACACTTCTAACACCTTCAGATATGTTTCTCTGTGTTGCAAAATAGGTTTTATTCATGCACAGACTGCAAAGTTAAAGTGGGACCGAGATTCAGCTTGCATTGCCTGAACCAACTTTGTTCTGCGCTGAAAAGCTGTTTTCTGACATTTCAGGGTCTAACTTCAAAAATCATGCAAAACACTTCTAACACCTTCAGATATGTTTCTCTGTGTTGCAAAATAGGTTTTATTCATGCACAGACTGAAAAGTTAAAGTGGGACCGAGATTCATCTTGCATTGCCTGAACCAACTTTGTTCTGCGCTGAAAAGCTGTTTTCTGACATTTCAGGGTCTAACTTCAAAAATCATGCAAAACACTTCTAACACCTTCAGATATATTTCTCTGTGTTGCAAAATAGCTTTTATTCATGCACAGAGTGTAAATTTAAAGTGGGACAGAGATTCAGCTTGCATTGCCTGAACCAACTTTGTTCTGCGCTGAAACGCTGTTTTCTGACATTTCAGGGTCTAACTTCAAAAATCATGCAAAACACTTCTAACACCTTCAGATATGTTTCTCTGTGTTGCAAAATAGCTTTTATTCATGCACAGAGTGTAAATTTAAAGTGGGACAGAGATTCAGCTTGCATTGCCTGAACCAACTTTGTTCTGCGCTGAAACGCTGTTTTCTGACATTTCAGGGTCTAACTTCAAAAATCATGCAAAACACTTCTAACAACTTCAGATATGTTTCTCTGTGTTGGAAAATAGCTTTTATTCATGCACAGAGTGTAAATTTAAAGTGGGACAGAGATTCAGCTTGCATTGCCTGAACCAACTTTGTTCTGCGCTGAAACGCTGTTTTCTGACATTTCAGGGTCTAACTTCAAAAATCATGCAAAACACTTCTAACAACTTCAGATATGTTTTTCTGTGTTGCAAAATAGGTTTTATTCATGCACAGACTGCAAATTTAAAGTGGGACAGAGATTCAGCTTGCATTGCCTGAACCAACTTTGTTCTGCGCTGAAACGCTGTTTTCTGACATTTCAGGGTCTAACTTCAAAAATCATGCAAAACACTTCTAACACCTTCAGATATGTTTCTCTGTGTTGCAAAATAGCTTTTATTCATGCACAGAGTGTAAATTTAAAGTGGGACAGAGATTCAGCTTGCATTGCCTGAACCAACTTTGTTCTGCGCTGAAACGCTGTTTTCTGACATTTCAGGGTCTAACTTCAAAAATCATGCAAAACACTTCTAACACCTTCAGATATGTTTCTCTGTGTTGCAAAATAGCTTTTACTCATGCACAGAGTGTAAATTTAAAGTGGGACAGAGAATGACGTTTTAATGCAGCCACAATGTTTGCAAAAGTCACTGTAGAGGGCTGCGTTGGGGCTATAACAGAACGTAACGTGGAATATGTTTTTGCGCCACACACACTAAGCAGCACAGAGCGTTTCTTCGCGTCGTCCTCAATATCATTTGCATGGAAAAAACATTCCAGTCTTTCTATATATTCTTCAACAGAATTACTTGAGCATTCATCAAACTCTTTGATACGGCCGAGCATCGACATGGCTGCAGGTTTCACTTTTAGTTTCAGAGCTGCGCTTTAAACTTATCTGCACACAATCGGTCCGAATCCGCTCGTCGCCAGTGTAAGATACTTGAATGACAAGAGGCTGAGGTGTTCGGAAACTCTTTACTGAGTAGATGCAGCACAGAACAGAACATACAACTCGGCCAGCACCTCAAGTAATCTGACTAAAACTTCCCCTTTTCCTAGTGGGTCTCACTTAACATGCCCCTCCCCATCTTTGCTGTCTTAAAGGGGCTTCACTTATTGCAACTTATATATAGTCAATACACTACAAGAACATTTTCTTTTGCAAGTTACAGCTACATCTTAGGTGTACACTCGTCAAACCAACCGCCAAGAACACCTCAGCTCAGCGTCCCCCTTTCAAAAATATTGCCCTCATGCAGGAAAAACGCATAATTCATTTATTATGCCCAGGAGAAGGTTTAAATATGCGATAAACCACTGATTTATTCGTTTTTCCGTTTTGAAGGCAAAAACGAATTAAGGGACCCTGATTCCTGGATCAATAAGTGTTTTTGTTGTATTTTATAGAGCAGACTTCGAAGAACAATTATTTGTTTATTTGTTTTTAAAATAAAACTACTAGTTTCTGCTTAAAAATGGTCCCATTGACTTACACTCAAAGTGCAACCTTTCTTTTAAGAAAAAAACGTCGAGTTGACATGCAAATGCTGTGGACTGGATTGAACTTTGATTAAAGCGGGAATGTTTTGTGAAAAAAAGTTTTGAAAGACATGAGTGCTAGAGGGGTAAAGGGGGCTGTTTGTGTTTCAGCTGCAGACCAGGACGTGTGTCATTCCTGGTCGATCCGTGTAGGGCTGCTGTCGGTGTGTCTTCTTTAAATAGCTCTCTCTTGACTTCAGCTCTCACTTACGGCCATACCACCCTGAGCGCCCTCTTGTGGAATTCAGGAAGTGAGTGAGTCAGTGAAGAGCACAGGTGGAGACTGATTGTTTGGAAGAGCTGGGAATCTGTGATTACTGGAAAACAACTTAAAACAAGCAAGGGACTTGCTTTTGACAAAGTTATTTAATCCCCAAGCAGCTTTTGCTGTTTGGGGATAAATACTTATAGTGCTGAGAAGGTGGGAGATGCAGATGGAGAACATGGAGAAGGAAAGAGGATTGGACAAGAGGAATGTGAGAGAGAAGGAGGACGAAGGTGAACAAAGTAGGAGGAATTATGAGAAGAGGCTAACCGTACTGGTGGTGATAGAAGGTGAAGACAGAATTACCATGAAGGAAGTGTTGAAGAAAGTAAGAGAGGAGTGTGGAGTGGTGATCGGATGCAGATATAAAACACCACGAGAATATGAGCTGACAATGGAGGAGGAGAGAGGAAAGGAGAAAATATTGGATGGACTGAAAATAAAAAACAGTAGAATCATGGCAAAAGAAATAAGTAGCAATGAGATGGTGGTTTCGTTCCTGGGCCTGCCTACCTATATCCTGGATGAAGAGATATTGCGAAAGCTGATGGAATGGGGAGTGACGGCGGCTTCAAGAATCAAAAGGAGAATGTGGCCAGGAACTGATATCGCGGACGGAACAAGATTTTTAAAAGTCAAATTCACGGACACTGTCAAATCATTGCTGTATTCTACAAAGTTTGAGACAGTGGGGGGAGTGGAGCACTTCCGAGTCATACATGACAGACAGGTAAAAGTGTGTCGTTTGTGCATTCAACCGGGGCATGTAGTGAGAGACTGTCCGAGCTTTAAGTGCTTTAGGTGTAGCAAACAAGGACATTATGTACGAGAATGTAATGAAGGCATCTGTAATATGTGCAAGATGAGAACTGGTTTATGTGTGTGTGAAACCCCGGGGGAGATGGAAGAAGGGGAAAGAGAAGAGGAGCTGTCGGATCTGTATGAGGTGGATGAGGAGGAGGAAGAATCAGTGGCTGTGGAGGAGATGGGGAGGGACACCTGGAGCAGAAAAGATGAAACGGGAGAACACAGAGTAACTGGGAGGGAGACCGGTCAAGAGAAGGTGGTCTCAGGGCAGTCTCAGCTGCATAAAGAGACAAGTTCAGAGGCTGGATATATGAAAACTTCGAAGGGACTGAGATCTGACGAAGGACAAGCAGAGACAACTGAAAGTGGTCATGAAAGGCAAGAAGGTGGTAATGCCAAAAATCAAGGTACGAAACTCCAGGAGCTGAGGAGAATGAAGGAGAAGCTCGACGGAGAAGGAGGAGAGAATGTGGTGTTAGAGACTTCTGGAACAAATGAAGGGGAGGAAATGGACACATGTGAGGAGAGGAACACGCAGAGGAAAAGAAAGATGAAAGGGACAGAAGAGCACAGTGGGAAAAAGTAAGATTTTGGTTTTATTAAATGAACCATAGATTTCTTTTAACTGCAATATACGCTATGTGGGGCATAATGGACATTGCTTGCTTAAATGGGAATGGATTAAGAGAAATAAATAAGGTTAAGAAGATGATTGGATTACTGAAAGCAGATATTATTTGTTTACAAGAGACGCATTGGTCAGAGGATATTATGGAAAACATAAAAAAACTATGGGAAGAGGATATTATTGTTAATCATGGCAATCAAAGAGCATGTGGTGTGGCGATTTTGATAAAAAGGGAAAGAGTGAACTGTGTAAAGCAAATATATAAAGATGATAAAGGAAGATTGTTAGTTATAGAATTTATGTTTTGTAATGTACTGTATAGGTTGATAAATATCTATGCACCTAATGTGGAAACTGAAAGAAAGGAAGTTTTTAAAGAAATGAAACCATTATGTAAAGGAAAATGTATAGTGGTTGGAGATTTCAATGTGTGGTGCACAAGATTAGATGCTTCAAGCTGTGCGAATTTCAAATCGGATGTGTCTAGGAAATATTTAAACGAGTGGATGCAAAGTGATGATATGGTCGACGTTTGGAGAGAAGAAAATCCATATAAGAGGGAGTTCTCTAGAAGGCAAATGGTAATGGGAAGTTTAAAACAAAGTAGGATAGATTTATGTTTAACTAAAAGGGAAATATTAAATTATGTTAAAAGTGTGAAATACAGTTTTTTAGGAATAAGCGATCATGCTTCTATGAAAGTAAAGATAGGTACAGATATGGGAGAAAGAGGAGGGGGAGGGTGGTGTTTGAATTCATCTATATTATTGGAAGAGGCTTACAAGGAAAATATCAGGAAATGTATAAGTTATGAAATGGAAAATCTATTTTTTGATGAAAATGTGTGTGAGTGGTGGGAAAGAATGAAAGAAAAAATTAAAAAAAGAAGTATTAGGTACTCAAAACAAAGGGATTTTATGAGAAAAGGTAAACTAGAGGCAATGAAAAAGGCAATGGAGAAAGAAGCAGAAAAAATAGATAGCAATCCTGAGTATGGGAAAGATAGTTTTTGTCAGATAAAAGAAGAAATGGATGAGTATGAAAGAGAAAAAAGTGAGGGTGCAAAAGTAAGGAGTAGAGCACAGTATGTGGTGGAAGGAGAAAGAAGCACAAAGTTCTTTCTGAATTTAGAGAAAAGAAAGCAGAAGAGAAATCATATTATGGAACTGGAAAATGAAAAAGGTGTAAAGGTAACTGATTATGTGGAAATAATAGGAGTAGTAGAAGCGTTTTATGAGAGATTGTTTAAGAAAGAAGGTGTAAAACAAGAGTGTGTAGATGAGGTTCTAGAAACGTTAAGTGCTAAGTTAAAAGAGGGTGAAAAAAATATGTGTGATAGAGAAATAAGTATTGAAGAAATAAAAGAAGCAATAAGACAAACAAAACCAAATAAAAGTCCAGGATCGGATGGGTTAACTCATGAGTTTTACAAGACATTCATAGAGATTTTAGCGCCTATTTTATGGAAGTTATATAAAAGTATGGAAGAGAGAGGGGAGGTGCCAGAAACAATGGGTTTAGGAGTAATCACTATCTTGTATAAAAATAAAGGCAGTCGGCTTAAGTTGTAAAATTACAGGCCGTTGAGTCTTTTAAATACAGATTATAAAATACTGACAAAAGTATTAGCTAACAGAATAAAAGAGGTAGTGGGAAGTATAGTATCTCCAAGTCAAGCGTATAGCATACCGGGTAGGGATATCACAGATACAGTATGCACAATAAGAGATGTAGTGGATAGGATGGGAAAGGATGGGGAAGGGGGGCTGATTTTATGTATGGATCTAAATAAGGCTTTTGATAGGGTAGAGCACAGTTTTATAGAACAAGTAATGAGAAGATTTGGTTTTGGGGAGAGGATTTTGAGATGGATAAATCTAGTATATAGTAATTCAAAAAGTTGTGTAAAGATTAATGGAGTTTTAACAGATTCCTTTCCTTTGGAGAGGTCGGTCAGGCAGGGATGTCCACTGTCGGCGTTGTTGTATTCAATAACAGCTGAACCGTTGGCAACACTGGTAAAAAGAGATAAGGAAATAAGAGGAATCCAAGTTCCATATGGGGGAATAAGCATAATTCATCAGTAAGCAGATGATACAACATTTACAGTTAAAGATATAGCGAGTATAAATAGGATAATGAAACATATGGAAACATACGGGAAAGCATCAGGTGCAAAAATAAATGTTGATAAGTCAGAAATAATGGGAGTAGGTGGTGTAGATAGGAAGGAAGCTGATTGACTTAGATGTAAAAAGAAAGGCTATAAGAGTGAAAACAATAAAGAAGTATGTATGCGATAAAGCGGATTATGGATGGAAAGGTTATATGAGAGATTATTTGGATAAATGTGGTGAATGTGGGGAAGAAGGGGTATTTATGGCCTTAAAGATGTCACACCAGGCCAGCAGAGGGAGCCTTGCCCCTCACAGACTGTTGCTGCTCCCTCTGCTGCTTCGCTGGTCACTTCCTGTTTGTCTGCAATAAAAGCCAGCTCAGCACACACACACATCGCGAAGTATTGATTTGCATTTGCGGACTTTACCAAGCGTTATTCCTTGCTCCCAGGTTTTCCCAGTCTCCTTGTTGTTTTCCCTAGCCATAGTTCTGTTTTTGTTTTCCCAGTCTTAGTCATAGTTTTCTAGTTTCTTGTTTTCATTTCATTGTTTCCTTTGGACTGCCCACCTGGATTTTGACCCACGCTTGTTTATTGGATTACGCTATTGGATTATCTTTGCTGTTCATGTTTGCTGGTGTTTTCGACCCTGTCTGCCTGTCTACGATCATCATAATAAAGCCTTGCATTTGGATCCTCACTCTTGGTCGTCCCGTTTGTGACAGAATACTTCGCCATACCCCGGATCCAGCGGCTTTACCCACCAGCAGTACAACCCACCAAGAATGGATTCAGCAGGAAGTTTGTCCAACCCCGTAAGTCTGCTTTGCTCCATCTTTCAAAATGGCCGTCCCATCGAGCATTATGTGGAGGAGTTTCTTACACATTGTTTTTTGGCACCTTGTGATGAGACCATGTTGAAAGAATGCTTCTGGAGTGGACTTGATCCAGAGATCAGTTTTAATTTGCCTGATGAAGACCCCAGTTGGACCCTCGCACAGTTCATCAATTTTGTCTTGCTGTTTTGCAATACTCCGGTAACTGTGGGTGATTTAGATGTGCCACAGCACAAGATGTCTGCTAGCCCAGAGCCTCAGCATAAGATGTCTGCCAGCTTAAAGCCACAGCACAAGATGTCTGCTAGCCCAGAGCCTCAGCATAAGATGTCTGCCAGCTTAAAGCCACAGCACAAGATGGCCACCAACCCAAAGCCTGTTCACAAGATGGCTACCTTTCATGAACCTGTTCACAAGATGGCTACCTTTCCTGAACCTGCTCACAAAATGGCTGCCTTTCCAGAATCTGCTTTCGGAATGACTATTCTTCCTGAGTCCGCGTTCAAGATGGTCACCCAATTGGACTCAGCTCACCAGAAATCTACCACGTCTGACTTCTCTCGCAAGATGGCTGCCACCCCAAGGCCCAATCACAAGATGGCCGCCATCCCCAAGCCTGTTCACAAGATGGCTGCCACCCCCAAGCCTGTTCACAAGATGGCCGCCATCCCCGAACCTGATCACAAGATGGCTGCTGTTCCTGAGCCAATTCCCAAGATGGCCGCCCTTCCCGAGTCTGTTCACAAGAAGGCCACCGTCCCAAAGCCCGTTCACAAGATGGCTCCCGTTCCTGAGTTCCTGGTCAAGATGGCCGCCACGCCAGAGCCTGCTGCAAAGATGGCCGCCACGCCAGAGCCTGCTGCAAAAATGGCTGCCACACCAGAGCCTGCTGCAAGGATGGCCGCCACACCAGAGCTACCACCCAAGATGGCCGCCTCGCCAGAGCCTGCACCCAAGATGGCCGCCATGCCAGAGCCTGCACCCAAGATGGCCGCCACGCCAGAGCCTGCACCCAAGATGGCCGCCACGCCAGACCCACGTCAAGCCATAATCCTGATGCCAACGCCTGCTAATGCTACGTCAGCCAAGCCAGCGCCTGCTCACGCCACATCAGCCAAGCCAGCGCCTGCTAACACCACATCAGCCGAGCCAGCATCTGCTAACGCCACGTCAACCAAACCATCGCCTGTTAACGCCATGTCTGCTGCTCCTGTACAGTCAAGTCACGACACAGCTCCTGTTCTTGTCAAGTCAAGTCACATCGTGGCTGCTGCCTCTGCAAGGTCAAGTCAAGTTACAGCTAATGCTCCTGTCAAGTCAAGTCAAGTTACAGCAGTTGTTCCTCCTGAGCCAAGTCAAGCAGCACTTCCTGAGTCAAGTCAAACAGCACTTCCTGAACCAAATCAAGCAGCACTTCCTGAGCCAAGTCAAGCAGCACATCCTGAGTCAAGGCAAGACACCCCAACACTTCCAGAATATAAGCAAGTTACCACAGCGCTTACAGAGTCACATCAAGACACAGCAGTACCTCCTGAATCATGTCCAGCCGCCGCTGTCCCAGCAGAGCCAACTCAAGTCACAACCACTCCCTCAAAGCCATGTCAAGTCACAGCTGCTCCTGTTACGCCAAGTCAAGTCACAGCTGCTCCTGTCACGCCAAGTCAAGTCACAGCTGCTCCTGTTACGCCAAGTCAAGTCACAGCTGCTCCTGTCACGCCAAGTCAAGTCACAGCTGCTCCTGTTACGCCGAGTCAAGTTACAGTTGTTCCTCTCACGCCAAGCCAAGTCACAGCTGTTCCTGTAATCCCAAGTCAAGTCACTGCTATTCCTGTCACGCCCAATCAAGTCACAGCAGTTCCTTCCAGGCCAAGTCACGTCTCGCCCGAACATCCAGAGCCGGGACATGTTTCGTCTGATCTGCCAGAGCCTTCGCTCCCAAGCCACGCAGAGCCTTCGCTCCCAAGCCATGCAGAGCCAACGCTCCCAAGCCATGCAGAGCCAACGCTCCCAAGCCATGCAGAGCCAACGCTCCCACGTCACGCAGAGCCAACGCTCCCAAGCCTCATGCCCACTGACCCGGAGGGCATTCCTCTGCCAACTGCACTACCTGCTATGGCAATCGCCATTTTGAGTGTGTGGGCTGTACACTGCGCCCCAGTGCCCTCTTCTGCCCATGAGTCCGCCCGCAAGTTTGCTCTGGAGACCTCATCTACACGCATGTCCGCTGCGCCTATACCTCTTTCGGAGGTGGCGTACATAGCAGAACTTCACGCTCTGCCCGCACCGCCAAGGCTTCACGCTCTGCCTGCACCGCCTATGCCCCCTGCTCTGCCAGCTCCGCCAGGGTTCCCTGCTCTACCTGCTCCGCCAAGGTTCCTTGCTCTGCCTGTTCTGCCAAGATTCCGTGCTCTGTCTGTTCCGCCAAGATTCCGTGCTCTGTCTGCTCCGCCAGGACTCCCTGCTCTGCCTGCGCCGCCAAGGCTTCACACTGTGTCTGCACCGCCTAGGCTCCCTGTCGTCTCTGACACGACCACGAAAGCCATTCCTGAAGTTCTCGTCTGCCTAGTCACAACTATGGAGGCCGGAACTCTCTACCTCTCTCCTTGCTCTGTCTGCCTCCTCTGTCTCTGCTCTCCCCAGGTCCCAGTCCATGATGCGGCCTCCTGTTCCGCCCTGGAGGGCTTCTGCGCCTCCTGTTCCGCCCTGGAGGGCTTCTACGCCTCCTGTGCCGCCCTGGAGGGCTCCTGCGCCTCCTGCTCCGCCCTGGAGGGCTCCTGCGCCTCCTGCTCCGCCCTGGAGGGCTCCTGCGCCTCCTGTTCCGCCCTGGAGGGCTCCTGCGCCTCCTGTTCCGCCCTGGAGGGCTCCTGCGCCTCCTGCTCCGCCCTGGAGGGCGCCTGCTCCGCCCTGGAGGGCTCCTGTGCCTCCTGCTCCGCCCTGGAGGGCGCCTGTTCCGCCCTGGAGGGCTCCTGCGCCTCCTGTTCCGCCCTGGAGGGCTCCTGCGCCTCCTGCTCCGCCCTGGAGGGCGCCTGCTCCGCCCTGGAGGGCTCCTGCGCCTCCTGTTCCGCCCTGGAGGGCTGTTACGCCTCCTGCTCCGCCTTGGAGGGCTGTTAAGCCTCTTGCTCTGCCTCCAGCTCCGCCCTGGAGGGCTTCTACGCCTCCTGCTCTGCCCCGGAGGGTCGTTAAGCCTCCTGCTCCGCCCCGGAGGGCCGCTCCACCTCCTGCTCCGCCCTGGAGGGCTCCTAAGCCTCTTGCTCCACCTCAGAGGACTGCTCTGCCTCCAGCTCTGCTCTGGAGGGCCTTTGCCCAACCTGTTCTGCCTCAGTCTCCTGGCCCCCCCACCGCTCCCCTGGACTGTTTTTTCCTGTTGTTTTTTGGAGCGTCTGGAAGCCGCTCCTTGGGGGGGGGGCTATGTCACACCAGGCCAGCAGAGGGAGCCTTGCCCCTCACAGACTGTTGCTGCTCCCTCTGCTGCTTCGCTGGTCACTTCCTGTTTGTCTGCAATAAAAGCCAGCTCAGCACACACACACATCGCGAAGTATTGATTTGCATTTGCGGACTTTACCAAGCGTTATTCCTTGCTCCCAGGTTTTCCCAGTCTCCTTGTTGTTTTCCCTAGCCATAGTTCTGTTTTTGTTTTCCCAGTCTTAGTCATAGTTTTCTAGTTTCTTGTTTTCATTTCATTGTTTCCTTTGGACTGCCCACCTGGATTTTGACCCACGCTTGTTTATTGGATTACGCTATTGGATTATCTTTGCTGTTCATGTTTGCTGGTGTTTTCGACCCTGTCTGCCTGTCTACGATCATCATAATAAAGCCTTGCATTTGGATCCTCACTCTTGGTCGTCCCGTTTGTGACAAAAGAAGCCAATGTTTGAAAATATACCTATATTTTATCAAGAAGTTTTTAGTGCATGGGCTGAATTTTTAATAGATGTGGGATATGAGTGTGAAAATATAAATCAAATACACAAGCAGCCAATATTTTTGAATCCAAAGATACGGTTGAAAGGGAAAATGTTATATAATAGATTGTACATGAAAGCAGGAGTAAGACAAGTAAAGGATGTGGCTTATGAATATGTGAAAGGTTTTTTACCAAATAGAGCCATTTATGATTATGTGGTGGAATGGGATGATGAAATTGAAAAATCAAAGGTGGACTCTGTATGTGAAAATATTAAAACAAGTTTGCCCAGAAGTTGGGTAGAAATGATTGAGAGAGACACTGCTAAACCAGGGAATTGGGGAATGCCAGAAATGTTTATTGTCAAAGATGGTGAAAAGAAATATCTGACTGATGTAACTACAAAAATGATGTATAAAATATTTGTGAAAAGGGAAGTCAAATTGCCTGCATCGGAAGCTGTGTGGCCAAAACTGTTTCCAGGATTTAATGTAAAGACAATATGGAAGAACTTAAGTGTGAAGTATAATGGATTGGATTGTGAAAATTTGGATTTTAAATTGAGACATAATAGAATATATACGAAGGTGGTAATTCATCAAATTAATAAAAACGTGAATAGAGAATGTGATGTATGTAAGACTGATCCAGAAACTCTGATGCATGTATTTTTTGAATGTAAAGGGCTTGAAGTGTTTCATGAAAAATTGAAAAAATTGATCAAGGATGATTGGGGAAAGGATGTAATAGGAAATGAATGGGAAAAATTATTTTTATTTGGTGAAAGTACAAACCATAAGGACATGAAAGTTAACTTGTGTAATTTTATTTTAAGTCATGCAAGGTATTCGATATGGGCGAGGAGGAATTTAGCATATTTTGAAGAGAAAACAGTTGATGTTATTGAGATGTTCAAGACTGTGTTGAGAAAGACTCTTCATCTAATGTGGAAATATCTGAGCAAAGATGTTTTTGAAAACACTTTCATTAATGGATGTAGACTTACATGTGTGGATGACAAAGGAGGGTTGAGTTTTAACTTTTAATGATGGAGTGTTTGTAATGGAATAGAGTGATTGACGGGCCTTGTATTTAAGTCATAATTTGAAGGCTGTGATACTCTGTTGTGGTCTGAATTGTATTGAATTATTTTTGATATCTTGATAATAAAAAAAAATAATAATAAAATAAAATAAAAAAAAGCACGCCCGATCTCGTCCGATCTCGGAAGCTAAGCAGGGTCGGGCCTGGTTAGTACTTGGATGGGAGACCACCTGGGAATACCAGGTGCTGTAAGCTTTTGCTTTTCCTTTTCCTACACTCGTCAGTTAATACACTTACACATTCCTCAGAATTTCAGGTTGTTCTCTTTATTATTTTATAATATTGATTCATTTGTTTTCTTTCATTTTGTTTTCTCATGTTAGTTAAAAGGACATCTCAGCCTTCTCTTTCTCCTCCAGGGGGCGATAGAGACCCTTTCTTTCTCTCTACAGTAAATCTCTGTTTCTAAAATGGAATGCTGCATCCTAGAGACTGCGTCCTTCCTAGTTTAGTATTTCTGAGGCTTGTAGGCTAGAGTCCTTCTCCTTAAATGCTTGAATGAGACGGTCTAGCATAGCTATGTCACAAACGTCTTCACCGCCACATTAAGAAAATACTAATAAAACTGTGTTTTAAAAAAATCTTTATATTATTTGCCTTTCTTTTAACCCTCCTGTTATCCTTGGAGTCAATTTGACCCCATTCAATGTTTAACGTATGTACATATATAATTGACTTTTTTTTTTTTTCACAGGTGTTTGACAGTGAAAGTGGGGGGGGGGGGTGTTTCAGAGTGTTGTTAAGTAGTCAACAAAGACATCAATTACCTGACACTAACCTTTTAGCAAAAAAATATCATATTCTAGAGGTTTTAAATTTGGGGTCAAATTGACCCCAGTGGAAAAAAGGTGTTAGCGGATTTTAGGGTAACAGGAGGGTTAATGCAGTACAATAAATTATAGCCATCTACGGTCTTCCAGGTGGCTTAAAATACTGGCAGTTTAGCGTTTAATGAGTTAATTTACACCTTTGGCAGTTGTGCCTTAAACTAATTTATCTGTGTTTTAATGTCCAAAAATGTTATTTTTGTCAGTTTATTTTCTGTGAATTGGAATGTGTACAAAGGATTTTGGCTGACTGGAGGTTGTGAAGGATACATCCCATGCATCCTTTAAATTCAGCTGAATGAAGAGCATGAAATCTGCTGCTTTCCAAGGATCCTTCTGATTGAGACAGGCTTCAACAACATTTGATGAGGTGGCAGCCGAGATATGCGCCTTTCCATTTGAAAAGCACCCAAAGGTTCTGCAGAGTTTATCTTAAACCCATAATTAAACACACTTGATCAAATCAAGCAGCTCATCAAGGCCTTCAGGATTATTTGTAAACCTACAAATATTTACCTGCATGTGTGTTGGAGCTGGTTAGGACCAGCTTGGGGATCCTCTGTAATTTGTGGCCCATCATATAGGCCTATATGTATCAGTTTAACCTTTGAGGGCATTTGTAGGGAAGTTTTACCAGATTTATCTCACTTTTGGGGACAATTTTACGGTGACCGGGAGGGGACATCTTCGGTTCACTTATGTTTGTCGTGGCCACGACATATAAACTCGTGGGAACGTGATATTAATTCGTGGGAACGTCATATTAACTCGTGGGAACGTCATATTATGTCGTGGCCACGAGATCATTTTGTTGAGGTAACGACATCCTTATGTCGTGGGCACGAGATATTAATTCGTGGGAACGTCATCCTTATGTCGTGGCCACGAGATGCGACAATGAGGGAACGACATGCATTTCTCGAGGCCACGAGTTTAGTACATAAACAAACCTGCGTGACCATAGTAACCCAGGATTAGATAGGTTTATTAATATTTTATTTTGAGTTAACAAATGATTGTATCAATTATTATAGAAATTAATACAATATTAAATTATTATATTAACAATAGGCGATGCTGTCTGTGCGCGATGTAGAGAGCATTCAAAAGTTTATCATGAATAAATATTAGGCTACATAAAGTACACCAAATAAAATAGCCCTACAAGAAATATTTTATGCATCCCACAGTCTTGTCCATTAACTGATCCTATTTTTCCGTAATATTTGTATTTTTCGTTTATATTAGTTATTTTTCCTTTTATTTCGATCTCTTTACTTAATTTTTTTAATGTAATACTGTAAGGTTCTATGACTGGGGTTTGCACTGGAATGCAGTTTAAAGGTTGAATTTACCATCTATTGTAGCCTAATTTATTTAGTCTAATTAATAGACAAATATAGTGTTTCACTGAAGAGTGAATTATTCAAGTAGTTTCATTTGGAAATCATTTATCGTCACACAGAATACGCCTACATGACATTCCTTCTATTAACTGATCGTCTTTTTTCCGTATTATTATTATTAGCAGTAGTAGGCTAGTAGTAGTAATTTCTATTATGATTAGCCTATTATTATTGTATATATTTTAATTTTCGTTTATATTCGTTTTTACTACTAATTTTGATATATTTACTTAACGTTCTATGTGCAAATGATACTGTAAATGCTTGACATATAGGCTATGACTGATTTTTACTGTAGTTTTAAAGTTTGAATTGAACATATATTTTATTTTATTTCGTCTATATAGACTAGACTATACAATACTATAGTGTTTCACTGAGGAATGAATCATTCACGTAGCCTAGTTTCATTTATAAAAAAAAAACATTTTCGTTTATCGTCACACGGGTGTAAATACAATCATAAAGTCAAAACTTAATTGGTAGCTACAATTGTCAGGCTTGAAAAAATAGCCCTAACCAGTTATTAAAATAATAATAGCATAATAATAATAATAATAATAATAATAATAATAATAATAATAATAATAATAATAAAATAATAAATAAATAAGTGACTTAGAGCTATATTTTTTATTTATTGTGTATCACTTTATCTAAATGACGTTGTGTAGACTATATGTTATTTGCCATATATTTAGCAAATATTGTGAACGACAATTATGCCAATAGTTTTATTTTTATGATTGTATTTATGCCCGTGTGTGACCATAAACGATTTAAAAATTAAACTACGTTAATGATTCACTCGTCAATGACACACTATTTATATAGGTTATAGGTAATTAGACGAAATAAAATGAAATGTATGTTAAATTCAACCTATAAACTGCATTCCAGTAAAAACCCCTGCCATATAGCATAATCAAAGCTTTACTGGCATGTCCAGCATTTACAGTATCATTTACATTAAGAACGTTAAGTAAAGAGATCGAAATAAAAGGAAAAATAACGAATATAAACGAATAATACAAATATTACGGAAAAAATAGGATCAGTTAATGGACAAGACTGTGGGATGCATAAAATATTTCTTGTAGGACTATTTTATTTGATGTACTTTATGTAATATTTATTCATGATAAACTTTTGAATGCTATCTACATCGCGCACAGACAGCATCGCCTATTGTTAATATAATAAATTAATATTGTAGGCCTATTCATTTCTATAATAATTGATACAATCATTTAACTCAAAATAAAATATTAATAAACCTATCTAATCCTGGGTTACTATGGTCACGCAGGTTTGTTTATGTACTAAACTCGTGGCCTCGAGAAATGCATGTTGTTCCCTCATAGTCGCATCTTGTGGCCACGACATAAGGATGACGTTCCCACGAATTAATAGGCTTGTTTGAGATGCGCCTAGCCTCGCCTGAAATGTAGGCGAGAGTAGGCGGCTGCAGTGAGGGGAGGAGTGAAAAAAGCGCAGTCAAGACGGACAGTTCTGAGCTTTGGAAGCGGAACAGATACCTACGAGATCAAAGGCGGATATCGCGTTATTCACAATCACCTGCTGTCTTGCTGATAAACATGATATAATTTAAGTTCTATTGCTTTTATATGAAAATAAATACGATGAACAAAACACTCAAAATGCCTGCTTTTTAATTCCATACGAAAGGCGTATTTATCATCCATTTTTACTTTAGTACAAACGTGTATTTTATATTTTTATAGTAATATGACAACAATCACAAATCACACACAGAGATCGCACTGTCATAGTGTTTGGGAATATTCATGCAGAATTTAAACACATAACCAAATGATATTAGATTAAAAAATAAAACATTTTAGAAAAGAACGCAACATCACAGTTGTTTGAACCAATGAGCATTAAGCTGTGTCGTCAGCCAGTCATTTCCCATCGTGCTTTTGGTCAGCGCAGTCGGTGGAGAGCTACTGTGCCCGACTGCTCAATCTGACACATCCGCCTCGCCATCGCAAGAGTTTTTTGGCACACGTCAGCACGATGTCAGAGCAAGTCGGACGTAACTCGGACACTTTTCTAACCGGCATGCATCTTGCGTTGATCACCGGTGATCGATTCTGTGCAGATTTTGCTCATCTCAAACGAGCCTAATATCTCTTGCCCACGACATAAGGATGACGTTCCCACGAATTAATATCTCTTGCCCACGACATAAGGATGACGTTCCCACGAATTAATATCTCTTGCCCACGACATAAGGATGTCGTTACCTCAACAAAATGATCTCGTGGCCACGACATAATATGACGTTCCCACGAGTTAATATGACGTTCCCACGAATTAATATCTCGTGGCCACGACATAATAGGTGCGTTCGACTTCATGCGGCGCCGCAAGAAATCGGCTGCCGCCTTACAAAACAATGCATTCTGGTAAGATCATTTGTCCGACTTTGATCGGCGCTGCAGCCGCCTTTCGATCACGTGTGCCATCAAAGTACCGTGAGAGCAAAACGAGAGCAGTCGCAGAGGTCAGGCGCTGCAGCTGCTTAAAATCGGCTGCGAAAGCCTTGATGACGACACACTTTATTCTCATTGGTCAGATTATGTGATGACAAGCACGACGTGTGCTGCGTGTTTTTTCTTAAATAATTTCCTGTATGGAATCAATCTTTATATCGAATATCTGATATTCAAACAAAACATTAATGATGAAAATGAAGATTAGACGATATGGTATATATTCTTATTGTATAAGTGTAAAGTTTGGAAGAAAAAAAAAGGTCAACCAGAGGCCGTTTTTTTAATGGATGCTGTGAGAGGCTTCACTACACTGAATAAACTGCTTATATTTGAAAAATGTCCTATAGCTAACTACAAAACCAAGATGCAAATAATAAACGTCATATTGCATTACAGTAAAATAACTCACATACTTGATATGATCAACAAAAAAAGCAAAACGATTGTATAGAATAAACGATAGTGTAACTTTTTTTTAATTTATTTATCTTATGTAGTTTCATCTCTTCTTTTTCTATATTCCTTTTTTGTGTATGTTTGGAATACAGTTTCATCCTCTATAAGTGTCCGACTTGACTGCCGTCTCTTTACTCCTCCCCCGACTGCAAGCGGCTGCTCTCGCCAGCCGGCGGCAGGCTAGTGTAGTGCATCTCGAACACACCTAATATCACGTTCCCACGAGTTAATATGACGTTCCCACGTATATATATATATATATAACGTTTTAGCAGAAAGAAAAACAAGTAATACCAATACATTTTAGTGAAAAAAACCCCCAATATACTTCGCAATTCTGCTTTTAAACTGTCATTACCATTATGGAGTTGAACTTTGATTGAAGCGATATATTTCGTGGAAAAGGTTTTAAAACACAGGATTACTTGAGTGGGGAAATGAGGCTGTTTGTTTCAGCTGCAGTCCGGGACGTGTGTCATTCCTGGTCGATCCGTGTAGGGCTGCTGTCTGTGTGTCTTCTTTAAATAGCTCTCTCTTGACTTCAGCTCTCGCTTACGGCCATACCACCCTGAACACGCCCGATAGTGGTACGATCCAGGGAGTGAGTGAATTCAGTGCCGAAAACAGACGGGAAGTTCTGTTGAAAGAATATTTTGTTAATTCCTTTGTTTTTGTATTTAAATCTGGGAGAAGAACTGAGGAGTTTATAAGGAGGTGTAAGACTTCTCCCCAAACAGCGCTTTGCTGTTTGGGGTGCTACTGGGAGTGGGGTTACCCACGGCGTGTTACGGACAGGATGGAAACTAACAAGGAGAAAGACAAAGGTGTAGAGTGGAGAATGGGACATGGAAATGCAGCAACAGGTCGGAGTTATGAGAAGAAACTGACTGTGTTGGTAGAAATAGTTGGAAATGAAAGAATTACGATGATGGAATTATTGCGGAAAGTAAAAGAAGAGTGTGGTGAAGTCATTGGCTGTAGATACAAGAATCCAAGGTAATATGAACTGACCATGCATGAGGAGAAAGGGAAAAAGAAGTTATTAGATGGAATAAAAATTAGAAACGGGAGTATTTTGGTGAAGGAGATCAATAACAGCGAGACTGTGGTCTCTTTCCTGAACCTGCCAACCTACATAACTGATGAGGAAATAATAAAGAAATTAACAGACTGGGGAGTGACAGCGGCTTCTGCAGTGAAAAGGAGAATGTGGCCAGGGACTGGAATCGCTGATGGGACGAGGTTCCTAAAGGTCAAGTTTACGGAAAAGGTAAAATCACTCCCATACTCAACGAAGTTCGAGATAGTGGGAGGAACCGAGCACTTTCGGGTGTTACACGACAGACAGGTGAAGGTATGTCGCCTGTGCATACAGCCAGGACATATTGTTAAAGACTGCCCGAACTTTAAATGTTATAAGTGTGGCGGGCAAGGACACTATGCACGGGAGTGCAGCGAAGGGAACTGCACGGTGTGTTGGAAAAGAAATGAACTGTGTGTATGCAACGCAGCAGAAGAGGACGACAACAAAGAGGAGACGGGGGACACCGTGGACCTGTATGGTGAAATTGAAGAGACCCAACTATCAAGTGGTGAAGTAGGAGGCGAGGAATGGAGTGAGCTGGAAGGTATAATGGAGGCAGGATGGTCGGGAAAAAGCAGGAGGCATACTAACGTGAGTGGAGGGATGGATAATGAAACGACAACCGACGGGGATGGGAGAAATAAAAGAGATGATAACAAAAATCAACTAGATATGGTAGTGGGAAAAGCAGGAGCATCGACAAGAATACAAGAAGGGAATGGAGACGAGGAAGAAGAAGAGGGGATGATTGTACAAGAGACTAATGTTCTTTTGATAAACATTATGGACGAAACTGGGAAAAATGAAGCTGTTTCTAAGCAACTTAAGAGGAAAATGGAAAAGGGTGAAGAAGGCAGCGCCAAAAAGTAAGAGGTAATATCTGTTTAATGAGACACATAAATGTTTATGTTATTATTTTTTTTATTTTTCTTATGGATGAAGTATTGAGCATTGCTTGTTTGAATTGTAATGGCCTGAGGGACATGGACAAATTTAAACGGGTGATAAGTGGGCTTAATGCTCAAGTAATATGTCTACAGGAGACAAATTGGACAGATGATTTAATGGAAGGGGTTAAAAAGGTTTGGGATGAGGAGATACATGTAAACCACGGCACCCAAAAAGCCTGTGGGGTAGCAATTTTGATTAGAGGTGGGAGGATGTATAATATAAAACAAATACAAAATGATGGTAAAGGGAGGGTATTGGGAATAGATTTTACACTTCAAAAAGATAAATATAGATTAGTTAATATGTATGCTCCAAACGTGGAAACTGAAAGAAAAGAGGTTTTTATGATGCTGAAACCTTTATGTATTGGGAATTGTGTAGTGGTGGGAGATTTTAATGTGAAATGTACAAGACTAGACATAGCTAAAAATATGGTGTACAAAGAGGATACTTCTAGAAAATGTTTAAAAATGTTAATGCAGAGTAAGGATATGGCAGATGCCTGGAGGGAGGAAAATCCTTACAAGAGAGAATTTTCAAGGAGGCAAATGGTGATGGGGGACCTTAAACAAAGTAGAATAGATTTATGTTTGGTTAAAAGAGATATTTTACGACATATAAAGAATGTGAGTTATAACTTCACAGGTATAAGTGATCATGCAGTAATGACAGTGAAATTAGAGGGAAACTTTGAAGGAAAAGGTGGTGGTACGTGATGTCTAAATTCTGCTTTATTAAAGGAAGATGCATATAGAAAAAGTATAGAGAAGTGTATTAAATACGAAATGGAAAACTCCTTATATGAAGAAAATATATGTGAATGGTGGGGTAGATTAAAAAAGAAAATTAAAAGGTTGAGTATTAGATACTCGAAACAGAGAAATCATATGGAAAAATGCAAATTGGATACTATGTACAGGTTATTGGAAGAAGAAGTTGGGAAAATTGAAAGTAATCCTGAATATACGAAAGAACCATATTGTCAGATAAAAGCAGAAATAGAGGTGTGTGAAAAAGAAAAATGTAAAGGTGCTAAAATAAGGAGCAGAGCACAATATGTTTTAGATGGGGAAAGATGTACAAAATTTTTTTTGAATTTAGAGAAGAAAAAACAAGGAAATAAATTTATTACGGTATTGGTAGACGAGGATGGGGGGAAAGTTACGGACTATGTAGATATTTTAGAAAGGGTTGATAGGTTCTATAGGAATTTATATAAGAAAGAGAACATAAAACAAGAGGATATAGATAGGGTTTTAAGAAATGTTAATATAAGCCTTAGTGATGAAGATAGGGAGTTGTGTGAGGGAGACATAACTCTAGAAGAAGTAGAAGAAGCAATTAAACAGACAAAGACAAATAAAAGCCCAGGGGCAGATGGATTAATACATGAATTTTATAAGATCTTTGTTAAAATTTTGTCACCGATTTTGTTAAAAATGTTTAGGGAGATGGAAAGAAAAAAGGAAGTTCCAAAATCTATGTGTATGGGGATGATAACGATTCTTTTCAAAAATAAGGGTAGTCCACTCAATTTAGAAAACTATAGACCTCTAAGCTTATTAAATACAGAGTATAAAATTTTAACAAAAATTTTAGCCAATAGACTCAGAATGGTCATTGGGACCATAATTGCACCAAATCAAGCTTATAGTATCCCAGGGAGAGACATAACGGACACAATTTGCACAATAAGAGATGTGGTGGGAAGTATGAGGGAGGATCAAGAAGGTGGAATAATTTTATGTATAGATTTAAATAAGGCTTTTGATAGGGTGGAGCATGCTTACTTGGAGCAAACAATGAGAAAATTTGGTTTCGGGAATAGAATGCTGGAATGGATCAATCTGCTATACAGTAAAGCGGAAAGTTGTGTTAAAGTAAATAGGGTTTTGACAGACCCTTGTCCACTTGAAAGGTCAGTGAGACAAGGATGTCCGATGTCTGCCTTATTATATTCAATATCGGTTGAACCACTAGCCATAAGGGTTAGAGCGGACAAAAAAATAAAGGGTATCCAAATACCAAATAGTGGTGAGAGTGTAATACACCAATACGCAGACGATACGACATTTACGATTAAGGATGCAGAAAGTATAAAAAATGTAATGAAGCACATAGAAATGTACGGGAAAGCATCGGGGGCAAAAATAAACATTGAAAAATCAGAAATAATGAGCATAGGAGGGGTGGACTTGAGAGGGTGTGACATACCTTTTAAAATTGCTAAAGACTATGTTAATATTTTAGGAGTTCAAATTGGAGAGAATATGAAGGGTGCAAGGGATGCCACATGGACGGGGATTTTAAATAAAATAAAGCAAGTACTCCAATTCTGGAAATTAAGAGAACTAATGTTAAGAGGGAAAGTTATGGTTGTGAACTCTTTGTTGCTCTCCAAATGCAACTATATTTTAGGCGCAGTTGATTTACCACAATGGGTAATTAACGAGATGACTGAGATAACAAATAATTTTATGTGGGGAGGGAAAGGAGTTAAAATAGCAAGGAAAACATTAATTGCAAGTTATAAAGAAGGAGGATTAGGATTGATTGACTTTATTAGAATGAAAGAGAGAGTGTTTTATGACAAATTGTTTATGAAAGCTGGAGTGAGACAAGTTAAAGATATAGCATATGAATTTGTAAGAGGTTTTTTACCTAACAGAGCCATATATGATTGTGTTTCGGAGTGTGATGATGAAATCAAAATGTCAAAAGTAGACTTGATGTGTGAAAATATTAAGACGAGTCTGCCCAGAGCATGGGTAAAGAGCATTGAAAATGAAACTGTTAAACCTGGGGAATGGGGATTGCCTGATTTGTATTTTGATGGAGGTGATGGGAAAAGACTATTAAATGGAGTAACTACTAATAGGATGTACAAATTTATTTTGAAGAAAGAGATCAAATTACTGGCATCAGAAAATGTGTGGTCTAAAGTGCTTCCTGGCTTAAAGGTTAAGGAAATTTGGGAAAATCTATGGGTAAAATACAATGGAATAGAATCTGAAAACCTGGATTTTAAATTAAGGCACAACAGAATCTACACGAAAGTGGTTCTTCACCAGATAAATAAGAACATAAATAGGGATTGTGATGTGTGTAGATCTGCTCCAGAAACGTTGATGCATGTTTTTTTAGAGTGCAGAGAACTTGAGGGTTTTCATGAAAAGCTAAAAGAACTAATCAAAGAAAACTGGAGGAAGAATGTTAAACAAGATGAATGGAAGAAACAGTTTTTATTTGGAGATTGTGTTGACTATAAAGATAAGAAAGTAAATCTCTGCAATTATGTACTGAGTCATGCAAGATACGCTATATGGGCACGGAGGAACTTAGCGTTTTATGAAGGGGAAAATGTAGATATCTGTACAATGTTCAAAAATATACTGAGGAAAAATGTTTGTCTTATGTGGAAATATTTGGATAAAGATGTGTTTGAAAAAGCTTTTCTAACGGACTGTAATCTTATAAATGTGGATGATGGAAAGAAAATGTATTTAAATTTCTGAGCAGTTGTCTGTGTACTTAATATAACATGCTAAGGATTGTAATGATATAGTTTGTGAAATGTAAAATTTGTATATTTTTGATAATAAAAAAAAAAAAAAAAAAAAAACGCCCGATCTCGTCCGATCTCGGAAGCTAAGCAGGATCGGGCCTGGTTAGTACTTGGATGGGAGACCGCCTGGGAATACCAGGTGCTGTAAGCTTTTGCTTTTTCCACACTCATCAGTTAATACACTTACACATGACTCAGAATTATTGCTTGTTCCCTTTATTATTTTAAACGTATTGCTTCATTTATTTTCTTTCCTTTTGTTTTCTGTGTGACACTCTTACATTGTTGCGAAGGACATTCTTCTTTTCTCCTCCAGGGGGCGATCGAGAGGCTTTTTTCTCTCTACAGTAAATCTCTAGCACTACTAACTGTTTATACACTACCAGTCAAACGTTTTGGACAGTAAGTTTTTAATGTTTTTTTAAGAAGTCTCTTCTGCTCACCAAGCCTAAATTTATTTGATCAAAAATACAGCAAAAGCAGTAATATTGTGAAATATTTTTACAAAATAAAATAACTCCTTTCTATTTTAATATTGTAAAATGTAATTTATTCCTTTGATTTCAAAGCTACATTTTTCAGCATAATTACTCCAGTCTTCAGAGTCACATGATCCTTCAGAAATCATTCTAATATGCTGATTAGCTGTTCAAGAAACATGTATTATTATTTTTATTATTATTATCATCATTATCAATATTTAAAACAGTTGAGTACATTTTTTAGGATTTTTGATTAATAGAAAGATCAGCATTTATCTAAAATAAAAAGTATTTGTAACATTGTGCACTATACCATTCAAAAGCTTGGTCAGTATGATTTTCTTAAATTATTATTTTGGAAAAAAAAATATACAAATTAATACTTTTATTTAGCAAGTAGGCTTTAAATTGATAAAAAAGTGATGACAAAGACATTTATAATGTTATAAAAGATTACTATTTCAGACAAATGCAGTTCTTCTGAACTTTCTAATCATCAAAGAAACCTGAAAAATTCTATTTACTTGTTTTAAAATTACAAATTACAAATTACAATCTTCTTTTTTTTTTGCTGTCAATGCAGGGTTGGTGTGCAGAAGGGTTGGTGTCCACATTAAACATCTTACTGTCCAAAAACATCTGATGGTTGTACACACACACACACACACACACACACACACATTAGGGCCGGGACTTTAACGCGTTAATTTAGATTAATTAATTACACAAAAATAACGCGTTAAAATTTTTTAACGCATTTTAATCGCACTTAGTTTTGCACCGCGGAACGTTTCTTACTGGATGAGATTCGGCGGACCGATTATACTGGAGCACCAACTAGCGTTCAGACCAGAGCCATGGCTCTGGTTCGGGACTCACTAAATTCCAGGGGTTTCATTACCACGACGTAAAATGGGCGTCCCTGGGGCGTTGGGAAAACGCCCCTTTCTAAAAAAAAATTATTAAGAGAGGTCACCGATCATGCGCAGTAAGTCAGTTTTTTTGCGCGGGCATTTCAAAACCTAGGATCAGCACTGATGGATAATGAAGGACAACACAGTCATACAGGTTATTTTTATGTGTTAAAATCTTAAATTTAAACGATTTTCGAAAACAAATAAACAGCCGTTATAGAAATGTAAAACGTGTAGCGTCTATTTACGAAAATAAATCATGGTTTACAACGGTATCGTGGACAGGTAACGTTATTTCAAGACACTAACGTTATATGAATATAAATATGAAGGGCACGAAACCCCTGTGATTGTGGACAGGTATTTCAAAATACTGTATATGAATATAATTATGAAGTGCACGAAAACCCTGCGATATTGGCCAGGTATTTCAAGATATTGTATATGAATATAATTATGAAGTGCACGAAACCCCTGCGATCGTGGACAGGTATTTCAAGACACTGTATGAATATAATTATGAAGTGCACGAAACCCCTGTGTTCGTGGCCAGGTATTTCAAGATATTGTATATGCATATAATTATGAAGTGCACGAATCCCCTGCGTTCGTGGACAGGTATTTCAAGACACTGTATGAATATAATTATGAAGTGCACGAAACCCCTGCGATCGTGGACAGGTATTTCAAGATATTGTATATGAATATAATTATGAAGTGCACGAAACCCCTGCGATCTTGGACAGGTATTTCAAGATACTGTATATGAATATAATTATGAAGTGCACGAAAGCCCTGCGATCGTGGACAGGTATTTCAAGATATTGTATATGAATATAATTATGAAGTGCACGAATCCCCTGCGTTCGTGGCCAGGTATTTCAAGATATTGTATATGCATATAATTATGAAGTGCACGAAACCCCTGCGATCTTGGACAGGTATTTCAAGATACTGTATATGAATATAATTATGAAGTGCACGAAACCCCTGCGATCGTGGACAGGTATTTCAAGATATTGTATATGAATATAATTATGAAGTGCACGAAACCCCTGCGTTCGTGGCCAGGTATTTCAAGACACTGTATGAATATAATTATGAAGTGCACGAAACCCCTGCGATCGTGGACAGGTATTTCAAGATATTGTATATGAATATAATTATGAAGTGCACGAATCCCCTGCGTTCATGGACAGGTATTTCAAGATACTGTATATGAATATAATTATGAAGTGCACGAAACCCCTGCGATCGTGGACAGGTATTTCAAGATATTGTATATGAATATAATTATGAAGTGCACGAAACCCCTGCGATCTTGGACAGGTATTTCAAGATACTGTATATGAATATAATTATGAAGTGCACGAAACCCCTGCGATCGTGGACAGGTATTTCAAGATATTGTATATGAATATAATTATGAAGTGCACGAAACCCCTGCATTCGTGGACAGGTATTTCAAGACACTGTATGAATATAATTATGAAGTGCACGAAACCCCTGCGATCGTGGACAGGTATTTCAAGATATTGTATATGAATATAATTATGAAGTGCATGAAACCTCTGCGATCGTGGACAGGTATTTCAAGATACTGTATATGAATATAAATATGAAGTGCACGAAACCCCTGCGATCTTGGACAGGTATTTCAAGACACTGTATATGAATATAAACGATCGTGGACAGGTATTTCAAGATACTGTATATGAATATAATTATGAAGTGCACAAAACCCCTGCGAACGTGGACAGGTATTTCATGATACTGTATATGAATATGAAGTGCACGAAAGCCCTGCAATAGTGGAGGTATTTGAAGCAAATTGTTTTTCCCTAACTGTGCATGATCGGTGACCTATGCAAATTCTCAAATAGGCCACGCCTGCCTGGTGACGCAGTATCGATTACGCTGTACTGAAACCCCTGGAAAAAAGTGCATCCCGCTCTGGTTCAGACAAGCTGCGTCCGTCCTAAATAGTATTGTATGTCCCAAATCGTAGTATGTTTAAAAAAGTATTCCAAAGATTCCCGGGTGGTCTACTACTTAACGATCAATGCGCACTCTAACGGCTAATATTGCCCACAACACACTGCGCCGTGAACGAGGATTCGATTAGAACTACAAACACGCATAAAAAGTGTTAAAAAACTACAAACATGGAGGATATGCGCGACCACCGGACAGGTAGAGAAAGTGGTTTTGAGTGATAAATAATCAGTGTGTAACCTGATAAAAAATATTTTTTAAATGTTATCCGTGTTATATTCCATGTGTAGCAACATTTATAATGATAGGTTTTGTCATTAACGTTTAAATGCATAATTAAGCAAACACAAGAGCAGAGTTCTCGGCATGAAAGACTCGTTAAAGAACGTGCCTCTTCATTTCTCAAACGAAATGTAGATAATGTTAACTGTGATGATTGACAGGGCAGTTTAAACAGTGACAGGATTCAGGTAACTAAGCAACAGAGCGTCCATTAAAAAAGCAGTTATGACTAGGTAGTATGTCCCAAAGCTTGCCTACTATTCTGCTACATACTCAAAAGTATGTACTTTTCTTCACAAAAAGAGTACATACTTATAGGGTATAGTATAAGTAGGCGAATTGGGACGCAGCAAAACAAACCACAGTGAACATGGACAAAAAAGCTGATGGGACCGCTTTGGTTGGCCCTGTGGATGGGAAATTTTGTTATAAAAAACGAATGGATGGAAGCGTCGATAAGAGCATGGTTGTGTGCAAGCTATGCAACAAGGAATTCGCATCTCACTGTAGCACATCGAGCCTATTGCTACACTTAATGGCAATATTGCACTGGTCTGTTGGACTTGGTTGAACAATATGTATTCAGTCATTATTCAATGGTATACTAAAAATCCATGTAAAAATCTTACTTCTCACTGTTCTCAGGTCAAATATTTATATGCGATTAAAATGCGATTAATTTCGATTAATTAATTACAAAGCCTCTAATTAATTAGATTAAATTTTTTAATCGAGTCCCGGCCCTAATATATATATATATATATATATATATATATTTTTTTTTTTAATATATAAAAAGAGGGACAAGCTGGGCCAGGCTGTAAATATGCAAATGTGTCATTAAATAATTTAAAAAATAATTAATTAAATATTAAACAAAACAACAAAGTGCTTGGAGATTTGCTGTGAAAGAAAAGCCTCTTGATCGCCCCCTGAAGGAAAAAGGAAGAATAAGGAGGCTGAGCTGTCCTCAGACGCCAGAGAGAAAACAAAATGAAAGAAGTTAAATGAAGCGATCCGTTTAAAATGATAACGGGGACAACCCGCAATTCTGAGTCATGTGTAAATGTATTTTCTGATGAGTGTAGAAAAAGCAAAAGCTTACAGCACCTGGTATTCCCAGCCGGTCTCCCATCCAAGTACTAACCAGGCCCGACCCTGCTTTGCTTCCGAGACTTTTTTCTGTTTGTACACTACCAGTCAAATGTTTTGGAACACTATGATTTTTAATGTTTTTAAAGAAGTTTCATCTGCTTACCAAGCCTGCATTTATTTGATCCAAAATACAGCAAGAAGTAATATTGTGAAATATTTGTACTTTTTATTGTACTGTAAACTAGTACTTTTTTTTTTTTTTAATAAATGCTTTCTATTTGAATATATTTTAAATGTAATTTATTTCTGTAATGTCAAAGCTACATTTTCATTACTGCAATTTGCAATGCAGATTCAAATAATGCTAAATATAATCCTTGCTTTTATTTAGCAAGGATGCTTTAAATTGATCAAAAGTGATGATATAGACATTTATAATGTTACAAAATGTGTGTCATTACGGGCTGATCCGTGTTCACAGCCAATCTAGAACTTGGATGTCATGTGGCCGTAAAAATGCAAATGTGTAATTAAATTATTGAAATATTAATACGAAAAAAAAAAGGGTTTGGTTGACAAAACAGTTTTTAGCCAAAACAAAAAATGTTCACAGAAGGGGTGCCCAAACTCGGTCCTGGAGGGCCGGTGTTCCGAGTTTTGCTCCAACCCCAATTAGACACATCTGAACTAGCTAATCAAGCTCTTACTAGGCATACTGGAAACTTCCCTGCAGGTGTGTTGAAGCAAGTTTGAGCTAAACTCTGCAGGACAGTTCGGGCACCCCCGGTTTAGATATTTGCTGTGGGGGAAAAAAGCTTCTCTATCGCCCCCTGGAGGAGAAAGGAAGAATGAGGAGGCTAATATGCCCTCTCAGACGTCACAGAGAAAACAAAATGAAAGAAAATTCATGAAGCAATCCCTTTAAAATGATAAAAGGAACAACCTACAATTCTGAGTCATGTGTAAGTGTATTTACTGTAAGTGTATTAACTGATGAGTGTAGGAAAAGCAAAAGCTTACAGCACCTGGTATTCCCAGGCAGTCTCCCATCCAAGTACTAACCAGGCCCGACCCTGCTTAACTTCCAAGATCGGACAAGATTGGGCATGTTTAGGGTGGTATGGCCGTAAGTGAGAGCTGAAGCCAAGAGAGAGCTATTTAAAGAAGACACACCGACAGCAGCCCTACACGGATCGACCCGTAATGACACACGTTTCGGACTGCAGCTGCAACACAAAATGCCCCTTTCCTCCGTCAAGTTTTCATGTCTTTTGAAGCTTTTTTCACGAAACATTTCCGTATCAACCAAAGTTTAATTCAGTATATATGAATTTTCTACGGTGGCTGAGAGAGCTCAACATGCTGCAACTTAAGAAAACACGTGCAAACAGAAAAAACAACGACAACAAATAAAAAAAAACATCATCAGTTTGACAACACAGGCGCTGCAAATCCTCGCAACACAAACACAAAAACAGCGCTGCAAACACAAAAAAATCGCTGCAAATAGCATGGAGCACAACGGAAATGTTTCAGGGGAACCTCAAAAAGTGACAAACGAAGCTTCGGACGTCACAGGTCACGTGGTTATGGCAAAACGAATCAAGCTCCGGTACACTGCTTCACTGTGAGATGTTTCGTTTTTCTGATGCAAGCTTCGAAGCTTCGGTGTCAAACGTCACATCACTTGATGAACTATCACCTTTTAGTTCACCGACAACACCTCTGCTCTGACCAACAGCCACTGAACAAATAATCAGGTCATAGATGGGTTCCTCACTTTTTGAGGTCCCCCTGAAACATTTCCGTTGTGCTCCGTGCTATTTGCAGCGCTTTTTTTGTGTTTGCATTGCGAGGATTTGCAGCGCCTGTGTTGTCAAACTGATGAAGATGTTTTTTTTTTATTTGTTGTCCTTTTTTTCTGTTTGCATGTGTTTTCTTTCTGTTTGCATGTGTTTTCTTAAGTTGCAGCGCGTTGAGCTCTCTCGGCCACCGTAATTTTCATTTGTGCCTTAATGCTAACAAAGAAAACCAAAACATGTCCCCCAGGGGGCGATCGAGAGGCATTTTTCTCTCTACAGGCTAAATTTATCACCACGACTTTTGGTACCTGATGCTCCTCAACTTTAACTAGACCAGAGGTTTAGGTTGCTGAAATTTTAAGTCAGTGTTTCAGTAATTTAATGACAAGTTGTTTTATGTTTCTTTGGTGGCAGTTAATGGTCACATGACATGCAAGTACATTTTTTTTTTATTTGATTTGATTACATTATTATTATTATTTAATTATTTGTTGCAATTTGAACTGCAATATGACTCACATGTTCAAATCCTTAGGCTTTTAATATGTTAAATCCTGTATATAATTTATTTTGGTGGTATACTGTTAAAATGCTGCAAACTTCCATCCACAAAAATGTTGACAATTTTGCAACAAATTTTTTAAACAAAGTGAAACCAGCACACATTGTGTTCCCAAAACCCCCTGCAATTCTCTCATGAACCAAAGTGCTTCTCAAACCTTCATCTGGGTGCCAAACTCAGTTCATGAGGGTTCTGCAGAGTTTAGCTTTAACTCTAATTGAACGCACCTGATCAAATCAAGCAGTTTATCAGGGCCTTCAGGATTATTTATAAACTGCCTGTATATGTGTTGGAGCTGGTTGGGACCAGCTAGAGGTTCCTTTGTAATTTGTTGTCCGTCAGGTCAGGGGTGCCCAAACTCGGTCCTAGAGGGGTGTCCTGCAGAGTTTAGCTCCAACCCCAATTACTCCGACACTTAAACTGGCTAATCAAGCTCTTTCTAGGCATTGGCAAAGCCAATAGAAGACAAGCCTGCAACCATTAGCTGAAAAAGCGTAATGGCTAAAGCTAACTTCCAGCCTGGCAGTACATAGGAAAGGAGACCAGAGGCCGTTTTTTGAATAGAGTATGTGAGGCGAGTAGTATGTCCGAATTCATAGTATTCGAAATACAGTAGGTGAGAAGTACCCGGATGACCTACTGCTTCCGCCCGAATTCTGCAGTACGCACACCATGGACACTTCAGGCTCCAGGAGAGGAGTCGTTATTTGAAAAATGGCGGGAAGTGGATACGCGGCGGATGTAGTACGTCCGAATTCCATTCATACTACCCATATTCATACTATATAGAACGTGCTGTTTTAACGGTCACGAAGTACGTTCAAATTTAAATGCAGTACCTACTGAAGCAGTATGCGATTACGGACGCAGCTTGAGTGTCATAGAACTGTGACTGAAATTCAATGACGTCAAGGCTGTAATGTGATTGGTTATTAAGGCACACGTGATTCAAGTTAGCCGTTATGGTTCCTCCAATAGTAAGTAATACAGACCCTCCCATCTCCCTATATTAAGACAATCGCTGGAATAGGCCTACTAGAAACTTCCCAGCAGGTGTGTTCGGCAAGTTGGAGCTAAACTCTGCAAGACACCAGCCCTCCAGGACCGAGTTTGGGCACCACCTATGTATGTCAGTTTTATCTTTGAAGACATACCTGGGCATTTAAAGTGAGTTTTTTTCTTCAGATTTATCTAATTTTTGAGGACAATTTTATCCCAGAAGTAAAACCTTCCCATATACAACATCACTGTTTGGATACCTGTTGTCAGTGACAAAAGTAGAGCTACGTGACAGAAACATGATTTTTGTGTGAAAGGCTTATTAACCTTTTCTGTGGTAGACTAAAATTGCTGTTATGTCATTGAGGAGCATAAACAAACAAACAAAAAATACTCTCAACGTTTAACCTCGTATAAATGTTTTTATTGTTGTATTTTATAGAGCAGACTTCAAAGAACGATCCGTGTAGGGCTGCTGTCGGTGTGTCTTCTTTAAATAGCTCACTCTTGTCTTCAGCTCTGGCTTACGGCCATACCACCAAAGAGTATAGAATACCAAGAGGCGAAACTCTGATTCTTTTTTGGTAACTGCCACTAGGTGGCGCTTCAGTAGCGCAGCCGCCATTCTGGAGTGAAAGTTCCAACTGGACAACAGCACAGAAGCAGACAGAATGACAACGAAATAGAAGTCAAAGTGGACATAAAAGAACGCAATGACTGCAGGGAGGTAGTGTGTGACCTTAAAAAGTGCAAAAAGTCACTCAGTTAGATTTATTTTACGGGTCAGAATCCATCACATCTTACGCACCCAAAATTGGCGAATCTCACAGCCAATTCAGAAGCGCAATAGACAATTTCTCAAATTAAAGGGGTCCTATTATGCTCCTTTACAAAGTCTTTAATTTGTTTTTGAGGTGTACTTGAACATGCTCACATGCTTAGTTGTTCGAAAAATGCATTATTTTTCACATAATTTACATTATTACAATAGCTTTCTCCCCAGGCTGGCACAAACGGCTCGATTAGTTCCGGGTCCCGCCTTCCGAAAAGTCAGAAGTATTGTGATTGGTCAGGAGTCCCAGTGCGTTGCGATTGGCAAACAGCGTAGACCGCGTTCCGCCCTGCTGCACCCCTTCCCAAAGCAGCAAACTAGATTAAAGTGATCCTTACGTTTTAAATGTATGTATGTATGTATGTATATATATATATATATATATATATATATATATATATAATTTTTTTTTTTTTTTTTTCCAAACACATCTGATCGCTAAAGGAGGCTTTTACCGACCGCCCCGGAGCCATGTGAGGCATTTTTTTTTTATTATGGATCGACTAATTTTCAATCTATGCTGTTCTATGAGTACCAGAATTGATTTAATATAACTCCGATTGCATTCGTCTGAAAGAAGGAAGTCATATACACCTAGGATGCATAAAGGGTGAGTAAATAATACGCTATTGTTGGTCCTATCGTCAGCATACGAGATCGTGGATACGTGACATTATCATTATTGTGCTAATGTATTTAATTATTTGCATGCCTGAAACCATAAGGCTAGTGAAGCTATCTACACTGTATGATGAATAAATCTCTTACCACATACTGCACATATCTACGGCGCGGCGTAGACATGTGCTAGTTCGTGTTTACATCAGCCGCAGATCTGCGTGTGTTTGGACCCTCTGTAACACACACGTGAATGGCGCTGCTTCAGCACGGCTACCGGAGTGTGTTCGCGAACCTTTAGTTAAAGCTGCGTTTAAATGAGCCGACCTACGGCTCGCTGTAGCATCCCAAAAGCGGTTGTCCATATTACATGGGTAAAGTTAGGCGAATCCCCCACCCGCCAACGAATTGAATTTCAGTAGGCGGGATATCGCGTTGTGACATCATTGCATCCGGAAAACAAACGCTGTAGTCCAAACCAGTCGTTTCGCTGTAGTTCTTGAAAAGTGATTTTTTAAAAACGAAATATCTCCGTTTGGAGTGGACTTTGAGATTTGTAACTTTGTAGATGTTTTTTATGCCCAAACATACACACCACACACTGGCTAAAGTTCAAAAAGTGAAAAAGCATAATAGCACCCCTTTAAGTCATCAGTAAATGTTATGACTACTACAGTAAAAGTTGTATTGTATTATTATATATGTTTTATGTTATCAATTGTGGAATCCAACCATTATTTGAGGCAGCTTGCTGTATTTTTATTTTATGCAACTTAATGCATTTACTATTACTATTATTATTTAGGTCTGAAATATATATTGTATTTATACATTATATTGTACGTGTTAAACCAATGGAACACACTACAAATATGATTATCTTACAGAACATGATGTATTGCTGTGTCTTTCTCTCATAACTAAATAAAATAAATAATTTTGGAGTTTTTAGTCATGCTTTACCGGACATTAATATAAGACAATACTGCAAAAACATTTTAGCTACTGTTAAGCTGTTATATTCTTGTTATATATTTATTGTCTAACATTCCCAATTTTCTGATGCATGTCCTTAAATTAATTATATATGTTGGTATTAGTTCAGCGTTTATAATGCTAGAGAACAAAGATTTTGTGAAAAATAAATGCAAGACAAAGTCTGTTTTTGATAATATACATTATTTTGTGTTGTCATATTTTTTAATTGCATTAATAACAAAGGTTAGGGTACTGGGAGACCGCCTGGAAATACCAGGTGCTGTATGCTTTTGCTTTTCCTACACTCGTCAACTAATACACTTACACATGACTCAGAATTTCAGGTTGTTCTCTTTATTATTTTAAACGGATTGCTTCATTAGTTTTCTTTTTGTTTTCTCATGTTAGTTAAGAGGACATCTCAGCCTTCTCTTTCTCCTCCAGGGGGCGATAGAGACCTTTTTTCTCTCTACAGTAAATCGTACTCGGTTACTAACGTAACCTCTGTTCCCTTTTGAAAGCTACAGTCGATGCTGCGCTGCTAAGCGAATTGGGAACGTCTTTAGAAGTGACCAGCTGTGAATATTGTATGTAAAACGTCAATAAAATTGACTAAACGGCAGTATAGCCTCGGTTGGTGACGTCACAGGAGCGCACGCGCACGAGGCTATAAATAGATGAGCCACAGGTGCATCGTCAGGTCTTTTGTCTTCAGAGATCACTCTGTGTGTTGTGTGCGTCGGAAAACTCTCTCTCGTACTCATCCTTGATTTTGTTAGGAGTTAGTTTGACTAAGCAGAACGCAGAAACTTCACTCTTTTTCTCACTTTTCTCTCTTCTTATTTTAAGAGTTTAAAAAGAAGAAAAAGAGCATCATGAGTCAACAAGCAGGTAAGCGTTGTGTTCCTCCATGCTCGCGTCCCATGACCGAGATGGATACACACGATTATTGCTTTGTTTGTTTGGGGGAACAGCACGCGGTCATGGCGATAGAGAAGGGCGGGTGTGAGCATTGCGACCTGTTAACTGTCAAGATGCTTCGCACTCGTCTTAATTATTTCCAGTCCGCACCTGCATTGCAATCGTGGGGCTCTCGCATGGATTTGCTTGACGAGCAAGAGACGGGTTCGTCCCTTTCGCTTGCTGCGTCACCAAATCCTGACATTCCTTCTCGTGATCTCGAAGCGCGCTTCGGTGCTTCTTCGGTTCACGGAGGGGATGACATATCTCTTGGTTCATCAGATCGCGAGCCGCCAGCCTCTGAGCGTTCTTCTCGCGAAAGAAAATCTGTTGAGGAATTGCTGGAGGTGATAACTCGCGCTGTGGACAGGTTGCAGCTTGACTGGCCAGATGAACAAGAGACCCCCAAACGTAGCAAGCTTGAGGATAGGTTTCTGTCCGGTGGCAGAGGGGAGAAGAAACAAAAACCTCTCCCCTTTTTCGAGGACCTCCATGACGAGCTGTCCAAGTCATGGAGTAAGCCATATACCTCTCGTGTCTTTGTGCCATCGACATCGACATTCTCGGCTATCGTGGGTGCGAAGTCACAAGGATATATGGAGATGCCTCGAGTCGAAGAGACGCTCGCGAGCTATCTCTCACCCGAATCAGCATCGTCTTTAAAGAAACCTACCCTCCCCACTAAACCGTGTAGAACAACATCGGCTTCGGTGGGAAAAGCTTATCAGGCTGCAGGTCAGGCTGGTGCTGCGCTGCACACAATGGCTGTGTTACAGGCATACCAGGCTGATCTGTTGAAGGATTTGAGTGCGGGCAGTACAATCGACGATGAAGCTTTCTCTGAGCTTCGTCGAGCCACAGACCTGTCTCTCCGTGCGACCAAGCAAACGGCTCGTGCCATCGGCCGCTCTATGAGCGCTTTAGTCAGCACGGAGAGACATCTATGGTTGAATCTGACAGGAATAAAAGAAAAGGATCGCGTGTTCCTGTTAGATTCCCCCGTTTCTCCCTCTGGACTATTTGGAGACTCGGTTAACACCGTTGTCGAAAGATATAAAGAGGTAAAGAAACACGAGGAAGCGTTTGTTCAGTTTCTTCCTCGCCGCACTCAAGGGGAGGGGCCGTCTGCCACCCAGCCCCGTCCCGGTCCTTCAACATCCAGGGAGGTCAAAAAGCAGAGCGTGGCTCAGCGTGCTCCCCCTCGTAAAGATTGGGGACAGGCTCGCCGCGCTCAACAACCTCCTAAGCCAGATATCAGGACTATTATCAACAAAAAGAGAAAGTCCTGATGGTCTGGCGCCCAATCTAGTGGGGGTAGCCCCCCGCGGGATGGGGCGCGTTCAACATTTAAAACTCGCCTCTCCCCGATACCCTCACAAAACCTCTCCATCCCCGCCACTTATCGTGCCTCGGGGGGCAGCGGTTTCCAGCGAAATGTCAGATGTTCCGTCGTTTTCGGCTGTCATTCCGGACGCGGGACATCTAACATCCCCTCAAAAGGAAGTAGTAAAATTAATACCACTCTCAGAGAGTCTGGCAGCGTGGAAACTTCTGCCAGGCATCTCAGAGTGGGTATTAAGCACAGTACAGATAGGATACAGAATCCAGTTCAGTCGTCGTCCTCCGCGTTTCAACGGCGTGGTTTACACTTCCGTGAAACCGGAGCTGATGCACGTACTGTCACAAGAGCTGAAAACTCTTCTGAGCAAAGAGGCCATAGAACATGTTCCTCTTCCAGAAAGAGAGTCAGGCTATTACAGCAGATACTTCCTGGTTCCCAAGAAGGATGGGGGGCTGCGTCCAATCTTAGATCTTCGAGGCTTAAACCGTTCAGTCAAAGCACTCAAGTTCAAGATGTTAACTGTCAAGATGGTCGTGACGCAGATTCAACATTACGATTGGTTCGTCACGATCGATCTAAAAGACGCATATTTTCACATACAAATATTGCCACAACACAGGAAATTCCTGAGGTTCGCTTTAGGGGGCGAAGCGTACCAGTTTCGGGTTCTTCCATTCGGCCTAGCTTTGTCACCCCGCACATACACAAAATGCATGGATGCAGCACTGGCTCCATTACGACTCCAGGGCATTCGCATTTTGAACTACATCGACGATTGGTTAATACTGGCACAATTGCGAGAGTTGGCGCTTCAACACAGAAACATCGTGTTGGCTCATTTAGTTTCTCTAGGGTTGAGACTCAACACCAAGAAAAGTGTTCTTTCTCCTGCCCAGAGAACGACTTATCTCGGTATCTTTGGGATTCGATCACGATGCGGGCACAGCTGTCTCCCGCTCGAATCGAGACCATTCGGCAGACAATGAGCAAAGTCAAGCTAGGTCAAAACTGTACTGTTCTTCAGTACCAAAGAATGTTAGGCTTCATGGCTTCAGCATCCACGGTGATTCCTTTGGGGCTGTTGCACATGAGACCGTTTCAGTTGTGGCTAAAAGCCAGAGGATTTCATCCAAGAGCCAATCCTCAAAGGCAAATAAAAGTGACGCACCGCGGACTTCGTACACTAACTCTGTGGTTCAGACCCCGGTTCCTTACCTTGGGTCCCACTCTAGGGGCGCCCTGTCGTCGCAAACTGCTAACGACGGACGCCTCCCTGACGGGCTGGGGAGCGGTCTTAGATGGTCGTCCAGCTCAAGGGGAATGGGAGGGTCATCAGCTCGATTGGCACATCAATTGCCTCGAGTTGATGGCTGTATTTCTGGCTCTGAAATACCTTCTCCATCAGTTGAGGGGCTGTCATGTCTTAGTGCGGGTGGACAATACAGCAGCAGTCTCTTATATAAATCACCAGGGAGGTCTGCACTCACGCAATCTGAACAGATTAGCGAGGCAGATTTTTCTCTGGGCCCAAGGAAAGTTCCTGTCACTCAAGGCAGTTTACATTCCAGGGCACTTGAATGTGGGAGCAGACTTACTGTCCAGACAGACATTACCGATGGGCGAGTGGAAACTCCACCCGGAAGTAGTGAATCTGATATGGACCAGATTTTATCAGGCGGAAGTGGACCTCTTCGCCTCCATACAGACAGCGCAATGTCCCCTTTACTTCTCTCTGAGTCACCCAGCTCCGTTGGGTCTGGATGCGATGGCGCACTCATGGCCCAATATGCGCCTGTATGCGTTTCCTCCAGTCTCTCTGCTCCCGGGGGTTCTAGCCAGCAAGGTTCTTGCCTCTTATTGATAGCGCCGCGTTGGCCGAACAGAGTATGGTTCTCGGAGATAATATCGCCTTGGGCGATTCCGGAGAGGAGGGACCTTCTATCGCAGGCGGGGGGAACGATATTCCATCCCAGGCCCAACCTGTGGAATCTTCACGTTTGGCCCCTGAGGGGAACCAACTGAGGGACACGGGGCTTTCACCTGCCGTTATTGAGACCATCCTAAGTGCTAGGGCTCCCTCCACTAGGAGGATTTATGCCGTTAAATGGGGTATTTTTGAAAGGTGGTGTGCTGCACACAATGTAGATCCAGTTAACTGCCAGATTGTTTCAGTGTTGGACTTCATGCAAGAGAAATTATCATCAGGCACTTGCCCCGCTTCTCTTAAGGTATATGTGGCTGCTCTTTCGGCTTGCCACGCCCTGATTGATGGGGAACCGCTTGGGAGGCACCCTCTGCTCTTCCGCTTCCTTCGTGGGGCCAGGAGACTGAGGCCTCCAGTCAAAACCAAGATCCCTTCTTGGGACTTAGCAATAGTCCTTGAGGGTCTGGTTGAAACCCCGTTTGAACCTTTAGAATCAGCGTCTGACAAACTTCTGACTTTTAAAATGGTTTTTCTAATGGCAATAACTTCCTTAAAAAGAATTGGGGACATGCAGGCTCTGTCCATCGCGCCATCCTGCTTAGATTTTGCCCCAGGAATGGTCAAAGTGATTTTGCATCCTCATCCTGATTATCTGCCCAAGGTGCCATTCTCGGCTGTACATCCGGTCATTTTAGAAGCCTTCTGTCCTCCACCGTTCACAACGCCGGAGCAGGAGAATTCTCATAGACTGTGTCCAGTCCGTGCTCTTCAGGCTTACATCCACCGCACTAGCCAGTGGCGTAAGTCGGAGCAACTCTTCGTCTGTTATGGCCCCCATAACAGAGGAGCAGCTGCCACCAAGCAGACCATCTCTCAGTGGGTCAGGGATGCTATAGCTCTTGCCTATGAGGCGCGCGGTCAAGCTTCGCCTATAGGCCTTAGGGCTCACTCCACCAGGGGGGTCGCCTCGTCCAATGCGTTGGCAAGGGGTGCTCCCCTACAACAAGTTTGTGATGCGGCAGGCTGGTCCTCTCCGCACACATTCATAAGATTTTATAGCTTGGATGTTCATGCCACTCCGGGCTCTCATGTCCTTGAGTCGACATCACAAGCTAATGTCTAGGCCTTCTTGCGTTCTTGTGAAACACACCTGCACAACCGTAGGAGTCCAGACATATTCAAGCACGGCGGCGTGGGTATTCTCGTTCCCAATGCGCTTAGCAGCGCAGCATCGACTGTAGCTTTCAAAAGGGAACAATCTCAGGTTACTTGACTGTAACCTTGTTCCCTGAGAAAGCGGAACGAGATGCTGCGCTACTTTGCCGTGCTGAAGATGTCCCAGGACTGCTCTTCAGACAAAATATCCTGACGATGCACCTGTGGCTCATCTATTTATAGCCTCGTGCGCGTGCGCTCCTGTGACGTCACCAACCGAGGCTATACTGCCGTTTAGTCAATTTTATTGACGTTTTACATACAATATTCACAGCTGGTCACTTCTAAAGACGTTCCCAATGCGCTTAGCAGCGCAGCATCTCGTTCCGCTTTCTCAGGGAACAAGGTTACAGTCAAGTAACCTGAGATTGTTCTCTCTAGAGAGGGAACGAGTACTGCGTAAGTATCTTACGCTACGGGGAAAATCCTTTTCTGCGAGATATTGAAGCCAAAAATTATCCTTAATTTTGAAATAATGTAAAGCGCGTTGCAGCAGCATACAGACATAGGCGAAACAGCTTGCGCGCCTATTGGCTGCTCTGCGGCAACTGCAGCAGCCTATAGAGCGAGGCCTGACGCAACGCCAGATCCAATGGGGGCATTTCGCGCCCTTTGCGTCGCTTCGCGCCCTTTTCGTAGCTTCCTGCCTAAAAGGGCGTGGTCTAGGCCTATAAAGACCGCTCGTAGGCAGCTATTATCTGGTTTTTCATCATCGAAGCAACCAGAGCGTGCGCATGCACGGCAAGATACGCAGTACTCGTTCCCTCTCTAGAGAGAACAGAGGTTACGTTAGTAACCGAGTACGTTCTCTTACGAGAGGTCTCTCGTACTGCGTAAGTATCTTCCACATAGTGTAGCGTCACTCAGACGCTAAGTAAACGTACATACAGGGCGGGGTTACGGCCTGAGCTGACGTAAGAATAAGGGTCTTTACACAGTTTGCCCAGACACATCTTGTGCTATTACTTTCACTGTCGACCCTAGAGCTGTGCTCAGTAGACGCAGCATTCTGAGCTGATAACATCAGGTCAGACAACACTGAACATCTAGACTGACAGCAGTCTGGCCTGTAAGGCGGGAACCTCCAGGTTGTAAAACCTTATAAATGTAGACGGAGAGGCCCAGCCCGCCGCCGTACAAATATCTTGCAAGGCAATCCCACTCGACCAAGCCCACGATGAGGCCACGCCCCTCGTGGAATGTGCTCTGACACCTAGCGGGCACTGCATGCCCTTGGAAGCATATGCCAACGCAATAGCATCAACTATCCATCTGGATAAGCTCTGTTTCGATGCGGCCAGTCCCTTGGGACGCCCATAAACGAAACAAAAAGCTGTTCTGTCTGTCTAAAAGCAGACGAGCGAGACACGTAAGCTCGTAATGCCCTGACTGGGCATAGGAGGCTCGCGTCCGTTTCCTCATCATTGACCGGTAGGGCTGACAGCGCGATGACCTGTGCCCTAAACGGTGTGTTCACTGTGTTGAGTGATTTTGGAACGTAACCATGTTTGGGTTTGAGTATGACTTTAGAGTCATTAGGTCCAAATTCCATGCACGTCGCGCTCACAGAGAGTGCGTGCAAATCCCCTATGCGCTTCACTGAAGCGAGAGCCAGCAGAAACACAGTCTTAAGAGACAGGTATTTCAAATCAATCGTCTGCAGAGGCTCTAATGGTCCACCTTTCATGGCCTCTAGTACCACAGAAAGGTCCCATACGGGACTGAGGGAGGTCTGGGGGGATTTAGTCTTCTAGCTCCCCTCAGGAAGCGAATAACTAAATCATTCCTTCCTATTGACTGACCTAGCGTTGTGCTCGAAAACGCTGTTATGGCCGCCACATAGACTTTGAGCGTGGACGGGGTTCTGCCCTTGTCCAGCAGCTCTTGTAGAAAGGAAAGCACCTCCATCACACCACAGTTAGTGGGTGACGAGCCGCGGGCTGCGCACCAGCCCGAAAACACTGACCATTTTGAGGAATAGAGCCGTCTCGTAGAAGGGGCTCTAGCCTGCGTGATCGTGTTTAATACTCCTTTAGGGAGTTCATCATATATTCGCTGGTGGCCCAGACATGAAGGGACCACAGCTCTGGGTGAGGATGCCAAATCGAGCCGCTGGCCTGAGAGAGAAGGTCTCTCCTCACTGGTATCGGCCACGGGACAGTGCTCGTCAGCTGCATCAGCGCTGGGAACCAGGGCTGGTTTTCCAAAACGGCGCTATCAGCAGTATTGAACATCCTTTTTCCCTGACCCTCTCTATCACCTGAGGTAGGAGAGAGAAGGGGGGAAAAGCATAGAGATGACGGCGGGGCCATTCGTGGGCCAGCGCGTCTCTGCTTTTTGAGTAAAATTCCAGACAGTGAGCGTTGTTCGGAGACGCAAACAGGTCTACTTCCGCTCTGCCGAATATTTTTTTTTTTTTTTTTTCACAGTAGTTGTACTGTCTGTGGGTGTAGAGACCATTCGCCTGCTGGAACATTGTTCCTGGACAGTCTGTCTGGCCCTATGTTTAGAAGCCCCGGCACATGCGCTGCTTTCAGCGAGCGCAGGTTGCGCTGAGCCCATACCAGGAGGCGTTCTGCAAGTCTGTATAGGTTTTTGGACCTGAGACCGCCCTGGCGATTTATATAAGAAACCACTGACATGTTGTCCGAGCGGACTAGTACATGGTTTCCTTTTTTTTGGGGACAGAAGCGCATCAGCGCGTTCTGTACTGCCAGCATTTCGAGGCAGTTGATATGCAGGAGCTTTTCCCGTTCTGATCACTGGCCAAAAAACGGTCTGCCCTCGAGCAGAGCCCCCCATCCCGAGGTGTACACGTCCGTAGACACCACTTTTATTCTCGAGGAAGTCCCCAGGCTTACACCTGACTGGTACCAGTCGACTGCTTTCCACGGTTTCAGGGCTGTGACACATTTCTGATTGACCGTGAGACGAAGCCGACCGGACGCCCACGCTTGACGCGGGACGCGCGCTTTCAGCCAGAACTGCAGTGGGCACATACATAGCAGACCCAGCTGCAGAACTGATGACGCTGAGGCCATGAGGCCCAGCATTTTCTGAAATTTTTAAGCGGGACGGACGCGCCGCAGCGGAACGAGCCCGCTGTGTGCTGAATGTCCGCTGCGCGCTGTGATGACAGCCGCGCTATCATTGACAGCGAGTCCAATTCTGTGCCCAGGAAGGAAGTTTTCTGACTGGGGGACAGGGAGCTCTTCGCCCAATTGACTCTAAGACCCAAATTCTCGAGGTGATCGAGTAACATGGTCGTATGCTGTACAAGCACTGAGCGAGACTGCGCTAGAATCAGCCAATCGTCCAAATAGTTCAGTATGCGCACACCTTTCAGTCTGAGAGGAACGAGCGCTGCGTCCATGCACTTCGTAAATGTACGGGGTGCCTGGGACAAACCGAACGGCAGGACTGTGTACTGATATGCCTGGCCCTCGAAGGCGAATCTCAAAAATCGCCTGTGACGTGACGCTATCTGTATTTGAAAATACGCGTCTTTCAGATCCACTGACACGAACCAGTCTCCTTGGCGAACTTGCGCGAGGATTTTTCTGGTCGTGAGCATCCTGAACCGACGCTTCACCAGCGCTTTGTTCAGTTGCCTTAGATCTAACATGGGTCTGTGACCATGTCTTTTTTTTTTTTTTTTTTTTTTCTCGGTACCAGGAAATATCTGCTGTACAGCCCTGCTTCGCTTTGAGCTTGAGAAAGGGGCTCTATGACCCCTTTGCTCAATAGTTTCGCCACTTCCACTCCTTTTATAATGTCCAGCACCCATTTCGAAACCCCTGGAAGCTTTTCCCATGCGTTTGCATGAATAGCTATAGGTTGAATACGAAGCGCGCTCCGTTCGTTCAGTAACGGAGTGGTTTCGGTGTGCTGTGGCACAAGAGACGTGCTCGTGACATTCGGGGCGCGAGCGCTGATAGCGGGAACTATTATGTCTGTGTGTGGATGTGGTTGTGTGGCAACAGGCACATTTAACACACTGCAAACACTGTTCGCCTGCATATAGGGAACGCCTTTTGGTTTCGTTTTTACAGAAACCTTGGGGCGTGCATAATGTGATGTCTGTGGGCACTGAGAAGTGGGCACGTTTACCACATGTGAAGCGCAATCGATCTTAGTCGATTTTATGTGCACTGTGCTTGTGTGTAGAGATGAGCACTGGGTAGTGGGCATTCTTACGACACGTGAAACACCATCGGCCGTGGCCGGTTGTGAAGCGCAATCGATCTGAGTCGATTTTATGTGAGCTGTGCTTGTGTGTAACGTTAGAGATGAGCACTGGGTAGTGGGCATTCTTACGACACGTGAAACACCATCGGCCGTGGCCGGGACACCAGACAATACACTCTATTGGGGGTTTATCTGTGTAGCCGTGGGAACGACTTTTATGTGCAGGCAAACGGGCGAGGGAGCTGGTTTGTTGGCTGCAGAAAACACTGGAACAGTCACATTTTCTGGAACTGGACGAGCGAATAACTTTGGTGGGGGTCCGGCAACAGCGGGACTCGTACACAGTCGTTTTCCTAGTTGTGCTAGGACGATTTCGGAGGCTCAGGTTTCAACTCAATCCTGGGCCGCGGGCCGTGTCTGGCGGGGCGGCGGCCAGACGAGAAAAACGCTGAGATGCTTGCAGTCGACGGCGGCTTCTTCTCCGGCTCCAGCGATGCGTGTGCTTCGCTTGAAGGATGAAAAATCAGATAATAGCTGCCTACGAGCGGTCTTTATAGGCCTAGACCACGCCCTTTTAGGCGGGAAGCTACGAAAAGGGCGCGAAGCGACGCAAAGGGCGCGAAATGCCCCCATTGGATCTGGCATCGCGTCAGGCCTCGCTCTATAGGCTGCTGCAGTTGCCGCAGAGCAGCCAATAGGCGCGCAAGCTGTTTCGCCTACGTCTGTATGCTGCTGCAACGCGCTTTACATTATTTCAAAATTAAGGATAATTTTTGGCTTCAATATCTCGCAGAAAAGGATTTTCCCCATAGCGTAAGATACTTACGCAGTACGAGAGACCTCTCGTAAGAGAACTCTAAGCACTACTTAAAAAAAAAAAAAAAACTGATTCATTTCTCCTCAACTTCACCTAGACCAGAGGTTCTCAAACAGTTTTTTTTGTCAGCCTAACCTCTGAAATTTTAAAATTAAATAATTTATGATTAATATTAAAAGTTCAAACCCTTTGCCATTTAATATGTTAAAGTTGCAATGTCTAATATTTAGGAGGATCTATTGACAGAAATGCAATATAATGTACTCAACTATGCTTTCAGAGGTGTATAAAGACCTTACATACATTAAGTAAATATAATTCCTTAATTTACTACTGGCTACTCTATCCTGTCTCAGAAGACGACATCTTTGTCCTGTGTTGGACAGCTTCTCTATGTGCAATTCGCAACCTCGCGGCTAGATGTCACTAAAATATACACACTGCACCTTTCAAACCCGTACGCCTATAACATTTATTTTGGTGGAATATTGTTGAATAAAACTTTTTTAAAAAAAATCTTTATATTATTTGCCTTTCTTTTAATGCAATACAATGAATTATAACCATCTACAGTCTTCCAGGTGGCTTAAATTACTGGCAGTTTAGTGAGTTAATTTACACCAAAACAAAGGATACCTTTTATGTCCAAAAATTTTATTTTTGCCTTACAGTCCTGCAAATACTGACTATTTTTCATCAGTTTATTTTTTTGTGAATTGTAATGTGTATAAAGGATTTGGCTGACTGGAGGTTGTGAAGGATACATCCCATGCATCCTTTAAATTCAGCTGAATGAAGGGCATGAAACAAAAGCTGCTTTCCAAGGATCCTTCTGATTGGGACAGGCTTCAACAACATTTGATGAGGTGGCAGCCGAGATAGGCAGCTTTCATCGGAAGCAGCTTTCCATTTAAACAGCCAAATGTTCTGCAGAGTTTCAACCCTAATTAAACACACCTGATCAAATCAAGCAGCTCATCAAGGCCTTCAGGATTATTTGTAAACTGCCTCTATGTATGTTGGAGATGTTAGGATCTAGGGGTAACGTTACCTATGTAATTTGTGGCCCATCGATCAGATAGGCAAAAATGTATTTTAAAGAGAGGTTTTATCAAGGTTTCTTTTGGGGACCATTTTTTCCCAGAAGTAAAACCTCCCAATATACAACCTCACTGTATCTGTGGAGAAAGTGTTGAAGAAAGCAATGGAGAGTGTTATGAAGGTCAGTCACGTTTTGGATCCCATAAACAACAACAACTATAGCAGTAAAATGAATCGTACTGATCATCCTTGACTTCTCTTTTAAAACAATATAACAGTAATAATCACAGTAGAGCCCTGTGGTGTAAACAGTATTATGACTTTTGTGTGAAAGGCTTACTATCTTTTCTGGGGTAGACTATAATTCTGCTTTTTTGATGGCATAATAAAAAAATCCACCCATGGTTTTACATTATATAAATACTTTTTTTCTGGCTTTTGTTTTTTATGTTTTTATTATTGCATTTTATTAGACCTATATTACCAAGCAATTCGTATGCACAATGGAAAACATAATATGAACAAATGTTAGTGTTTTTTTTTTCTTCCATAAAACATACTTCGTATTTCTGCTTTTAAATCATCAAAAATGTGCCTTTTTTTTTTTTTATAAAGAAGAGAGACGAGATTTCTTTTTTTTTTTTTTTTTGTTAACATTATGGAATTGAACAGTCCGGGACATGTGTCATTACAGGTTGATCCGTGTAGGGCTGCTGTCTGTGTGTGTTCTTTAAATAGCTCTCTCTTGACTTCAGCTCTCGCTTACGGCCATACCACCCTGAGAGCGTAGAGGGAGCTAGTGTGCAAACAGGAAGTGTCTGGCTGCAGTTGGGAGAGGAAGGCTCTCCCACTTTGTTTGTTTTTTGTTTTGTGTTTGTTTTGGGATCTTTTTTGTTTCTTTTGGTTTTTTGAGTTTTAAACCACCCAACAGCAGCACGCGTGCTGTCTGGAGGGTGGTTTTCCCCCCTTCTTTTGCTTTTGGTTTTTTTTACATCATGGATGGCTTATTGGAAAACGACACTGGACTGGCTGGAGAAAGACGAATGGAAAACGACACTGGACTGGCGGGAAAAACACGAATGGAAAACGACAATGGACTGGCGGGAGAAACACGAATGGGAAACGACACTGGACTGGCGGGAGAAACAAGCATGGCAAACGAAGAGGGACTGACAAATCGACAACGAGTGAGACAACAAGAAAAGAGCAAAAAGAAGTATTTGAAGGAAGCAACTGTGATCCTGAATGTGGAAAAAGTAAATGAGGTGAGAGTTATGGATATTATTACAGCGGTGAAGGACAAATGCGGAAATGGGAAAATCCTAGCTCTAAGGCCTAGACAAGGAAAGGAATATGAACTAACACTAGAAAAGGAGGAAACTTGTGACAAACTGATCGACGGACTGGAAATAAAAGGAGTTAATTGCGAAATTAAAAAGCTGCAAAACAGAGACTATGTAGTTTCCTTCATGCATTTGCCTGCTTACCTGGATGATCAAAATCTTTTAGATAAATTGGAAGGCTGGGGAGTTTTTCCCATCTCTAAAATTAAGAGAAGGCTGTACCCGGGCACAGAGATTGAAGACGGTACGCGCTATATTAAGGCGAGATTCCCCAGGGAGGTCGTTTCTCTCCCCTACAGCACAAGGCTGGAGACAGCTGAAGGGCCACAGTACTTCAGGGTGATGCACAGCCACCAGGTGAAGACCTGTAGGCTGTGCATGAGCCCAGACCACCTGGTCAAAGATTGCCCAGATTTTAAGTGCTTCAAGTGTGAGGGGAGGGGACATTTTGCGCGTGACTGCGATGCCGTTAAGTGCCCGGAGTGCCGCAAATATCTGAATAAATGCGAATGTTGGATGGAGGAAGAGGAAGAGGAAGGAGGAGATGATGTCCAGGTAAGTGGACAAATGCATGAAGGAAACAGTAAAGAAAGAAGCAACGGGGAGGAGCAAGCGGCAGTACGAGCGCAACAATTTGCAACGGAGGAGGAAATAAATGACAGAGAGATAACAAAAGGAGAAACGGGAAAAGAAACAGACAATCAACAAACGGGGCAAGTAGAGGTTTTAACGTGGATGCCAATGGATATTACGCCTAGCTTCAAAAGTCTTTTAGACTTGATGGAAAAGGATGATCAAAAGGAGCAAAGCAAGGAAATGGACAGTGAAATGGAGAAACGCGATGAGGAAGCGGAGAAAGACAAAGTCGAGAAGAGACAAACAAGACGGTCTGCAAAGGTAACGCCAAAGCTGGAAATCTCTAGAAAAAAAGTTATGAAAAAAGGACAAATGAGAAACCGTAACCGTTATGAAGTTTTGAGGGGTTTAGAGGAGGAGGACTAAGATGTTGGGTTTTAAATATTTATTCTTCTTTTTAATGGTTTTAAGTTGTGTGTCTTTTAATGCGAGGGGTCTACTGGATTTAAGAAAATTTCAAAATGTAAAAGAAAAATGTAAAAGAGAAGATGTCATTATACTGCAAGAAACAAACTGGAAAGATGATATAATGGATGTGTATAAAAAGGAATGGGAGGGAGATTTTTATTACAATAATGGAGATGGAAGGATGGGGAGAGGTGTGGCTTTCTTAATGAAGAAGAATGCATTTAAAATTAGTAAAGTTGTGTATAAAGACAAAATCGGGAAATGTATTATAGTGGAGACAAAATATGAAGGAAGGGATATAGTTCTAGTGAATGTACATGCACCAACAGAAGAGAAAGAAAAGAAAAACTTTTTTAGTGCTTTACGAGAGTTTTTAAAAAACTACAAGGAAATAATTATGTTAGGCGATCTTAATACAGTTTTTAGTAAACAAGACATTGCTGAAGGAATGGTTTTTAAATCAGACACTGGAAGAAAAGAGTTAAAGCTTCTGATGGAGGAAAATGGAATGGTAGATGTTTGGAGGGAGAGAAATTAAAAGAAAAAAGAGTTTTCAAGAAGGCAATTAGTAGGAAATTTTATATGTCAAACTAGAATAGACTACATTTTATGTACAAGAAATATGGAGAACTATATAGAGAAAATGAAGTATGAAGACACAACGTTAAGTGATCATAAGTTTTTGTTTTTTAAACTGAATTTGGAAAAAATACAAAGAGGCCCGGGGGTATGGATTTTAAATAGTGAAATCCTAAAAAATGAAGATTATGTTATAAAGATAAAAGAAATTATAGAAAAAGAAAAAGAAAATCCAATGTACAATGAAGACAAAAGACTATGGTGGGAAAATGTAAAATTTTTAATTAAGAAAAACTCAATAAAGTATTGTAGGATAATGCAAAAGTGTAATAGACACCAAGAAAAAACAATAAAGGAAGGTTTAGAAAAAGAACTGAATAAAAGGGGAAGAGATATACAAAAGATAAAGGAGATGGAGGGAAAACTGAAAAAAATAGAGGAAAAGAAATATGAAGGTGCTAGATTAAGAAGCAAAGCAAAATATACGGTAGAAGGAGAAAAATGCACCAAGTTCTTTTTTGATTTGGAGAAAAAGAGGGGGAAAACTGAAACAATCAAGATGATAAGAGGGGGAAAGGTGATATTATAGAGGAAAATGAAGGAATCTTAAAAGAAATAAAGACTTACTATGAGGAGCTTTTTAGAACAAGGGGTGTAGAAAAGTTGGAAATGGAGAATTTACTGAAACAGATAAGAACAAAAATAGATGAGGAAGATAAAAGAGAATGTGACCAAGAAATTAGAGAGGAAGAAATTAGAAGAGCAATAAGTGGTTTGAATACGAGGAGAAGTCCCGGAATAGATGGCCTAAGTAGTGAATTTTACATATGTTTTAAAGAGACCTTAATACCAATTTTAATGGAAATTTTTAAAGAAATTTTCCAAAAGGAAGAGTTGAATGAAAGAATGGGAATGGGGCTGATGAAGTTAATATACAAAAAGAAAGGAGAGAGGATGGATTTGAAAAACTACAGGCCAATTACTATGTTAAACACTGACCTCAAGATTTTAGCCAAAATATTAGCAAACAGACTAAAAGAAGTGATGCCAAAAATAATTCAAACGACTCAAGCATATGCGATCAAAGGAAGGGACATAGCTGATATTACAATGAGTATAAGGGATATAATAGAATATATGGAGGAAAAAAAAGAAGAGGGATATCTAATCAGCTTAGATTTTGAAAAAGCTTTTGACAGGGTTGAACATGAGTATTTGTTTGAAGTGCTTAAAAGTTTTGGTTTTGGGGGAGTTTTTAGGAAGTGGATACAGATTTTATATAAGGGGGCTTTAACAAAAATAAAATGTAACGGATTTTTAACAGATTGTTTTAAAATAACGAGATCAATAAGGCAGGGATGTCCGCTCTCCGCTTTGTTATATTCATTGGTGTCAGAGCCACTAGGCTTAACTGTAAACGAAGAGGAGAAAATAAAAGGAATTGAGATTGAAGAGAGTAAACCAAATGGGAAAGTTTTTCAATATGCAGACGACACCACACTAATAGTAAAAGGGAAAGAGAGTGTTAAAGTAATAATGAAGGTTGTACAAAATTATTGTAAAGGATCAGGGAGTAAAATAAATGAAGACAAGACTGTATATATGAGATTTGGAGCTGCAACAGTTTTAACGGAAAGCTTTCACTTTAAAGAAGTAGAGGAAATTAAGGTTTTAGGAATTTTAATGGGGAAAGACAGAAGGACAGTAGGAGATAAAATGTGGGACGAATTAATAATAGATATAGAGAGAAGGCTAAATTTTTGGAAATTAAGAACACTAAACTTGAAGGGGAAGGTTTTAATATTGAATGTTTTAATGGTTTCTAAGCTTTGGTATGTTTTATATGTAGCTGAGATGCCTTTATGGACAGAAAAGAGGTTGAAAAATGTTTTCTTGACTTTTTATGGGAGGGGAAACCAGCAAGAATAGCATATAACACAATTTTAGGGGCGATAGAGAAGGGGGGGTTAGGACTAATGGACGTGGAACAAAGAAAGAATGCTTTAAGAGTAAAAATGGTTAAGAAATACCTGCAACAAGACAACAAAACAGAGTGGAAAAAAACAATGAAATACTTTCTAAACAAATGTGGGAATTTTAACATGGGGGATGGAATTTTATGGATGAAAACAAAATTTTGGATGACGGAGGGATTGCCCGTTTTTTATAGAGAAATGTTTACGGCCTGGGGAAAGTTTTTAACAAAAATTGTGTACAATCCACAAGGAAGAGAAAACATTTTAAATCAACCTCTGTTCTTAAATAGCAACATTCTAAACCAAGGGAAAGAAATATTTTTTAAGAAATGGATGGAAGTGGGGATAACAAAAGTTAGGGATGTGTTGTATGAATTTAAAGAAGGTTTTTTACCAATGCAATATATTGTAGATACGATGGATGAAGCAAAAGAAGAATACACTAAACAAGAAATAACAAAAAAATATGAAACCATTAAAAATGCAATACCCAAAGATTGGATTAAAAGAATAGAGAGTATGGAAGGAGAACAAACAGAGAGAAATATTTTTGTGAAACTGGGCGAAAAAATGTATGATTTTAAAGAATGTACTGTAAAAATGTTTTATTGTGTTTTTAGAGATGGTGTTTTTAAGGAGCCAATAGTAAATAAGTACTGGGTGGAAAAATTCAAAGGACTAAAAGTAGAAAGTATATGGAGAAACATGAGGGGGAGGTGTGTCGAAACAAAGTTAGAATGTTTGGAATATTTTATAAGGCATAAAGTAGTTTTTACTGAGTCTGTTTTAAACAAGGTGGGAATGGAACAAAATGCAATGTGTAAAGTGTGTTATGAAAAAGAAGAGGGAATTTGTTTTTATATTGTAAAGAATTGGAGGACTTTTTAAGAAAATGTAAATGTTTAATTAAAGATGTGAGTGAAGGCTGGGATGAAAGTGTAATGGAATGGAAAAGAGTGGTGATGTTTGGTTGGGAAAAGAAGGGTCAACACAAAAAGTTTATAAATCTGTGTATAATGTTAATAAAAAGTGCAATATGGGAAAGAAGAACTGTGGCTAAAAAAGAAAAAGTGGTGTTAGAGGTTTGGGCTGTTTTTAAAAGGAAAATAGAAGTATATGTGGAAAAATTATATGTGTATTTTAAAAGTAAAAATATGCTGGAAGCTTTTCATGATATTTTTACTCCAAATGTTTGTAATGTTTTGGAGAAATATTTCAAGTGCAAATTTCCAGGGAGAGAAGGAGCTTTCTAGTCTTTTAAATATGGAAGGGATGCTTTTAATCGATTTTTTTAAATGAACATAGTGATGTTTAAAAAAAAACAAAACAAAAAAAAACAAAACTAAATTGTACTTTTGATGCTCTTTATTGCATGATTTCTCTTTGATATTTTTACATCTTATTTTAAGGTTTTTATTGATGATATTTTGAATGTATTTTCTCATCTTCATTCATTTCATCTTGTATGACGTTTAAATGTGAAACACGCTCAAAATTTTTTATTGTGAAATCTCTTCAATAAAAAAAAAAAAAAAAAAAAAAAACACGCCCGATCTCGTTCGATCTCGGAAGCTAAGCAGGGTCGGGCCTGGTTAGTACTTGGATGGGAGACCGCCTGGGAATACCAGGTGCTGTAAGCTTTTGCTTTTCCTACACTCATCAGTTAATACACTTACAAATGACTCAGAATTGTAGGTTGTCTCCTTTATCATTTTAAATGGATCGCTTCATTTATTTTCTTTCATTTTGTTGTTAGTTAACAGGGCATATTAGCCTTCTCATTCTCCTTTTCCCCTCTAGGGGGCGATCGAGAGGCTTTTCTTTCTCTCAACATGATTGTTTTATATATAAAATGCTTTACATTTCTGCTTTTTTAAATCCTCAAAACGGCCACTTTTTTGTGGTAGATTATAAGTCATAAGCTGTGTCAATTAACAAAAATTACTCCCAAGGGTTTTACATTATTTTCATTTTTGGGATTTTTATTACTGTACTATTATATTATATTATGTATGTTTTTTTCCCCCTGCCATTTTAAAATTGTTTTATTATATATAGAGCAACTCTTTAGCACAAAGAAAAAGCAAGTAATGCATACAAATGTTATTGTTCTTTTTTTCTCTCCATAAAATGATATGCTTTACGTTTCTGCTGTTAAATCCTCAAAAATGAAAAGAGGGACAAGTTGACTTTTTTCTTTGTCAGTCATCATTATGCCACAAATGCTGTGGACCTGGCTATACTTTGACAGAAGCTGGAATATGTTGTGACAAAAAATGTTTTAAACGACATGGAGACTTGAGGGGGTAAAGGGGGCTGTTTGAGTTGCAGCTGCAGTCTGGGACGTGTGTCATTACGGGTCGATCCGTGTAGGAGTGCTGCTGGTGTGTCTTTAACAGACTGTGGTTGTGTAACACCATGCCAATCAAGACAAGACATTAACTTTTGCTCTAAAAATCCAGCAGCAGTCCTCTGAGAGATGTAATGGATTGTTTCTCAAAATAATGAAACGGATCTCTTTGATAAATTGTAAATCGAACTAGTGGTCAGATGAGAGGCAAATCTGAGTGGACCCACGTTGTCAATATTTTTTTTGGCGATTTGAATTTTACATTTTATTAGTAATTGAGCTTGCATTGACAGGCTTAATTTTAATTTCAGAAAGAAAAACGGTATTCAGAATGGCTTTTTACAACAGTATGGTTTTTGACAGCTGTAGATGAAACTCACCTATAGTGAAATTGAACAGAGGAAAACGGAAGCTGTTTTTGAGGAAGACGGTGAAGTTTTCCACCATTTCTATGAGTGAGCAGAATAATTAATGCATTTGGCATTAAAAATGATTTCGGGTCACAAGATAACTCCCATTGTGCACAATATCTCAATTAAAGGTCTAAAAAGTTGCACTTTCATGCATGTGTTTACTCTAAAACGTTGTCATCCTCTGCAGGGCACCAGCCTTCAATTTTTCACTATCCCGTTGTGCCATTATTGTTGTTCAAGCATGTGCCCATGTGTGAAGCAGTCTAAAAAGTACTATCATGCTTCACTGCTATATAATTATGCATTAAATGAGTGCCTCATTCTTGACATGAGTGCCTTACCTTAGACGCGCCCTCACTGAGCTGAAACAGTCCAACTCCGATAGCCATTGTGTCGAATCAGGTTCAGGGGAAGACGAGAATATCTCAGATTGAGCGATTGAGGTGTTCTGTTGCTGGATGTAATAATGAACATAGCAGTCGCCGTTTACTCTCGACATCTGAGCTGCTGAAGACGCAGAGGATTAACGTTACTTTCGTTTTTGAAAGGAAAGTGCTGATCCCTGATTTACATATGCGTCTAGGTTCGTGCAAATCATTCGTGATGCAACTTCACCCACAGCAGAAGTGAGTATGAGGGTTTTTTATTTTAATCTTTGCAAATGGCCTTTCTTAATGTGCTTGTTGGCAAGTTTCGCTGCTGAACGTGGCTAAATGTGGCTAAATTAAACATTACGGCTCATCATCCCATGGCAGAGAGGGGCAGGGTGAGCAGAGCTTGTTTGCATTTAAAGGAACATGCAATAGAATGAGTTTATTTTTTGCAGAGCTGATTTTGACAATATAAAAGAGTATTTTTTTTTTACACTACTATTGAGAATTTTTAACCAAAGCATATTATAGACTTTTCATTAAGACCCTAAAGAATCATATGAACTTGTTGAAAATGGGCATCCGATGACCCCTTTAAGAGTGTATTAATGTCAGCCTCTGAAGACTTTCAAAGACTGAACAGCATTTATCTGAAATCTTTTGTTGCATTATAATAATAACATCATAATAATTTACCTTTTTATCACAGGAATAAATCACATTTTAAAATATATTCAAATAGAGAGCAGTTATTTTAAATAGTAAAAATATTTCACAGTATTACTGCTTTTGCTGTATTTTAAATCAAATAAATGCAGGCTTGGTGAGCAAAAGATAATTTTTTTTAAAACATTAAAAATCTTACTGTTCAAAAACTTTTAACTGGTAGTGTAAGACTTCAATAAACCACATTTATGATACATTTATTTGTCATGTTTGAGCTTGTCAGCTCTGGTTTATTATCATTTGAAAAGACTGGCCAATATATTTTTGAAAATTTCACCTTTGTGTTTCAATTTTCCAGCTCACGTAAAGAGGCAAGAGCAACACAGCACAAATAGACAATTAACATTATTACATTCTGAAATAAATCATTTTAATGAGACTGTGAGAAGTCAGGGCCATAATACATTCAGTTAAATTTTTAAATAAAACTTTAAGTAAAATGTCATAAGAATAACAAAAGATGTGGTGCAATTTATTTGTATTTATATAACATTACTTACAATCTCAATGGCATAGTTCAAGTAAATAAAGTCAACAGTATAAAAATCAAGCTGATTTAGATAAATATTTAACATCAAACTCACAAAATATCCATAAATGCTTTTAACTTGTGAAATAAATAAGGTATGTACTCTCATATCATCATTTTCATTTTACATGCTGAGAGATGATCTATTATTTCATGAATGTATTACTGTTTTTTTCATTTAATTTACTGCTGCTTAATTACTGTTTGTATACACACTATCAGTTAAAGGTTTGTCTAAAATGGTCACTTTTCATCTAAAGAAGCTTAAATTAAAATTCTGTATACAAATATACAGTAAACTGAGATCATTTGTGAATTTCTTGAGAAAATGTCTTGAATCTTGGACCAAATATAACGCAGTATCCAGCATACATGGAAACTCCTTTAAAGCTTAAATATGAGACAAGAAATAAAATGTTTTGACTGGTTAACATTTTACATACTTACATTTAAGTTATTTTAAAGTTTTTATGACTTTATTATTTTAAAATAATAAAGACTGAGCAGGTGTGTACAGACTTTTGACTGGTGGTGTATGTATAGATATGTGTTTTCTCAGGATCTGGGGTTGACTGAAAAAACTAAGCCCTAAAGCCTTAAAACAAACTACAATTTGTATACTGTTACTTGTAGAAAGTGCAAAGAATCACAAATCTCGAAGTAGTATTATGTGAAAGTCTCATTGGTTCGACGGGTCCTGCCGTCCAATAGAAAAGGTCCCTGAGTCGTTTGATCTCTTCTCCAGTGCTTTGATTGACATCTGGCTTCCCTCATAGAGTCTGTTGTTTGCAGACTCAGACACAACACCTGACACCTGTCACGAAGAGGACACAATGATAAGACATCGCTCTACTTTATCTCTCCATACATACATTAATAACCTCAACTTTAGCACCTCTTCAAATTTCTTTGCTTTGTACTCGTCCGCCCCTTTATGAAAGTTGAGAAGGATGATGTCACAGAACACAGTAGCCTGCAAAAATATACATCAGTCAGATATGTTTTTTTTTTGCCAGCATTAATGTGTCACAAAGGTCTTACCAGTCCCACTGAAGTGAAAGCTGCCACCAAATTAATCAGAAACGGCACACTGTTAAACTTTCCTGCCTGTGAATAGATAAGCAAAGTTAGATGCGCACAAGACCATATGTGTTACATAAGCTGCTTTATAGCCAGACTACTCACATTGCCAGACACGATTATTTCAAAACGGATTGCTTTAGCTTTATGAAGTGTGCGACGCTCAGGCTCATCCTCGGACTGATAGTTTTTAGCAAACCTGGAAGAGACAAAATGAAGATGCAGGTGCAGAAAAGACAGAATGATGCATGAGTTTGTGTGTTCATGTGCTACCTGAAGTTATATCCTTGGGAGGCAACGCTGTTCTCAAAAGCAGCATCCAAGCGTGTGAAGAAGTATTTGGGATTGCAGTGTGTCACATTATAGTCCAGATTACACTTCCAGTTGATGTTAATTCCAATCTCTCCTCCCTGACACAAAGCACACACATCAAACAACACAAAAACATTGTTTACTTCATATATAAATGTATATTTCCATGATGTTTGTTTTTAAATAAAATAATACACCTCACATTTCTGCTTAAAAACTGGCCACATTCACTTGCACTCAAAGTGCAACCTTGATCTTTTCTTTTCTTTAAGAAAAACCCCTTATATTAAAAACCCCTTATATTAAATATTTTAAATAAATATTTAAAGAAATTTATGTCACACTTGCATATTGAAAGTCATGACGTATTGTCAAGTATGGTGACCCATACTCGAAATTGGTCCTCTGCATTTAACCCATCCAAGTGCACACACACAGCAATGAGAAGTGAACAAACACACACACTGTGAACACACACCGGAGCAGTGGGCAGCCATTGCTCCAACGCCCAGGGAGCAACTGGGGGTTCAGTGCTTTGCTCAAGAGCACTTCAGTCATGGTATTGAAGGTGGAAAGAGTGCTGTTCATTCACAATTCCCACCTTCAATTCCTGCCGGTGAGGGAATCGAACCAGCAACCTTTGGGTTACAAGCCCAACTTTCACACCATTATGCCAGGTGCTAAAATATTGAGTCTTTTTTGTAAGTATGTTGTTGTAATCAATTACATGATTGTTGTTGTTGTTATTATTATTATTATTTAGATGACTGTGCGATTTTAACTGCAGTATGACATTTAAACATAAATTCAAACATTCAAACCCTTTGGTATTTAATGTTGAATCCTGTATCGTATTCATTTAATTGAAATACTGTTGCAATGCTATTAAATTCTGTATACAAAAATGTTGTGAATTATGCAGATGTGAATGTAAAGAAAGTGAATTATGTTCCCAAACCTCCCAAACTGCAATCCTCCTGAACCCACAGGGCTTCACAAACCTCCATTTGAAATGCTCTAGATCTATAAATGCTCTGCTCTGAAAGGTTCCTCCATAACGTGTTTTGAATCTCGATGGCTCTGCAATAACTATACATTCTGGTTACAGAATAGACTGTGGTTGTGTAACACCATGCCAATCAAGGCAAGACATTAACTTTTGCTCTAAAAATCCAGCAGCAGTCATCTGAGAGTTGTAATGGATTGTTTCTCAAAATAATGAAATGTATCTCTTTGATAAATTGCAAATCAAACTAGTGGTCAGACAAGAGGTAAAGCTGAGTGGACCTACTTTGACAGTAATGCTTTCCAAACTTTGATTGATGTGTCTCAGGATGTCTCCCACTTTAAAGACCGGACAGAACGGATGATCCACGGGGTCATAATGACAGTTCTGAATGTAAGACTTGTTTAAACTTGAAGGGAAATTGCCTCTGTGAAGATAAGAGAGAGAAACAGGACATTAGTATAAATCAATGATATTATATATATTTTTTTGTCTATTTGAATTTCCCTTTTTGTAAAAAAAAAAAAAAAAGAGAAATATATTAATTAAAGGGGTCATCAGATGCCTATTTTCCACGAGTTAATATGATGCTTTAGGGTCATAATAAAAAGTTTGTAATATACTTTGATTAAAAATTCTCAATGATAGTGTAAAAAAACACCCATTTTACATGGTAAAAAATGGCTCTGTTCTCAGCAAGCGATATAAGTACATGGCCCTTTAAATGATTTGAACCTCTGCTCACCCCGCCCCTCAGTTCTGTGGGGCGTGTGTTTACATAGCACACAGGGTGTTGCCTAGGCAACAGTTGGGGGTATTATTTGGGGAAATAATAGTCGCAGGAGGCTAAGAAAACACATCTGTGCAACTATATCAGTTTGAACCGGAGTTGGAGCCGGAACAAGATGACAGCCGCAAAGAAGTTCGGCAATTAAGGCTTAAACAAGGCGTTTCTGAATGGTTAGTGAACTTAATGTCACTTTGATTTATCTTTTTATGTACTGGCAGGGTGGCGTACTGAGAGTGATACCAACGCGATGTGTTTACCGAGAAATAGAGATGAACGCGAAGTGTTTACCGAGGTATAGAGACGAACGCGATGTGTTTACTGAGGTATAGCTGATTGAACGAGAACAAATAAGTGATCGTTAACATAACTTACCCCGTCGTTATATTGAAATACATAAATGTGAGTGTTATGGTCTTTTCTCATATGCAGTTGCGGGTTGTAAACACTATTTTGCAGGTATTGCGTTTAAAGTTACCATTCTTAATGCAGTTATAACTGATCCAAAACGATTTAAAATAATTGTACATGACATCTTAATCATTAACAGACACGTTTTAAACCATCTAGCGTTACAAAGCTAAGCTTAATGTAGTTTTACGACAACGTACACAGTTTGTAAATAGACAGTCACCTTAAAGCATTGTTCATTATAAACGTGCAATTAGGAATTATATTGAGACAGATGTACATAGAGAAGACAACATAACCATGTTCTCTGAGAGTGTAAGTTACACTTTATCCGCATTCATCGTGAAACACGCTAACTTTAGCACATTATTAGAAAAGGCGATTAGCAAAGATTCATAAAAAAAGAAATTACACTCACCTCTTCTGGTGAAGATGAGACAGGAATACAAATAGTTCATATAGATCCATTTTTCAGCTGCAGCTTCTCATACAATGGTGAGAAATGATTCGCGTAAACATGAACCTATTTAGGTAGATCGGCGGCACATTCCCTTCAAAAATCAAATTCAGCCACTGTGTCTTCAGCGGCTCAGATGTTGGTAGTAAATGACAACTGCTGTGTTTGCTGTTACACCCAACAACTGTACTCCACACTTGCTTAGGCAACAAAACAATGGCTGTCAATCCAGCGTCAAAACAATGGCTGACAGTTTACTTCTCACTCGAGGCGGGTCTATGCTAAGACACTACTGTCTATCATCTGAAGTGGGAGCAGCCTCTGAGAATGGATCGATATGAGAAGGGGCAAATTATTTTACTAAATTAAAAGAAAACTACTGGGTGGATTTTTGTCATTCTAGGGTGGTTGTGTACACACACTCCCAACACCCATTTCAGTTCAAACAGCTTGTAAAAGTGCATGTGGCACCGGATGACCCCTTTAAATTAAGGGCTGTCAACTAATGAAAAAAATTCTGAATGGCTTCTCAAAACTTTTTGTTAGCTGTAGATGAAACTCACCTAGTGACATTAAACAGAGGAAAGCGGATGCTGTTTTTGATGAAGATAGTGAAGTTCTCCACCTCTTTCATTGGATTACTAAGAGTGAGCAGATTAATTAATGCATCTGGCATTAGAACGTGTTTACCCAATTGATTTTGGATTACAATATAACTCCCACTGTGTACAATATCTCAATTACAAGTCCAAAAAGTTGCACTTTCATGCATGTGTTTCTTACTTTTTAACATTGTCATCCTCTGCAGGGCACCAGCCTTCAATTTCACACCATCCCATCGTGCCATTATTGTTGTTCAAACATGTGCCTGTTATAATACCTGTGAATAAGGAGAGATGCATCTGAAGCAGTCTAGAAAGTATTATCATGCTTCACTGCTATATAATTATGCATTAAATGAGTATGATAGTGATGTCAGCCTCTGAAGACTTTAAAAGACTGAGTTCAGACAATGAACTAGGACTTCCTTGATTCAATTTGAATAAGTTACTCGATTTAAAAAAAAAAAAATCCTTGATTGCATTTTACCTGTGCCGAGCAACTGGCAAAATATTGGTGCTTTCTACGGACAAGAATCCATGAAATGCATTATTAGTTAGTTTTCCAAGGCTACATGATATATCCATTTAAAAATCATAATAAAGCATAATGCTGTTGTGAATTTACAAACCAACATAGGCTCATTGGAAATACTGAAAAAATGTACCTATGTGTACAAATCACTGTAGTTACTTATAGAATATTATATTATGGCTTCAAAACAATTTTAACATCCTGCACGATTTGAAAACTGATACTTTTGAACATTGTCGTCACATACAGTATACAGCTTCATATGCGTGAGTTGCACTTGAGTAATGAAGAGCTTTGGAACAAGCTTCATGATACTACGGTTTGACAAAACAGCTCAAATCCAGATAAGGAAGTTAAAATAGCACGGCTGCGTCAACAAATGTGTTTTTATATCACTTTTGTATTTGTTAACACTATAGATTAGCTTTAGGGTTGGGTTTGGTGTAGGGGATATTTCCAACACGATAAAGCAACCTTTAGCAACACTACCTGAATATTTTATAATATTCAGTAAAGTACATAATTATGGTGTTTCAATGTATGTAAAGGCACATATTTCCAATGAGCCTGGGTTGTCACTATACCATTAATTCAATTAAATAAATCTATATGACGCAGGTTTAACATATGCACCTAATTATTTACATGTGTGTAGGTTACTATGGAAGGCCAAATGGTTCAAAAACATCTTAATGTTTAAGCCTAATGGTTCAGAGTCGGACTTGTAACCCAAAGGTTGCAGGTTCGAGTCTCAGGTCCGGCAGGGATTGTAGGTGGGGGGAGTGAATAACCAGCACTCTCTTCACCCTCAATACCACGACTGAGGTGAGTCCCTTGAGCAAGGCACGGTACCCCCAACTGCTCCCTGGGCGCCGCAGCAATGGCTGCCCACTGCTCCGGATGTGTGTTCACGGTGTGTGTGTGTTCACTACTGTGTGTGTGCACTTTGATGGGTTAAATGCAAAGCACAAATTCCTAGTATGGGTCACCATACTTGGCCTCACTTCGCCTCCTCCTTACCTCCTCCATATTTAACGCATATTTCACGTGTTAAATATGTGTTGTTTGCATGTTTTTAACAATATGTATTTAACACTTTAGATATGCATATTTTGTGTGTTGTTGACATTAAAATTCATGTGTTTTTGAACCATTTGGCCTTCCATAGGTTCATTCGTGATCTCAGAGCGGCTCCGTTTACAGACTGTTATGTCATGTGCAGAGCGTTTCAAACTCCATCTCTGCATATTGCTGTGAGTTTGGGTTTATTATAACGTTCATCTGGGACAAATTGTCCACCATTTCATCAGATTTGTAAGGCAAATCATTTATAAACATACCCAAATACAGGAGAATACATTAAAGGTGCCACAGAATGGAAAACTGTATTTACCTTGGTATAGTTTAATAATAACAGTTCTGTACATGGACATGACATACCGTGAGTCTCAAACCCCTTTGTTTCCTCCTTCTTATATAAATCTGGGGCCTCATGTATCAACGCTGCGTACGCACAAAAACTTTGCGTACGCCAGATTTCACGCTCACGTTTGGATTTACTAACGATGAAATTAACGTGAGAATGTGCGTTGATCCACGCCAACTCCATGTCTGGCGTACGTGTATTTTTTGTGCGTGTGTTTGTTTTATTTCCCTTGGCGACTCCTAGAGGCAATTATTTTAAATTGCACACTACAAAGTATCGCACCAACACATGTGAAAAACATTGCTATTAATTTATAATTGATAAAATGGGTTAATTGAGACAATATTTTTCTACCAATTATGTGATTTAGAACATATAAAAGCATTTGCAAATGTATACAACCCTTGGTCTATGGCAATGTTGTCCTTATACATCAATGGCCGAATCCGAAGGGAACGTTTAGGGATCACAGTGATTTTCTGGCCCACGATGATGACTGGCTTATAAGCCGTTTCAGATTTCCAAGAGCTATCCTCTTGGAGCTCTTTCCTGAGTTGGGTCCAAATTTGGAGACAGCGAGGAGCCACGCATTACCCGTTCCCTTAAAGGTGCTGAAAGGTTGGTTTCCTGGCAAATTGTTCTTTCCAAAGGGAACTGGCAGATCGCTCGGGGTTAAGCCAGTCATCTTTGAGCCGTGCAATGCCAGCTGTATGGGACGGGATCATCCGCATGTCTAGCAGGTATATAAGATTTCCATACCATGCAGTTGACCAGCCAAACAAAGCGCAATTTGCAGCGATCACCGGTTTTCCTAATGTAAGCGCAAGCGATCGACTGCACGGACATTGCTATAAAGGCGCCATCTGAAGAACAATTTGGATACGTGAATCGGAAACAGCTAAGTTTTACTTTATTTTATTTTATTGAGTGTAATTATTTAACTGCATATCAGGAGACCGCGGTTACCCATTAAAGACGTGGCTGTTAACCCCCCTCAACAACCCACAAACTGACCAAGAGCGCAGATACAATGATGCCCATTCTCGCACTTGTAGAGCGGGCGATTGGGCAGCTGAAATGCCGGTGGCACCAGAGCCGTGCACAGACCTTTTGAGGGGCATGTGCTGAAACTGAAAAAAGGGCACCCCCCCCCCCAACCCCAACCCCTCCACCACCCAAAAAATAACACACAATAATATTCTTATTTTATATTTAATTAGTATTAATAACTTTTATACAGATAATATACATATAGAGGGTATGTAAATATCTTATGTGTATGTATATATATATATATATATATATATATATATATATATATATCTTATGTAAACTAATTCAAACAACACTGTGATCCACTGGGATGTCCCTCTCAATGGCTATATAGGCTATATAATATGATGAAATGTTAATAAATTACATCATGTGATTTACAAGCATCAGCAAATTCAGCAGATAACCATAAAATCAAAATAGAAATTTCTTATAAAATATTTTACCTAGCTGACAAGGATCACTCGGTTGCTTTGTGTCAAACTAAATCACATTATGTCAACATCACACCGTGTGGTGAGGCATTATATGAACCTTTATAGACATAGGCCTACTATTGTTTATTTCATAAAGACAACGTTGCACTTATTCAAACAAGATATTTTACTGTTACAAGACAACAATGTTCATCTGCTTGTGCTCTATGACTCTGACTGATGCGCTGAAACGTAGGCTAAGTCGCCGCTGTTCTCCACCTGCACCTTTACATCGGACCATTTCTTTTTTAATTCGTTTACAGTGCGATGTTCAAACCCCACTGCGTTAACCGCGTCAGCTAAACTCTCCCACTCTATTTTTTTTTTTTTTTTTTTTTTTTTTTAACAAACTTGCAAATAACATTTTTTCTCCGGTCTACCGGTGAGGAGCACCTTCAAATCACATTCTGTTAAGTTTCTCTTGCTTGCTTTTTCGTTTGATTTTGCCAAAGTGGAGTCATTACCATATTAATACGGGGGAGGAGGCAGGGAGGGGTTTTGCGCTCGTGCATGTGCGCTCAATTTCACGTTAATTCAGATGTACAAAGAGATATGCGTGGAATTCCGCGTACGTAGTGTTTCATACATCTGATTTTTTTACTGCGTACGCACATTTACAGCTTTGTCCGTACGCTATGTTTTAGTATGAATTCAACGCAAGTCTTTGTACATGAGGCCCCTGGTGTATGCAAAAGACCACTGAAAAATAGGCTAATCCTAACATAACAGTGACTATTACGTACGAGTCACGATCATTAATAGTTGCGCCCCAAACATTTCCATAGGCCAATCATCAAAAGTTCTGCAGCTAGACTATTGTGAAAAAAAAAACAAAAAAACCAAAAACAAAGCAAGGACAATAGCGAAAATGGCGGATCACAGGAATAAATGTTATGTTCCAGGTTGTGCAGGTTAAGTGCAGGGATGATTGGTGTCTGTAACTTACTCAGAAAGGCAAGGAAAGCAAATAAGGCATTCTAATAAAATAAGGCGCGCCACTAAAGGGACATGGTTAGCTTACTGCTAGCGGTAGCCTGTTACATTGCAGTACATAAGATATCACTTACCACATAAAGAGAGAGGTGACTGCACGGGCGATGTCGAATGATTTACACATCCTGAGCATCACTAACAAGCATCTAAATGTATGTGGTAAGTACTGCCGCTGTAGTATAACCTTACACAGAGCACATGCGATCACAAAAGTGAAAGTAAAATGATTGTGCATTCAAAACGGCAGGTTCAATGAACCGCATATTAATAGCGGCTCGAGCTCAGTAATTAAATATATACAGTATTTTCCTCCATGTGCAAGCTACTGAGCCACTCTGTGAGACAGCCAATCAGAGCAGAGCTCATCATTATTATTCATGAACCTTCCAAATAAGGTAATAACAGACTATTTCATTCTAGAGACAAATCCTAGGGTTGTAAATGGACCTGTAAAACCGTTTCTGGAGAATTTTTGAATTGGAGAATTCTCTACATAGAAGGTATATGGCTTTCCTATGTAGATATCAGAGAGCAATTTAAAATATTGTATCAATGCATTCTATGGCACCTTTAAAATCTTTCTCAATATGCTAACTGTTCATCGCAATGTCAAAATAAAAGTTTAAACCCTTGCATTGAGTTTTGACACATTTTGATGTCCACATACAGTGGTTGCAACATTTCTGTCATAAAGAAATGGCCAAATATGAAAGATAAACTGGACATTTTATTTACTGTATTAAATGTGGTTTAGTAAATTATAAACCAGGATTAGATCATGCAGTAAAGTTAAAAAACAATCACCAGGCTGTTGGCGCCCTCTGCAGACATTTGTTATAATGCGTAATGTAGGTTAGCTCTGTTGTTCATAATACATTATATATTTTAACAGTTTTCAATAAAACCAGATGATTCTTTATTTGTTATATTGTTACCTCATTGCCATTATGTATTTTAAGCCATTTAAAGGCTATTGTTCATTTAGGTCTAAGTTTATGAAAAAAATATATATAATTATCTGATTACTCAATTACCATAATGATTGTTAGTGACAGCTGTACAATGAACTCACCATTTCCTAAATTTGAGCCCAGCTTCTCCATGCAGTCATCATCAGTGGTGCATTTGAACTTGTGATCAGTCTGGCAGACAAGAGAAGAGTGGAGAGAGAGCATGTGTTAAAATACAGAAGGCAGCATATTTAAAGTATATAAAGTCAACTGAGGTTTGTGTGTCACCTCAGGGCATCGTCCTTGCGTCTGATTGGCTGTAATGACCATGCTGGTGATGATAGAGAATGAAGAACCACCCTATAAAAAGTGCAGTTCAAAACTTTCTTTACTTTTAGAGATAAGATTAGTTTCATATTTCAGTATTAAAATGTACATTTGCTGACCTGTGAGGGAACTACATAGTCTGCTACATCCATCACACGGTTGTTAAATTTGCCCAAGCCCTTTACTTTGGTCATGACCGCAGACTCGATTCCTGTGTCCCGCAACTGATGTCCTTTTTCATGCATAAACACCCAGCTGGTAATACAAACAAACAAATAACAACAAATAAGTGATTGGACATGTTCATTGTTAAAGGGATAGTTCACCCAAAAATGAATATTCCGTCATTAATTACCCACTCTTACCTCATTCCAAACCTGTAAGACCTTCGTTCATCTTCAAAACACAAATTAAAATATTTTTGATGAAATCCGAGAGCTTTCTGACCCTGCTTAGACAGCAACTGACACATCTAAGGGCCAGAAAGGTAGTAAGGACATCAATAAAATAGTCCATAAGACATCAGTGGTTCAACCGGATGATTACAAAGTTACGAGAATACTTTTTGTGTGCAAAGAAAGAAAAAATAATGACTTTATTTCTTCTTTTCCGTATCAGTCTCTGATGTGCGTTCATGAGAGTAACACGATGCATGGGTCAGAAAGCTCTTAATTTGTGTTCTGAAGATGAACAAATGATATTAGAGTTAGTAATTAATGACACAATTTTCAGTTTTGTGTGAATTATCCCTTTAACTTTTCCAATTATTTAATACGTAAAAAATTATCATCTAAATGGATAATATTATATCAATTACTCCCATAGCTGTTTCCCTGAGCAATAGATAGTATAATAAAATGTTTTGTTTAATTTAATTGGAATTTTTTTTTTTTTTTTTTTTAGCAAAAAATAAATAAATTTCCCTCTAATTTACAGAAGACAACCACTAAAATGTCACTCAGTCTAACAATTTTGTCAGGCATATTTACAACAAAAATCAATTTTATGACACATTAAAAGACAAATTACTATCACCCCAAATACTAATTAGTTGTAATTCTACATTTTAAAAAATTGCCACTATCCTAGGTTTTGGCCATTTGTCAGTAAGAACTTTTACTCATTTAAAACAATAACATTTAATATGGTCCCTTATTCTCTTATAGATTTTATATGTACAAGTCAGAATAAGCATGTTGTTTGAATTCTTACATTCTTACTCTGAATGACAATTTAACATTATTTCAACCAAATTTTGACATTTTATTCTCCAAAAACTTATTTGAAACCTTAAAAGTAGACACTTAAAAGTTCTCACATGTAATGTAATGTGCTTTCTAAGGATATAAAATCACTTTTGTAAATTTATTTTGACATCTTTGATTCATGTATATCTATGTAAATCTCATGTATCTATGTATAACTACTGGTGCACTGGTGCATCAACTATATTAATTACCAAGTCTTAAATCTTAATTTTTCTATAATTATTTAAAACATTGAATTTTAGCATCAAAGTTAAACTCTGCTCTTCACTCTCAAGCACCATCAAGTACAAGCATTTCCATATTCTCTATTACTAGTCCTAAATTAAAACTATATTATTTAAAATGATTTAAAAGTAATATTTGCAACAAGGAAATAATAAAAGCTTACCCGATGAAATACAGAATTATTAACAGCTGGACGACACGGTTGATGATTCCAACAGACCAGCTCTTCACCACAACAGATTTGGCTGTTTCATAGGCGAAGAAGTCAGTGATAAAACGCAAGACTCTGTGAGCCATAGTAGCGTGTGTCCTGTAAAACTAACAAGTGTAAGCTAAAGAAACTCTTGAGCTGAGATCCAGTGCAGGATAAACCACTACTGTGCGTCTGCTGAATGAAGGATCTTATTTTACTTGATGTATTGAAAAAAAATGAAGAAGAAAAACCCCTGACCACATTTCCCTCCCCTTTTCGTGTTCATGCCTCTCCTCTCTGTGGCCCCCAGGGGCCTTGGCTGTCCATTTCCATAATAGCCTGCTCATTTGCTCATCTCTTTCCAGCTTTATTTTAAGGAAATGTTTCTCTTTTTTTACAAACCAAACCTTTTATAAATATAAACACACCACTGTCTAATTATAATGGTTGATTTGTGAAAGTGCCTCAGACGTGCAAAAGAGCATGCATATTGTGTTCGATATTGTAACTGTGCATTTGTGTAGGACAGTTCTGGGAGGCAATTATACAGACATGTGCATGTCAATAAATTAGAATGTTGTGAAAAAAAGTTCATTTATTTCAGTAATTCAACTCAAATTGTGAAACTTGTGTATTAAATAAATTCAATGCACACAGACTGAAGTAGTTTAAGTCTTTGGTTCTTTTAATTGTAATGATTTGGCTCACATTTAACAAAAACCCACCAATTCACTATCTCAACAAATTGGAATATGGTGACATGCCAATCAGCTAATCAACTCAAAACTCCTGCAAAGGTTTCCTGAGCCTTCAAAATTGTCTCTCAGTTTGGTTCACTAGGCAAGTGTTTTTCAACCTTTTTTGAGCCAAGGTACATTTTTAATTGAAAAAAAAAATCACAAGGCACACCAACAATCGAAACTGTAAAAAAATGAAACTCTGTAGCCTATTAGGGCTGGGCGATATGGCAAAAAAAATTATCACGATGATTTTTTTCATATCAGTCGATATCGATAATTATCACGATAAATGTCAAATCTTTATATCTATCAATATTAAAGGCAGATTTTTACTCCTGAATGAAAGAAAAACCAGATAGTTAATTATTATTTATGGTTTATTGTCAGAACAAGACACATACTTTCCAAACAATGATCAATTGAGGTAGAATACAGATTAGAATATTACTAGTAAAATCAACATCAATAGAATACAATATTATTAATATTAATAGAATATATACAATTCTTTAAAAAAAGAACTGTAATATGATGATTTTTAAGTATATTTATCATTCAACAAAAATAAGAATAGACAAATCTTTTCAGCATGCCAATCCCTTTGTGCAGCTGATTTAACACATTTTGTAAAATGTTTTAGCTGTCTGACAATATAAATAAAAAAAATGGCTCAGGGCTCTATACTTACTTTTCTTGCTAGGAGCACTTGTGCTCCTAACTTAAAAAAAAATAGGAGCACAGTCAAAATTTTAGGAGCACATTCTAACCAATAATCAAAACTCTGATGAAAAAAAAATTAGCCTTCCTATTACGAGGTGCTATTTGACTCCTCAAAGTGATTTACAGGGGAATTTTGTTTTTTACCTTTGTTTTTATCCTTTCATATGTTTAATGAGGCTCAGAGGTGAAATGAATGCAATCAAAATCATAAATTCATGTTGATATTAATGTTTTTAATATAAAATTATGACTACAGAAATTTAAATAACTGAACAGATCTGCCAGCAGGTGGCGGCAAGACACTGATTTAATTACTGAATCATATCGTTCATTTGATTCGTTTGAACGGATGGTTCAATCGGGAATAAAGCAAGTGACTCTCTTTATGAATGGGAAATTGAATAATTTCACTAGATTCGTTTAAAAACGCACGTTTCATTCATAAACGAAACACCACTGTGTTTGAATGGAGATGCGCGCAGTTGTGACTTGTTTCAGACTACTTTTGACGAGGAAATAGAGCAAAATCAGGCATAGTGTTGTCGTCAGTCAATGTAAGTCACTTAATAATAACTTCTTGTTTATTTAACTGCTGTATTAAATAGACCAATTAGGTGAAATTGAATAATATCCCACGGCACACCTGACGATCTCTCACGGCAGATGTTAAAGGTTCTTTATGGAACTATTTTGAAAAAAAAAAATTCTTCTATCGAATCGTGAAGCATCTTTATTTTTAAGAGTGCACCTTGTTCTGTCAATCCCTTCGATTGTCTTGCCAATCTTTCAACTCCACATGGGTCCTTCATCCCTCTGGCTCTGCCTTGGTCCTTATTCCCACAGGTTCTATGTCTTTCTATCTTCCAGGTACGGTGGCCGAGAGAGCTCAACGCGCTGCAACTTAAGAAAACACATGCAAACACACAAACACGCTGCAAATAGCACTAAAAGGTGATAGTTCACCGACAATACCTCTGCTCTGATCAACAGCCACTGAACAAATAATCAGGTCCCAGATGGGTTCGTCACTTTCTGAGGTCCCCCTGAAACATTTCCATTGTGGTCCGTGCTATTTGCAGCGTGTTCATGTGTTGGCAGTGCGTTTCTGAGTTTGGTTGTGTTGTGAGAATTTTCAGCGCGTTTCCGTATTTGTGTTTGCGTTGCGAGGATTTGCAGCGCCTGTGTTGTCAAACTGATGAAGATGTTTTCTTAATTTGCTGTCATTTTTTCCTGTTTGCTTGTGTTTTCTTAAGTTGCAGTGCATTGAGCTCTGTAGGCCACCGTATCCAGGTCTATCTTGGTCATCCAATACTTTGGCTTCGCTCTGGTCTCCATTTTCTCTGACTCCACTGCAGTTTTTCTGATATTTCCTTTCTGCTACTTCTGTTCCTACATCTTTGCAAATGGCCTTTCTTAATAATGTGCTTGTTAGCAAGTTTCTCTGCTAAACGCAGATAAATGCTGCTAAAGTAAACATTACAGCTCATCATCCCACGGCAGAGAGGGGCGGGGCAAGCAGAGCTCATTAGCATTTATTATGTATTTGCACCAATTATGTAGAATGGCCCATTTATGTTTAACACTCTGATGTTTATTCGCATCATACAAATAAAAAATTTCCCTTGTGTACAATAATGACATTTACCATTTGCTAGTGTACCGCACAGTTTGAAAATGTTTCAATGTGACCAAATAGTTGATATACTCAGACTGAGGTGTTTCAGACATTTTATATTATGCCCACTTCACCTCATTTGACTTGTGTATGCAAAGTTATCTATTAGTTGATTTGTCTTGCAGAGTATCTTGCTCCGTATTGACAAAGAAAATCAATAAATATACCCAATGTCTGTCAATTAAAATGTACTACTTAAAATAAAAATGGATCAAAGTGATTTAAAAAACCCTATAAGTTGTTTGCCATCACATATTTACTGATTCACTTGTCTACTAGGAAATTTCTGGAGACATTTGCAAGTTGTGTACGCTTAAAGTAAAGATCGCATTTCCTCATCACTAATGTGAGCCCATTATGTTGTGGTCAATTACAATGTCACGTCATCTCCAACTGGAAAGCTTTCAGAGAAGCGTCTTTGAGTGGACACAACTTCCCATAAATTGCAGATGCCAGAGTCATGAACATAGTCGAGCACTGGCATTATCCACTCTCACACATGGCACAAAATGGATTATCCTTCAAAGAGGTAATACAATGGCACCCAGGAGACAAAACATGAATTTGACAGAGCGAGAGAAGATGGGATGAGATGGATTGTTTTAATTAATTTTGATCTGTTTCAAATATATTTACCAATATAACAGACATTTTTTTGTAAATATATTATTATTTTAATTTAATTTTAAACCAAGATTACAGTTCATTTATTGAAACTTGTGCTATTCAATTTCACCTTACCTCACACCATCCAGTACATACTATACTATAGTACTATAAGGCTCCACCCATCTCTCTTACCCCTCTATCATATTAAAAACCACAACTTCTTTTCAACTTCCCTTTGCTTTTGACAGACCACAAATCGTTACCATGAAAGTCTCATGCTGTATTAAAAGCCACAAGCTCTCACTGTAGGCCATTACTGGTACTTTAAACCCCTGATGGGGTTAATTTACTTGCCTTTCATTGCTAACAAAGCCATTTTGCTTGAATTTGGAAAGAAAGGGTGATTGGTTGAGTCATCTTAAATGTTTGAGAGGAGGGCATGTGTCGGGATGATGCCTTAGGAACTTTTTAAGTGGGTTTATTAAGAACATGATGAGGTTTAATTGGAGTTTTTTTGCAGTGATGCCATAGAAGAACAACTTTTGGTTCCCCACAGATATTTTCAGTGAACAGTTCTTAAATGAACCATTTTGAAGAACATTTTAAAAATCTAAAGAAACATTTTCCACTACATATAACCTTTTCTGCGTTTGAAAAGTTGCATGGATGTTCAAAAGTCTTCATGAAACCATCAGTGCAATGAAGAACCTTTATTTTTAAGAGTAAAAAGCAACAATCATTAAAACCTTAGGCAGTTAAAAGATTGGGCTCAATATGATTTATTCTTTATTCACAGTTTCAGTGACATTATTGTTTTAGAAATGTGTGTGACATGTTTTCGTAACCAGAAATGAGCACTTTTGGTTCCATCATAATCTTTAAGTCAGTGGGTTTCTGGTGTAAACATCTTGCCCTAACAGGTAAACTCATCTACTCACTAGTGTGTTTATAATTGACCCTTCGCAGGGAGTTTGATTGATACGTCATTTTTGTCTGACAAATGAACCAGACTGGAGAGTAAATTAACATTGGTGGACTTGAACTTAAGAAATCCTGTGTATTGACATCTTTCCACGGTTGAAATAGGATACCTTCTGATGTTCGTTCATATTTATTTTGTGATCTAGCTAGTAAAGAGGAAGAGATGATCAGTTCAAATGCCACTTGAACTGATTACAACACATTAAAGAGGCACTAAATTGTATTTTTTGTTTTAAGTTTTTAAAAAATAGCTAAATCTGAAGCTGATACCTTGTTTCATACCAGAAGTAACCAAGGAGAGATGCAAAATGTGCAGTGTTGGGGAGCCTCCAGAAATGTGGTTGGGAACCACTGATATACAGTATTTTAAACACAAAGGCATCACCAGCTTTTTGAAGAGTTAATACTGACAAATCATGCCAAAATGCACACAGGCTGGCAGGTCTGTTATATAACCTTGTTTTCTTAAAAGAAATGAGGACAGTTTTGTAGGATTTAGAAGGAGAAATTCTATTCTGTTTATAATTTCATTATAGGGAAAAAACTATTTGATCCACTGCTGATTTTGGACGTTTGCACACTGACAATGAAACTAACAACAACAACACAAAATTCAGGAAAACACATTTAAAAAAGTTATGAATTGATCCATCGTCCCTTTGATGCGGTGCAGTTGTCCTGCCCCTTAGCAGAAAAACACCCTCAAAAAGCATAATGTTTCCACCTCCATGTTTGATGTTTGGGATGGTGTTCTTGGGGTCATGTGCAGCATTCCTCCTCCTCCAAACACAGCAAGTTGAGTTGATGCGAAAGAGCTTGATTTGGTCTAATCTGATCACAACCCAGTAAAACCCAGTTTTACCCAGTTCTCCTCTGAATCATTCAGATGTCCATTGACACACTTCAGACAGGTCTTTACATGTGCTTTCTTGAGCAGGTGTGTTAACAATTGTTTTCTTGGTCACTATGTTTCCAGCTCCCTTGAGATCATTGATAAGATCTTCCCGTGTAGTTCTGGGCTGATTCTGAGGACAGGTGTCTTTATACAGGTAACAAGTTGAGATTAGGAGCACTCCCTTTAAGAGAGATCTGTAAAATTCCAAAGATTAAATTCTCAAACCTCCAAAAGATATTCTTTCAAAATTTAAGACTTAACATGCCCATACAAATCTACATCACGGTGTGGGAAGATTTGCATAACACCGCCCAATGGTATAAGCAAAGGAATAAGGCATAACTTTTATTATCACTGTAGTATTTTTGTAACCGCTGGCACTGCAACTGTGTGTCATTGCGAAAGCAAAAAAGAAGACACAACTATAAATCAGACACAATATTAAAATATGTTAAGGGGCGTGACATTTTCGTCACACACTTGAGGTATTTGGCCAATCACAATGCACTGGATAGCTAGCTAATCAGAGCACACCGCATTTTTCAAAATGCTTTTAAGAAAGGTGGGGCAGAGAGGAGCATCAATAATGTAAAGTATGTTTTATGTTTTTTGAACTGCAAACCAAGTAAATATTGCATTACACCAAATACACAAAGTAATCTTTTTTTAGCAGCATCATATGACCCCTTTAAAACTGATATATTATATGAGCTGTAATGCTTTTAAAATAATTGTAATTCTTAACATGGTTTTGGAGTGGAAAGTCTCCATGAAAACATACTGATGTTGTTTACATATTGTGGCTGTACAACTACAACACTATTTTAACTATTAAAGACTGACCATTCACTTCCATTGAATGTGCTAAACTGAAAATTAATTATGCCACAAATGCTATCAACTAAGCATAAATTGTATTGTAAGCACTTCCTCACCACTTGTTGTCCACCAGTATGTTTCAACATATAAAAAGACACTCAAATATCTTCAGTCAGGAAATCACATGACCATCACTGATGGTTTGATTATGATCACACACACAACCCAGCAGGAACAGGATGTCAATTTAACATCAGGCTGATGTTGGATCCCAATGTCGGACAGAAAATCCAACAGAAAATCGAGTTGACTTCAGTATTTAAAGTCAATCTGACTTCAACTTAACATTGGATTTTGGTTAAACTACCTAAAAAACAAACAAACATCAACGTCAGCTGACATCGGAATCGGACATCAAATTAACATTGACATTAGATGTTGAATGTAACCAAATATCAATTTGTGCTTAATTTTCAAGAAATTCAAAGATTGAATACCATTTTGTGGCCCTTTAATGTGTCGGGACAGATCACTGTATTGCCTTATTAGATCAATCAACATGTGAACAGATCGTCTTTTCTTATTTACTAAAAGCCTGAAAAAAAAAGCATGAATGAACATCAGAATGTATTTTATTTAAACCACGGAAAGACATCAAAACACACTGTTTTTCAAGTCTAAGTCCACCGAGGCTAATCTACTCTCCTGTCTTACTCTTCTGCGTTATGACTGGTCAGATCACCTGTCAATCAAACAGTTGGGTCAATTACTCACTGAAGTTTTATTTCAAACAGTGATTAACATTTTCATATCTTAAAGTACAAAACATGTTATGTGCACACTTTCAATATTTAAAATATATAGGCAGACAATAGAAAATAAGTGGGCAAAGTAGGTCTATCCACACTGTCTGTCTACCAAAACTGAAAAAAATGAACAAATCTGAAATCTTTACTGATGTCACAATCCATTTCCAAGATCTCAATCTGAATGGAAAAACAAGTAAAAATGTGTTTGCAGCTCAAACACAGCACAGAAGTAGGAAGTCTTGGTCAGATTAACTATCAATTATTCATAGTGAAAACTGAGATGTGGAAATGACTCCAAATGAATGTCATGTCAGATCACGACTCCTCTTTAGAGCTGGCTGGTGTGGACAAGGCATCCTCTTCTTTCTTCTCCTCATCATCAGAAGCCTGTGATAGATAAGGCAGATAAATAGAAGTAAACTGATAAACTGGAAAGTCTTCAGCACACCTTGCATTTGCAGCCTTTGTTGTGGTTGCTGTAGATGAAATCTTTACACTTGAAACTGTCATTTCTGTCTTATTTCATTCTCTCCTTTTCTCCTCCACTCTTCTTAGCTTCAACCTTCCCTCCTTTCTTCTTTTTCTTTTTTTTTTAAATCACAAACGATGATTGTGTCAATATAAAACAGGGAAACAAGTAACAACCACTGTAACACATAACAAAAATTAAGCAAGGATGCATTATATTGACCAAAATGTCAGTAAAGACATTTATAATTGTTCTCATCCATTTAAGTTTAATGTTTATAGTAATCATATTCTGATACATAGTAATGTTGCATTCTTTAAAATATAGTTACCAAAGTAACATTCTAAGACAGTTAATTCAGTTAGTTGCCTTATTCAAGTAGAACTTCACTCAACAAACTTTGAGCAGACATTCATCTTGTAATCATCTGTAGAAACCATTGTCTGTAAGTTTTAAAACTTAATTTTTATATTCAATTTATTGTTTATAAAGTGTGAAAGTACTATATAGCATAAATAACACTAAATGGAAGCATTGTTGTATTTCTAAAGATGCTATAGCTTTACTATACTTCTCCTTTATGTAGTTTCACTCTGTTTCAACATACTCAATGTGGTGTGGAATAAAGTGGCATTCTCCCACAAGTCTACGTGTTGGAAAGAGTTTATCTATCTGTCTAACTTCGGGAAGAGAGACACCAAAGTGAGGGCAGAATAATAATGTTGCAAAATATTTCTATTTCAAATGCTATTGTTTTGTCCTTTCTATTCATCAAATAATCCTGAAAAAATGTATCATTGTGTCCACAAAATATGAAGCAGAAGCGACTGTTTTCAGTATGTATAACAGGGATCCTCAAATCTGGCCCACGAGATCCATTTTCCTGCAAAGTTTAGCTCTAACCCTAATCAAACACTGAGCATGATAATCTAGGTCTTCAGATTCATTAGAGAGTCACAGGTAGGTGAGTGTGATCAGGGTTGGAGCTAAACTCTGCCGCACATCGGCCATCCAGGTTAAGGAACCCTGATTTAAAATAATAAGAAATGTTTCTTGAGCAGCAAATTAACATATCACAATCATTTCTGAAAGATCATGTGACATCGGAGACTGGAATAATGCGGCTGAAAATTCAGCTTTGCATCACAGGAATAAATTACATTTTACAATATACTTGGTGTGGTGGTTGAGAGATCTACCACTGAGCCACAGGAGTGATAATGTTGGACCCAAACAAAACACTTGGGGGCCATTCAGTGGCGGCGGGGATTAGCCTGATGTTTGGTATCTCTGGTAGTCTGGTGGCAGAGGACTGGAGGGTGTTGTGGGCATATTCGGCCCCCATACACCGCACAGTGGTCTCTAGATCCTTGTTAATTGTCCGGCCATTAGACTCTGGATGAAACCTGGATGGGAATTAGGACCACTAGTCAGAGACAATATCCAGGGGAATTCCAAATACCCGGAAGACGTGGTTAATAAGGAGCTCTGCTGTCTCTTTAGCTTAAGGCAACTTGGGCAGGGGAATGAACTGGGTGGCCATAAAGAACCGGTTCACAACCACCAGCATTACAGTGTTGCCCTGGGATGGTGGGAGTGCCGTGACACTAGAGAAAGCTGGGACCATGACCTACAGGGAACGGGTAAGGGATGGAACAGTCCCTGAGGTCACTGACGTGTAGATTTTTCCTGATTGCACACGGGGCAGGCCTCCACATAGACCTTAATTAAAACTGCTGCTGGAGGAAATCAAGAGTGGGAGCATTTCCACTGACCCAGGCTCAGGCAAATTGAGGGACATACAGGCATCCCACAGGACCATCTCATAGGTCTGACTCACAACATCCTTTCCAGTTCCCAATGACGGGGTGCAACGATCCTAGACCTCGGAATAATTGATGGCAGAGGTTTCTCCTGTGTCTCAGGAGAATAAGCTCAGGACAGGGTATCCAGCTTGACATTCTTTGTGAAAATAGAACTGATTAAAAAGAAGGACCATCGAGCCTGCAGAGGGTTCAGCGCTTAGCCTGCTGGAGACATTCCAGGTTCTTGAGGTCCGTAAGAACCTGAAAAGGATTCTGAGCCCCCTCAAGTCTATAGCGCCACTCCTCCAAGGCGAGTTTTAATGAGAAAATGACGATATTATCAAGGTATACATAGACAAATTAAGCATGTCATTAGTCAGAGCTTGGAATACAGCAGGGGCATTGGTGAGCCCAAAAGGTAGACACTCATACTGGCCTGTGGAGGTGTTGAAGGCCATCTTCCATTCGTCTCCCTGCTGGATCCGCACGAGATTGTAAGCGTTGCGTAGATCCAGTAAGTAAAAATGTAGTAAAAATGGAAGCAGCTCAAAAGCAGTGAGGTGGTAAGGAGGTGGCTCAGGACTTACTGAACACTGCCTTAAACTGATGATAAGAACTGGGGACTCGAGACAGCTCAACAGATTCTTGTTACATGCTTCCTCTTGTCTAAGGTCAGGGAGGTTGTAACAAGGAAATTTACAGATGAACTCTCAAAAGAACTTTTAATAGGCAAGCAAGAACTCTTTTCTCCTGTTCCAGCACTCTGCAAAGCAAATTCAAATTAAAAGGTACAAAGAGGGGCCAAAACAACAAACATAAAAGGTCTAACTTATGGGAGAAGTACTTTCTAAACTCACAAAACAAAATTCAAAATAAACAACAAAATTCTTACCTTACTTTCTTTCTAACCCAAAAACAGGAGAAAACATGGACATAAAGAAAGGGCATCCACCTCCCTACTGCTCCAAGAACTCACAATTGCAAAGTTTTAGCTTTTATAAAAATAATGGGCAAAATAAAATAACATCAGAAGGAGGAGAGAGAGAGGGAGAGAGAGAAAAACAAAACACCAAAAACACTGCCAAAAAACTAATGGTACCAGTAGCAATAATACTGCACAAATATAACAACAAAATTAATAAAAATAATTATGCCCTGGGGTGTAACATTCTTGAAATTCGGAACTAGGGCCTGAGGGACTCTGAAGTAGGCAGGTGAGATGGCAGGTGGAACTCCAGCTCAAAATGGTGCCATCGGACCAGCTGATCCAGAGATTATGTCTGCGCAGTCAGAGGTGGCCCAGAATAGTAGGATAATTGGGAAACTTAATCATATAGAAGGTCTCCTCCTGCTGGTGTTGAAAAATAGTAAGTCGCAGGGACTGAGTCTGTTACTCTCCCCGATTCCAGAGGTCTGCCGCCCAATACCGTAACTGTCTGATGAGGAAGAAGTTGGGTAGGGATCCCAAGTTCCTTAGCCAAAAATAGATCCAGGAAGTCACCTGTGGTGCCAGAATCAATCATGGCCTGGACCCGATGGTGGTGGCCCTCCCAGGATAGAGTGGCTGGAACAGCCAGGATGGTATTAGTAGGAGGAGCTCTAATTTTTCCCATCACAGCCCTCCTGTAGCTGGGCGAGGACATCCAATTCCCGAGAGCTTGGAACAAGTGGAGTGAAAGTGGCTCAAGCACCGCAGTAGAGGCAAACGTTGCTCCCTCATGTGACGTTCCCTCTCGTTAGGAGAGAGCCTGGAATGACCCAACTGCATGTCTTCTGGGGAATCATGGGGCTGTTCAAGGGCCGGGGAAGCCCTGGATCCAGCACTATGAACTGGGGAAACAGACCTGCTCAAAGGAACTTAGGACTGAGAAACCTTGAAACCCAAGACTCAAGGAAAGCAAGACAAGGCAGGAGATACAGGGCAAGGACTCACAAACCTAGTGAGGAACCAGGGGAAAATTTAGGAAGAACTAAGGCAGAGAACAAATGGGACCTCTAGAGGCACAGAGACAAACTACAGGAGGGCAGGATGCTGACAATACTCAGATAGCAAACAGTTATTTTAAACTGTAATAATATTCTACCATATTGATGTTTTTACTGTAGTTTTGAGTAAATAAACTGATGAATATATGAGACTTCTTAAATTACAAACAGCATTGTACAATTACTTTGGTGAATTATTTGATCTCATATATTGCCCAATGCTTGCTTTCAAACAATGTGCAAATTGAAGTTTATATAAATGTTACACACTGTGTGCAAATATGCTTTAAAATAGGCTATAAAAGCATTCTAATATAAAGTGTGTTTGATAGATCCGTTGCTCACTTAGAGATGCCACTCCTCCTCCACACTCTTTGTAATCTTTCATGGCTTTCTCATATTGTTTCTTGGCCTCTTCCGCTTTTCTGTCTCACTCCTGCACACATAAAAGACATTTAGCTGAACACACTGCTGAATCAAATAAACAAATGTTTACTGTTGACTCAATAACAACACAGCATCAGGAGTTTATGGTTCAATCATCTGTCTGCGGCAGAATAAAACAAACCACAGACAAATAATTCAGTAAGTGGCTAATAAATGTATTCAGTGGTACGGCAGACACTCTGCATTTGCAGGAAAGAAAGCAATTTTCCCGAAAACTAGACTCCATGCATAAAATATTACATCTGCAACAGAACTAAACTCTATAAACAATGTGTTTTTGATTGATGAAAGAGTCCAGCTGATGTAAATTATGAAAATACAGACATTAATGACTGACATCAGGCATAGTTTCATTTAGGTGGATGTGCTATACACAAGAGGCCATGAGAAGAAGGTATCGATTCCAAACTGTGATTTTGTTGAGGCCCTGGTAATTACTTGATTCTTAATACTGTGTTGTTACCTGAATGATCCACGGCAGTTTTTTGAGTGAGTTGTTCATGCGACCCTTGTTTGTCCTGAACAGGTAAACTGCCCGCTGTTTTTCAGAAAAATCCTTCAGGTCTCACAGATTCTTTGGTTTTTCAGCATTTATATTGAACCCTTTCATGTATTTAAACCCTTTCCAACAATGACTGTATGATTTTGAGATCTATCTTTTCACACTGAGAACAACTATTACAGAAGATTCAAACACTCACTGATGCTTTAGAAGGAAACACAATGCATTGAGGGAATTTCAGGGAATATCAGGGTAAATTTAACTTACTTTGTCTTCTGGGAAACGTGTCTTCTTTAGCTTCTGAAGGGCAGTACTAAATTAAAAAATATTATATTTAGGCAAAATAATAAAGATTTACACTTCTTCATTCTGTTCAAAAGTTTTCACCTTCTGGCTCTTGCATCGTTTTTCCTTCCGAAGCATCAGTGAGCATTTAAACCTTCTATAATAGTTGCATATGAGTCCCTTAGTTGTCCTCAGTGTGAAAAGATGGATCTCAAAATCATACAGTCATTGTTGGAAAGGGTTCAAATGCACAAAAATGCTGAAAAAACAAATCATTTGTGGGATCTGAAGGATTTTTCTGAACAGCATGCAGTTTAACTGTTCAGGACAAAGAAGGGACAATGAAGAACTATCACTAAAAAAAGGTAACAGTATTTAGAATCAATGTAAACTTTTGAAAGGCCATTTTTATAATTTTATTTAGGACAGTAATAAATAAAAAATAACATGCATTTTGAATGATCCCTTTTATTTTGATAAAATAATTAACTTTTTGCAGATTTTGCAAGGTGTATGTAAACTTTTTATGAGAACACTTTTTGTGTCCTTGTAAACCAAATGTCTTAAATACGCACTAAACTGTACTTTTTTGAAAATCTAAAACAGCAGAAAGTTGTGTGTAAAGGGTAGGTTTAGGATTAATGTGATAGAAAATACAGTTTGCACTGTATAAAAACCATTACGCCTGTGGAGAGTCCGCATAAAACATGGAAACCAGTGTGTGTAAGATAATTTTTAATGCAGCTGACCTCTTTCTGGTCTTTCCGGATTACAGTGACTGATATTCCAGGATTTTCACTCTTTATTTTTTTTTTCTCACATTATGTAAGTGCTCATCTGCCTCTTAGGAGCACCTGCATCCATCACTTTTTCTGTTCACCACAGGGTGGAAGAGACATTTAATAAAGTGTGTTTCGTTTTGGGTTTCACTTTCTGAACTGTTGCACATATGCCAGTAAATGTATAAAGGCATTTTACAGTGTTCATTTTGTGCTGTTTTAACAGATAATAACAGATTAGCATGGTGTCAAAAGCATCAGTGTGCATCTCTCTGACGCCTTTAATCTAATATACTTACTGTTATTGTAACACGAGGACTCGACAACAGCGTTGAAAGATCCAAGTGCGAGCTTTATTAAACAGATTGTAGTCCAAACAGGCAGGCTCAAACACCAACAGACAGGAATATCCAGGGCACGACAAAAAGCGTAATCCAGTAACACAGGTGAGGGTCAAAATCCAAAAGGGCAGTCCAAAGTAACAAATGAAACAAACAATAAAACAAAGATAAAACTATATCTATGACTTTGAAACTAAACTATGACTATGAAACATAACAGAGCAATAGCAATGGCAAAAACAACAAGGCAATGAAACAAGTAAACGCTTGGTAGAGTCCGCAACAGCAAAACAATACTTTGCAAGGCCTGTTTGGCATGGCCCTCCTTGAATGGCTGCCAAACAGGAAGTAACCATAGAGGCAGCAGAGGGAGCAGCAACAGTCAGTGTAAGTAAGGGCTCCCTCTGCTGGCCTGGCATTACAATTATGCAAATATTGAGATACTGACAAAAGTAGTACAAGATCTCTCTCCGTGGTTTTCTCTTCACCACTTTCTTGGGCTTCTTTTTAGCTTTTTCTTCTTTCTTATGTTTCTTTGCGTGTTTTTTACAAATACTTATTTCAAACAAATACTTAAAAAAATATTTGTATTCGGGAACAAGAAAAACTTTATATCAAAAAGCTGGGTTTCCTCATGAGACCGCAGTGCATGCCCGCATTAGAGAGTGAGTGAGTGAGTGAGTGAGTGAGTGAGTGAGTGAGTGAGTGAGTGAGTGAGTGAGTGAGTGAGTGAGTGAGTGAGTGAGTGAATGACATTCAGGAGTCGGGGGGTGGGGGGTAAAACAGGTGACTGACACAGGCTGTTCCACACAGCAACAGAGAAGACTCGGCTGAGCGAAAAAAGACTTCAATGCATCACTATTTTTTTAATAGATTTTTGTACCTCAACTGGGTTCCGGAGGCAGTTTATAACTTTCGGGAAGCGGAGTTTGATCGGGAGATTATTCCATTAGGGGCCGTTCACATGTAGCGTCTTTTGCACGCTCAAGTTCGTGATTTCAAATGTAGATGCGCGGTATGCACGCTCATAATGGAAGTGATGCGGTCGCGACGCGTTCGTTTTTTCCAGGCGCGTCCGCGCCGCATCGAGATAAAAACATCTCAACTTTTCAGAATGCCGCGAGTGCACAGCGGGTCATGTGACAAGAACCAACGAATCAGCTTCTTCCTTTCACGAAAAACATTAAAAGCTTAGCCAAGATGGAGAAACAGCTGATCATAGCTGTTACAGGGATAACAGTTTTTAGTAGCAGAGCTACTGCAAGTGATTTTTAGATTTGGAAATCCGTTTATCCTTTGCTGAAACTTCCGCGTCTTCACGGAGAGCGCAGGTCATGGTTGCTTAGCAACGGCAGACGCCATGGAGCACAAGCTGCAGAGCGCTTTGGAAAGAAGGAGAAAGCTGCGCACCTAGCGTTTTCCATGCGTTTTTAGGCGCGACATGTGAACGGCCCCTTATATGGTACGTTTAAGTTACTCTGTCTTTTGCAGACAGCAAGATGTTGGCTATAGGCTAGTTAACCTTAGCATAGGTTTAATTATTCTTTATTTTTTACGCCTATTTTGAATTTTACTCGAATACAAATACAAATACGAATACTTTTCCCCCCTCAACAAATACAAATACAGATACAAATACTGGCTACTTTGCACACCCCTACTGCACAGACACAATATTATTTTATCAGAGTGAAAGATAGTATCTAAATGCTTTTCTGTGTTTTTTTTTTTTTTTTTTTTTTGGTTGTGGGACAGCAGTTTGCATCAATTCTGTAGAATGACCGATATATTTAGTTTGAATTATGTGCTTTATTCAGGTGTATCAGTACTGCTATCCTCTCTGATCTTGCCCTATACTTTCATTCTTTCCATGTGAGTGTCATGCTGGTCTTCATCAGAATTGCTGTCGCCATCTGCTCCTTTCATGCCCTAGCTCACACAAACAGTTCGATAAATAATGTCAATGTAACACATTACTGTGTGCTGCTGCTCTCCACAGAAAGATAATGTAGTAGACGTGCGTCGCCATCAGGGGTACTTTAGTATAAACACACAGAATCTGGATCATAGAATTCAAAGGGTCAAACGCTCTTCCTGCTTATTCCCATATGAGCACATATTCATCAACAGAATGGGTTGTTTATTTAGTTAAAACCAGTTTCAGATTGCACGCCATCCATGCGTGGACAAGACATGCATGTGCATTTGGGTGTGTCCAGAGAAGAAGCTCCTAATCTATTTAATTATAACTCAGACAACATTTACAGTAGAAGAAAACATGATCACTAGTCATCTGTCAGAACCAGTAAGAAAAAGAAAATTATGAAATGGAAAATGGAAAATGGATATGGCACATTAAAGGATTAGTTTACTTCCAGAATATCTTTCTTCAGTCGAAAAGAAATTAAGGTGTTTGAGGAAAATATTCCATATTTTTCTCCATATAATGGATTTCAATGGGGATCAATGGGTTGAAGGTCCAAATTGCAGTTTCAGTGCAGCTTCAAAGGGCTTTACACGATCCCAGCCGAGGAATAAGGGTCTTATCTAGCGAAACAAAAAAACAAAAAAAAAAACAATCAAATTTAAATAATTAAAAAATTTTAAATTTACTAACTACTTTGAAGTTGGAGGAGAAAATGAGATGGATTTTTTCGCTTTACCCCACTGTTTTGAACCAAAGTACACAGATTAAGAACTACAGTAACCGCGTGTGCAAGACGAGCATTTGTGGTTAAACATAATTTTAATTTTTTTTTAGAAAATGACCAATCGTTTCACTAGATAAGACCCTTATTCCTCGGCTGGGATCATGTTGAGCCCTTTGAAGCGGCAATGAAACGGCAATTTAGACCTTCAACCCGTTGATCCCCACTGAAGTCCACTATATGGAGAAAAATCCTGAAATGTTTTCCTCAAAAACCTTAATTTCTTTTCAGCTGAAGAAAGAAAGACATGAGCATCTTGGATGACATGAGGGGTGAGAAAATTATCAGGATTTTTTTTTTTTTTTTTAATTCTGGAAGTGAACTTATCCTTTAAGTCTGGGCCATGTGATAAAATTTGACTGTATATTTATAATGTTATTAACCAACATTAGTACTGCAATTAAGTTAAATCCCGTGAAAACACTACTGTGATTAAGACCATGAGAGTACTCGCACTCTACTGCAGTTATGTTAACTGCAATTTAATTGCACTCAACAGACGTAAATGCTTTAATTGCATTTCCGCTCTGACCAACAGGCCAGTGGTGTTACCACTGCGAGATATGATCCACTGCACTAATGCACATGTTTAACATGGAGGAGCAGAAGAAACATGCATTTGTTCTACTGATTTAGGTCTGCAAGATTTTATTCTGTAAGGTTTTTGAAAGTCGTCTTTGCTCATCAAGTCTGCATATATTTGCTTAAAAATACAGTAAAACCGTAATTGTAAATTTTACAAATTACAAAAAGCTTTACTCCAGTCCTCAGTGTCACATTAACTTCAGAAATCATTCTAATATGCTTGATTTGCTGCTCAAGAAACATTTCTTATTATGGAAATTTTCTGGATTCTTTGATGAATAGAAAAAAGAAAAAGCGTTGTATCATCATAAATGTTTTTACGGTCACTTATGGTCAATTTGATGTCTCCTTCCTTAATACCAGGCCTACAGTTCAATTACTTTTGTGCATTTTGGCTTGAAGGGAACCCTGGGTATTAAGACTTATATAGCTTAATATAACGCTATTTCTATTGCAACACAACTCAGAAAATAAAATACTGTTATGATGACCACAGCTACTCAAAGAGCCTACAGGTGGCAAAGGATATAGTTGACTATAGCCGAGTCTAAATGCACAAGGATATCGTGTGAAATCCCTGCTGAAAAACTCCTTCAGTGGCTGCTGCATCATGACAAGCATCTGCATGTTTACATTGCTCTTTCAGTACCTGTGGTCTACTAAAAGCCTCAAAGGCATCAGGGCTAAAGTGGAGAGAACAAATACGCAGGCCTTTAGAAAGTTTTATTCGATTTACCTCTCAGTGTTGCTGAAGATGTACTGGTTAATCTGCTTGGTCTCTATTTCAATGTCAAAGGAGCGGATGGTGGTGGTTTTTCTGGCAAAGTTAATGCAGGAAATCTCCATGAAGTGTTGGTGGCTTGTGCACAGATGAAGCCTCTCTCCAGAGAATACAGCAGCCCTGTGCTTGTCTTATATCTTATACGCACATTTTATACACTGAGACCCTGACACACACACACACACACACACACACGCACGCACGCACGCACGCACGCACGCACACACGCACACACAGAGAGAGATAAAGACTGACATTAGGCAAAACTTCAAAACAAGCTCAACTTCTCATCTTAAAACTATCATGAATACAAAAACTAGGAGTGGCCAATATGAGCAATTTATAACCACAATATTTGGTATAAAAACATTGTAGACAAATAATGTCCAGATCATTGAGACCTTTCTGAACAATCTAACTGCTACCATCCAACTGTGCTTTTCTCAACCACAACAGAAATAATGCTAATATCATCTAATGAGAAATAAAAAATGTTGTGTGCTTCATCCTTGGAAGTTTCCAGGCACTTTGATCTTCCTGTTGACCAGAGCCTTTGTGACTCTTCTGACCCAGACGTGCCTTCATAACGCTTTTTCGCCTCATCCCTAGAGAGAAGAGAGACAGATCCTGTCAGAAAAGCTAATGGCAGTTTACCCCAGACAGAGAGCGAAAGTCTAGTGTACTCACTCACTCATGTTGAGAGAAAAACTGATATCTTCTTTGGAGAAGAGATGGATAAGGAAATGATAATGTGTCTGACCATGCTTACAGTTTTTTTACAGACCCCTTACCAAAATTAACCATGGTTTTACTATAGTAAAACTGTAGTTTACCATGACCATAGTAACCGTGGTTTTTTGGTGCGTTTTTTTGGTTTTAAAAAACTATGTTTCTGATACCATGGTTTTACTACGGTTATATTGTAGTAATACTATAGTAAAACTGTAGTTAACCATGACTGTAGTAACTGTTTTTTTTGGTGTGTTTTTTTGGTTTTAAAAAAACATGGTTCTGATACCATGGTTTTACTACGGTTATATTGTAGTAATACTATAGTAAAACTGTAGTTAACCATGACTGTAGTAACTGTGGTTTTTTGGTGCGTTTTTTTGGTTTTAAAAAAACATGGTTCTGATACCATGGTTTTACTACGGTTATATTGTAGTAATACTATAGTAAAACTGTAGTTAACCATGACTGTAGTAACTGTTTTTTTTTGGTGTGTTTTTTTGGTTTTAAAAAAACATGGTTCTGATACCATGGTTTTACTATGGTTATATTGTAGTAATACTATAGTAACCCTTGTCAAAAAATCCTATAGGATTCCAATAGTAATTCTTTACGGGATTCTACGGTGCCCGCCTACGGTGCCCGCCAGGGGACACCTTCGGTTCACTTATGTTTGTCGTGGCCACAACATATAAACTCGTGGGAACATGATATTATGTTGTGGCCACGAGATATTAATTCGTGGGAACGTCATATTAACTCTTGGGAACGTGATATTATGTCGTGGCCACGACAAACATAAGTGAACCGAAGGTGTCCCCTGGCGGGCACCGTAGGATTCAAATCAGAATTTCTATTATATTTTGGAGCCTTTCCTAAATGATTCCATTAGGAATTGTCTTATAGGATTTTCTTATACAAGACATAATAATCCTGTAGCATAATTTATACAGGATTTTAATGGGTTTTATTTTAAAGCATCTTTCAAGAATTTTGAGGAATCCTAACCTTACATTTTTTATTTTTTATAACACTAATAGTTTAGTGTCTTGCAGTTTACTTTAACTCACCTCGATGTACAGTCCAATAGGAATCCTCTACATGATTCCAGTTAGAATTTCTATCATATTTTGGAACCGTTCCTATAGGATTTTGATAGGAATAGTGTTAGGATTCTTTTTTTTTTTTTTTTAGATGCTTAAAACAGGATCCCATTAAAATCCTGTAGAAATTATCCTACAGAATACTCCTATTCCAATAACAATCCAGTACAAGTTTCTTATCAGAATCCTTTAGGATACTTTGATAAGCAACATACAATGAACAACATCTACATCAGGGTGATGTCAACAGTAAACTGAAAGTACTTTTTGTTAGCAAAACAAGAACAGTGGAAAAGTGCACCTTCAGATAAAAGTTTCCATAAAGACATGAACAAGCATCCAATTAGATCCCATAAAAATCCCATAGAAACCATCCGACAGAATATTTATGTCCTAAAGGATAATTTTGTACAGGATTCTTATTGGAATTTCTATCATATTTTGGAACCATTTCTAATATTCTTATAAAACATAAATATTCTGTCGGATGGTTTCTATGGGATTTTTATGGGATCAAATTGGATGCCTGTTCATGTCCTTTTTTCCCCTTTTTGTAATCTAAAGTACACTTTTCCACTGTTTTTATTTTACTAACAAATAGTACTTGCAGTTTGTCGTTTACATTACCTTGATGCAGCACACAGATTTAGCGCAAACACACACACACACACACACACACACACACACACACACACACACACACAGAGAGAGAGAATGTAACACTTGTCCTTCAATGCAAATACTATGTATTTGTATCTAAAACAGCAACCCGTGCTCATCCAGTACCAGCACCATGCAGATTTCCCACTCCAAAGAGTAGGAAACCTTATGATATAGACAATGACGCCCATTATGCTCTTCCTCCAGTTCGACATCATTGCGATGACATCACTGCTACTAGGAGAGTATCAGCTCAAGTTCCTTCAAGCTCATCTGAACCCTACAGACATTACATAGGCCAGGGCTCTTCAATTAGATTCATTTGAGGGCCGGATTATCTAGCTGAAAATTTGAAGGTGGCCAAGGGGGTGGGGGGCCGTCCCGATCTCTTTCTGGGGGGGGGGGGGGGGGGGTATTGTTGTAACTAATATTACAACACCAACATCTATAAAAGGTTAACATTAAGGTTAACACGCATTTTTCTGTAACTAATCATGATTAATCGCATATAGTCAGAATTTCATACTGGACCTCCAAATTAAGGTAGAAACAACATAAAGTATATTTTAAATATATGTTTAATGGCTTTTTTTTTTTTTTTTTTACCAAGTAGCCTATTATTTATGAAGTATTTACATCAATACTGGTACTGGTGTCTTTATTAAATGAATTTTCTCTCAGTTTTACATATTAATTATGTCTATTCAACATTACAGTATAATTGAAAGCCAATTTTTTCAACATTTAATAGGCTCTGAAATATATAACTTTTAATTTAGATGATTTTCTTTTTTTTTTAATTTAAATATCTTCACATGAACTATAAATTGTTTATGTGTAAACTACACAGATTATTATTGCAATATACTGGTTATAATTGTGATTTGATGCATTTTAAATTTTTTACATTAGTGTTTGTTTACCACAAAGTATATTTTGGCCATCAAAATAACATTCAGTTATTTGGCCATCCAAATAACATTGGATCATAAGAGCTTTAACATGCTGGAAATGGTTGTGCAAAATGCTTGAAAGTCATTGAAAAGTGCTTGAATTTCTCTTTCAAAAGGTTGTACAAACCCTTAAGTGAATACTGTAATAACATTCGACTATGCTTAAGTTGGCGTTACTTCTGGTTTTCTGACATACCTCAGCGCCTTAACAGAATTTGATTGATTCTCAATAGATCTTGCAGCACCTTAATTCATTCTGTGCGAATTCAAACACTTCTCACTGGATCTCGCAGCATTGTGCAGTTACAGTGTTGCGAAATCAACTCTGGTTCCCGGCTGTTCTGAGCTCGGACAAGCGTGTTTGCATTGCGGTACCAGCTGATAAACAGTCCGCGCAGCGCAGCTCAAACGTAGCGCGCTCAAACGTGGCGCGCTTTGGTTTCTCTTTCGTTTCGTTTGCCGTTTTATGTTTCTCATATGAAACAGAAATAGCAGCGCTTATGAGCTGAACAACGCAGTGGTCGCGCCAGTGCGACCGTTTACAAAATTTAGTCGCACCGGCAGAAAAATGTGTCCATTTGGTCGCAGTCTGGAGCCCAACAAGTGCTCGGTCTCTGGTAGATTGTTGTTGTTCTTGGCTCTCTTGCGTTTCTTTTTTGCTGGCCCGGGCCAGCGTTGCCGCCTAGTGGACAAACTAATTAGTGCCAAAACAATTCAAGCCACTTGTGCGTACTTCTCCCTCGGGCCGGATGAAGATGATTGGCGGGCCGCCAATTGAATAGCCCTGACATAGGCCCACAGCAGCCAGAAATGGACAGGCCAGCCCCTACCCCTTTCATGCCTTCGGTACACTATTCTGCCCAGCCCTACAGGGTACCAGTAACTAGACCTGGATGGCAGATGAATATGAATAGACATGAGACAACCTACAGAGGTCCTCAGCCAACCATACCTGACTTTACCCGTCGAGATCCAGGTGAATTTGCCCGACTTAAGTTGGCCTTGGGTAATCTGTTACCAGAGGACGCAACTGAGCTCTTTAAGTACCAGGTTTTAGTTGACCACCTGAAGCTAATGAAAGCTCGTCTGATAGCAGATTCTTTCTTTAATTCCCTTACTCCTTATTCAGACACTATGGCAGCACTCACTGAGAGGTTTGGGCGACCTCACCAACTTGCTCTAAGTAGAATAGCTGCTGTTATGGACTGTCTGGACGTCCAATCCGGAGATGGCAAGGCCTTTGAATGCTTTGCTCTCCAATTTCAGGCACTAGAAGGCCTTCTTAAAGGAACACTCCACTTTTTTTGGAATAGGCTCATTCTCCAACTCTCCCCGAGTTAATAAGTTGAGTTTTACCGTTTTGAAATCCATTCAGCCGTTCTCCTGTTCTGGTGATATCACTTTTAGCATAGCTTAGCATAGATCATTGAATCCTATTAGACCAAAATCATCACGTTCAAAAATGACCAACGAGTTTCGATATTTGTCCTATTTAAAACTTGACTCTTCTGTAGTTATATCGTGTACTAAGACCGGTGGAAATGCAAAACTTCAATTTTCTAGGCTGATAAGATTAGGAACTACACTTCCATTGCGGCGTAATAGTCAAGGAAGTTTGCTGCCGTAATAAGGCTGAAGCAGGAGCAGTAATACCACGCAGCACATGTGCAAATGCTAAACTAGCTGGGAACTCATTTCTGATAATACTCCGCCTGCTTCGGCCATATTACGGCAGCAAACTTCTTTGACCATTACGCCGGAATGGAAGTGTAGTTCCTAATCTTATCAGCCTAGAAACTTGCAGCTTTGCATTTCCACCGGTCTTAGTACACGATATAACTACAGAAGAGTCAAGTTTTAAATACAACAAATATGGAAACTCGTTGGTCATTTTTGAATGCGATGCTATTGGTCTAATAGGATTCAATGATCTATGCTAAGCTATGCTAAAAGTGATATCGCCAGAACAGGAGAACGGCTGAATGGATTTCAAAACGGTAAAACTCAACTTATTAACTCGGGGGGAGTTGGAGAATGAGCCCATTTCCAAAAAAAGTGGAGTGTTCCTTTAAGACACTTGGCGCAGAAGGAGAAGTTGAATTACATTGTGGATCCCTCGTGGCTTGACTTCTTACTAAACTGCCTCCAGAGTTGTGTTCATCCTTCAGAAGGCACATGAGCTATGAACCAGGTGTGGTGTACACACTCCTTGATTTTGTTAAGTGGCTCAAATTTGAATCATGGTGTCAAGATCCTGAAAGCATTAGTGGAGACAAGGTTCGAAGAGACAGAGTCAGACAGAGAACAGACTTCCGCAGAGATCTTACAGTCAAATCTCAACCAACCACCATCCTCCATGGTGCAGATCAACCAACTTTACCAGTGCCGCCACAGCCAGCCAAGAGCATGAGTAAAGTTAACGCTTTCTGTCCATACTGTGACAGCAAAGACCACTACCTAAGCCAGTGTGCCTCCTTCCAGGCACTTTCCAAAGACCAAATGACTGACTGGATACGGTCAAACAATAGATGTTGGAGGTGTGGACGCTCCCATCGAGCTGCGCAGTGCACTTTGAAGAAGTCATGCCGTTTGTGCAATGGAAAGCACTTGCAAATTCTTCATCATGTGAATGATAGGTCACGGAACGAAGGTACTTGCCTCGTTAGCTCTACCAGCACTCCATTGTATATGGATCAGCCAGAAGGGTCCAACCAAGTCCTTCTCAAGGTCATTTGAGTGATCCTGCAGCACAAGGGTAAAAGCTTAGACACATATGCCGTGCTTGATGACGGTTCTGAGCGCACGATCCTCCTGTCACCTGCAGCTAAAAAACTAGGTCTCACAGGACAGTCAGAGGACTTATCATTGAGGACCATAAGACAGGACATCACAAAGCTCCATGGTACAGCAGTTTCCTTCAAGATCTCAACAGCCTCTCAACCTAATAAGAGCTATCTTATTCAGAGAGCTTTTACGGCTGAACCCTTAAGCCTAGCAGAACATTCCTACCCCGTTGCAGCCCAGCAACAGAAATACAGTCACCTGAGAGGTCTACCACTTCAGCCCATCCATAAAGCCAACCCACTACTGTTGATTGGAGCAGACCATCCTCATTTAATAACCCCTATAGAACCAGTCCGCCTTGGTCCACCAGGGGGCCCTGCAGCCATTAAGACACGTCTGGGTTGGACTCTGCAAGGTCCAGCATGAGTCCTTGAAGATAAACTGCAGCCCCAACAGTGTCTGCACATTACCATTAAACCTTCAATGGTTGAGCTTTTTCAGCATGTTGAAAGACTCTGGCAGGCTGATGTTCTTCCCATTAGATCAGAGGGAGTGGTTACACGATCCAAACAAGATGAGGAAGCTCTTAACCTTCTGCGCACTCAGACCACCAGAGTACTGGTTGATGAAATCAATCGATATGCTGCCCCACTCCTTCGCAAGAAAGACATGCCTCTTCTTCAGGCTCCTAAAGAGGCAGTGCTGCCCAACCTAAGGAGCACAGAGAAGCGTCTGGAAAGGGATCCCATTAAAGCTGCTGTATACAAGGAGGAAATAAGGAAGCTAGAGGTATCTGGTCATGCACGCAAACTTACTCCTGGAGAAGTTGATACTGAGGGTGAGTCGTGGTTTATTCTGCACCATATTGTTCAACACAATGGAAAGAACCGTGTGGTCTTCAACTGTTCATTCCAGTTTAGAGGTCATAGCTTGAATGAATACTTACTGCCTGGACCAGCATTAGGCCCCTCCCTACTGGGTGTCCTGTTACGTTTCCGTGAGCATACAGTGGCAGTGAGTTCTGATATCAGAGGGATGTTTCACCAAGTCCGCCTCCTTCCTGAAGACAGACATCTCCTCTGTTTTGTTTGGCGGGACCTGGACAGAACCAAACCTCCTGATGTCTATGAGTGGCAAGTGTTACCTTTTGGCACCACTTGCAGCCCCTGTTGTGCCATTTATGCTCTTCAGCGGCACATCATGGACCATAGCAATTCCGGTGATGATCTCAGAGCCACGGTAGAGAGAAACTTCTATGTGGACAACTGTTTGAAGAGCCTACCATCACCTGAAGAGGCAAAACAACTTGTGGATAAACTCCGTGAACTCTTGGCCAGTGGTGGTTTTGATCTTTGTCAATGGGCAAGTAATGTCCCCAGTGTGGTTGAGCATCTGCCAGCAGAAGCACAGTCTGACAGCACAGAGCTGTGGCTGTCACAAGACCGGACTGACATACAGGAATCTACCTTGGGTTTAAAATGGTACTGCCAATTAGACACTTTTGGATATATGACCCGCCAAGTGAAGCCTGGACCCCGAACCCTTTGTCACATCTACAGAACACTCGCAACTCAGTATGACCCCCTTGGGTTTATCCTCCCGTTTACCACACGAGCCAAGGTTTTAGTACAAAGGTTGTGGGATAAGCAGAGGGAATGGGATGATCCCAACTTACCAGATGACCTCTTGAAACCCTGGAACGACTGGGAAGAAGAACTCCCCGACCTGGCCGACATTTCCCTTCCTCGTTGTTTCGTATCTTTAGACACTGACCAGTCTCAGGTTACCAAACAGAGACACATCTTCTGCGATGCCTCTGAGCAGGCCTATGGGTCGGTCTCATATCTGCGCACGGAGAATGCCAGAGGTCAAGTCCAGCTTGCCTTTATCATGGCCAGGTCTAGAGTTGCACCTAAACAGCGACATACCATCCCTCGATTGGAGCTGTGTGCAGACCTAAGTGGTGCTCAGCTAGCCAAACTAGTGGAGACGGAGCTTACAGTGACAATTAGCAGAGTAGTCCTGTGGACAGATTCCACAACCGTACTCTCCTGGATAAAATCTGAATCATACAGATTTAAAGTATTTGTTGGAACAAGGATTGCGGAGATTCAAGACCTTACTGCAAGGTGGCGGTACGTGGATTCCAATAGGAACCCAGCAGATGACCTTACCCGAGGTAAAACCCTCAAAGACCTGTCAGTGACCAACAGATGGAGCCAAGGACCATCGTTCCTCCTCGAACCAGAGTCAGCATGGCCGATAACTCCTGCCATACAACCCCCTGAGGACAGAGCAGAGCATCGTAAGGGAATATTTTGTGGTATCTCAACAGAAATACCTGTCCCAAGCATTCCTGATCCAGTTACTTGCAGTTCCTGGAAAGAGCTAGTAGAGGCAACAGTCCAGAACCTTAAAAGACAAGAACAGCCATCAGCTGCAGATTATGTAGCTGCAGAATCACTGATCTTCCAGAAATCTCAGATTGACAGTTTCCCTGACGACTACAGATTCCTCAAAGCTGGGAAACCTGTGCAGTCAACCATACGGCTACTCACTCTTGCACCAGAATTTGACGAGTCCTGTCAACTCATCAGAGTTGGTGGCCGTTTACGTAGGGCAGAAGGATTGGAGTCATCAGCAATCCACCCTATAGTTCTACATCCCCATCATTCCAGTACTAAATTACTAATCCAGGACTATGATAACAAGCTCTGCCACCCAGGAACAGAGAGTTTTTGCTGAGATGAGGAAGAATTTCTGGATAATAAGCAGCATCTATACAGAGACTGTCAAAGGTGGAAGGGTAAGCCAGCCATTCCTAAAATGGCAAATCTACCACCTTCCCGCTTGAGACTCCTTAAACCACCATTCTATAGTCCTGGTATGGACTGTTTTGGGCCATTTCAGATCAAAATCGGCAGACGCAATGAAAAGATGTGGGGGATCATCTTTAAGTGCCTTACCACAAGGAGTGTACATCTGGATCTTCTCACCTCAATTGACACCGACTCATTCCTAATGGCCCTAAGGAGGTTTGTAGCTCGACGTGGTACACCATTCGAGTTAATCTCAGACCAGGGCACCAATTTTCGTGGTGGAGAAAGAGAAATGCAAGAAGCCTTTTCAGCCCTCAGCCCTCAGCTACAGCATAAGCTGGCCAACCAGAAAATAGTCTTCCGCTTCAATCCACCAAATGCTCCACACTTTGGCGGGGCATAAGAAAGAGAGATCCGGTCAGTAAAGAATGCCCTACGCACCACCATTGGCTCACAGGTAGTGACTGAAGAGGTTTTCCTGACAGTCCTCATCGAAGTAGAGGGCATACTTAACAGTAAACCACTAGGATACACCTCAAGCAATGTAGCAGACATCGATCCTGTTACACCTAACTACCTGCTCATGGGGCGGCCAGATAGTTCCTTGCTACCTGTGGTCTATCCAGCCAATGAGCTCACGGGGCGTCGGAGGTGGAGGCAAAGTCAAGTACTGGCTGATCAGTTTTGGTCAAGCTTCATTCGTAACTACTTACCTACACTACAGACTCATTCCAAGAGGCATTCAGAAGTTAGGAACCTATCCGCTGGAGATGTAGTGATGGTTGTAGACCCTCAGGTTCCTCGTGCCTTGTGGTTAGTGGGCAAGGTTAAGAAAACCTTTCCTGAATCAGACGGCCTGATCAGGACTGCTGAGATCCAAATCAATGATAAGACTTACAATCGGCCTGTTGCTCGTTTGATTCCCCTTCCTGCTCTGTCAAACGACAATGAACGTTCCAAAGACTCAGGCCCCACAAACTGATTAAAGTCTAGAAAGGGACAAATATGCTTAGCATATTTGGGGGCGGCAGTGTAAAGAAGTTATAGCCAATAAGCGCTCTCGTTATTGGGTGACGTCATCTGGTGATCGTTTGCAAAAGAGTGAAGAGCGTGAAGTGTTCTGAGGCTGGACAATAATGATCACTTCCCATAAAATGGAAATTCATTATCGTGAGTCAATGAAACGATGTAAGTGTGCTTTCTTGTATTTACCTAAGAGGCTCTTTATTTGCATTTGGCATGTGACTGCATAACTTAATGAGTGTATTACTGCTAGCGAGTTTATCCAGCCGATCAACGATAGTAATTCACGTGTCTATGTTAATCTGCCATATTACTGCCTTTAATATGTTGTAGTACTTCATTTCATAGTTTAAGCAATGTTTGTAAATACGAAGTTTGCAGTATTCAATATCGGATATTGTGTGGATTGTCATTTACAAGTTGATCTTTGCATTTAACGTTTAACTTACTGACGCAGCAAACATTTAATGACCTTTTACTTACTTTTGTCTGTGAGGTTCACGCGCCATCTAGAGGCGCTACCTAGTAATACATTAATGTTTACTTTCAGTATATGTTCAACACTTGTAGGAAAGAATAGGATTGTGTATAATTGTTTCTTGCTTATTTTGACAAGTTATTGTTGTTATTATTGTGTATTTATTATTATCTTTGTTATTTCCAGACCACATCTAGACAAATGTTCATTGTAAGAGACGTCTGAGCAAGCAATGCCCTGTGGTCTGACTGTGCTGTTAATTCTCAATTTTCTTATTAAAATCTGGAACTGAGTCCTGCCTCAGGTGTCCTTACCGACACACCAGTGCGAACACAATCCCACCTGAACTAGTGCACATATAGTTAAAATTAACCATTTCCCACAATAAAGCATATGTAAAGATTTACTGAGCTCATGATGAAAGATGAAAACCTGTAACTCTTCACTTTACAATTAATTACAAAAAGTCTACTTTCATGAGATGTGGTGAGAGGAGCAGGACATGCACCAATAGAGAAGTATTTCTATTGCCGGCTGTCCACAGTTATTATGGGAAAAGACGGCATTGCACAGCATTGAGTGTGCATGTGCGCAATGTATTTAGTTTGATTAAGTTGGATTTAAGCATTTACATGCGTAACCTGATTATTATCTGATTATGTATTAGGGATAAACCATGCCTTTCAATTCGGTTGATATTTCATTTTAATCAAGCTCAGTGGGACTTGAGGTCGCTGTTCCCTTTCCTTGCACTGCACTTCCCTGATTGTTCACTCCTGTCGTGTCATTAGCAGCTCATTATCTCACACCTGTTCACAATTACTCAGACTATAAGAGACTCTCATTTCCCACTCATCATCGTGTCTGCATTGTCTTCGTATGTCTGTCTCTCACGCTCCAGATCTCTGTGTTCTTTGCTCGTGTTCCAGTTCTGTTTACTTTGTATTTTCTAGTCGTGTTGTGCCGTGTTGGCCTTTGGTTTGTGTTTGTTTATTGTTTTGTTTCATTAAAATCCTTCCCCTGCATTTGGACCCAGACCTCCTTCATCTCACGTGACAGGCAGTGGTTCTCAAACTTTTTTCAGAATCTACAGTATAAATAACAAAAAAATAAATGACACAATTCTTTCTTAGTCGTGCAGGCAATAAATGCAGCCATAATCTAAGTAGGCTACTATTTCAATATTTTGAAATATATATCAATAATATAAATTTTCCCATCAGAGCTATAGACAACTATACAACTTATTATAGCCCACATAATAACAGCCTAATTTGCGCGCATTGAGTATTCACTCTGTAAACGTGGGTAATTGCTTTTGAATGCGTGTGCACGTTTTACTTTTGGTTTCATTTTAACGATCGCGCGAATCAGCGGCACTGAGCGTGCATTCTACAATACAAGACATTACTTTTACAAAACCATTTGAAAGTGGGAGGACACAAACAGGATTTTGAAAAGGCCCAAATGGAAATTACGCCCCTGCATGAGCTGAACTCTGCCACTGAGTTATCATTTGTGAATTTATGCTTATGTGTACTGTAAGGATTAATTAGCTCAAATTTATAATGATTCAAATAAGGAATCGATTCGAAAGATTCGAAACTTGATTAAAATTGATTCAGAATTAATAGATTACACTTCTTAACCATTCGTCCAGCAAAGTGGTCAATTCAGCATAATGTATTAACTCAAAAGGTTTATATTATGTTCCTGGCCAAGATCACAAATAAACCAAAATATTACGTTAGGAAATTTTAAAGCTGAGGTAGCTTGATCTAAACACAGAAGTAGTAAGAAGGGCATACCGACTGCCAAAAATGATTAATGGCTTTGACCTTTTGACCTTTCCCCCTCCCCCGCCCCTCCCCCCTGGGGCCCACCCACGTAGAGCATGACCACGTGTTTGTCCCCGCGCTGAACTAGTGAACTCTACTGACCTTGTTTGATGGATTGACCAGGTGCGACGTCAACGGATGACAGGTTTATGGGCTGTTGAGAGGATTTATGAAGGGGTATACCGGGTGTTGCGTCAACGGATGACGGGTTTACGGTTGTAGCGAAAATTTACAACATGCATACCCCGATGTTGAACGGTTTAATGACGGGTTTACGGTTGTACCGACAAATTTATGAGCTCCTTACCCCGGTGTTGAACCGTCCAATGACGGGTTTACGGTTGTTGTGCCAAATTTACAATGGGAAGTTACCCGGTATCGCGTCAAGCTATATCCCCCAGGGATGGTGATATATGTTGTTTGCGCCGGGTAGTCCGGTGTTGCGCCATCAGGGTAGAGAACTATATCCTGTTTGCGTGTCCATCCGTTGTTGGGTGAGGAATGAAGCTCTGAAGAATGTTTTACGGTCTAGTCCTACATCAGTTGTAGGGAGGGGCGTTTATGTATGCTTATTACAAAAAGATGAGTATAAACAATTAACAAGTGCAAATAATACTAAACATAAAATCATAATCATAATATAAATAAAAAAAAGTAAAAACCTTAACCTTTTTACAGTCTATGGGGGTAAGTGTCTCCGTCTGCGTGCGTGTGTCTGTGGCCCTCTTTGGTCTCATATTCCCTCATCAGTGTGCTTGTGTGCAACAAGAGCACAGAGGCCCATTTGACCTCTTTGACCTCATACTCCCCTCCTCAGCATGCGTGTGTGCAACAAGAGCACATGTTAACAAAACCATTTGAACATCTTATATGTAAAAGTATCCGTACATGTAATGGCTGTATATAAAATGCTTTTCAGCAATATAATAATAGGAAATCTGTTTAAGAGTAAAATCTGCTCTATTTGAGAGGGGCTAGTCTGTGTCTCACAACCATTTTCGCAGTGGATTCGAATTAGTTCTTACTTCGCCCTACGGTATACCACTGTTTTAAGAAATCTGTGGATCGGATTACTGTGTGAAAGAGAGGGTTTGCAAACATTTTAAATGTAATACATTTATTTTACTAGTTATTTTTAATAAACGAAATGCAACTTATGCCTCCTGGCTTAAGCTTACATTTTAGCTGAACCATAATTTATTTCACATCAAACACAAAGTCTTTTATTTTATCCATAACCTTAAACCATAAAGTCTTTCTGTAATGTTTTAAAAATATAAATGATGACACTTGGGCCCAACAGTGTAGCTTATTCATGTATACATTCAGTCCTCCAAGTCGTATTCTTTTCTATAAAAAAGAAATGAATATAAACGATGTGATCACACATGATATAAAACAAAGCAAAACATTTACACTAGATTTTAGGTAACGGTAAGTATTGTAATGGGGAGCCAGCAATGTCAAAATAAGTAAAGGGGAAAAATGTATTTAAACAGACCAAACCATATGGATTATGGGGGACCTGGACATGCCTGGGCATGTCAGTTTGATACTTTGAAACCCCTTAACCTACCCAATCACAGTAAACTTTCTCTATTTCTATATTTTTTAATAAACATTATTTACTATATTTTTATAAAGTTTTTGTACTCTACAAAGTGAACACCTACCCGTCACACAAAAAGTTCGACCTACTTCCATTTGTAGTAAAATATTTTAAGTCATTTAAATTATTATAGTAGGACTCAAGACATTTCATCATAAATCACATTTATGTTGTTATATCAATGTAATATCCAAATTATTAGAAAAATGTGTGATCTGATAAGTCCTTTAAACATTTCAACCTAAAAAGTGACTCAAGTACAAACACTCACACAAACAAACATGAAAAATAAAACACAAAACACAAACAAACATGCAAACTAAAAACTAAAAAGCAAACACGACGCAAACTCAAACACAAACAAACATGCAAACTAAAAACTAAAAAGCAAACACGACACAAACACAAAACACAAACAAACATGCAAACTAAAAACTAAAAAGCAAACACAACACAAACTCAAACACAAAACACAAACAAACATGCAAACTAAAAAGCAAACACATGATGCAAACTCAAACACAAAACACAGTCATGCAGACTAAAACACAAACATACATGCAAAATAAAACACAAAAAGCAAACACATGATGCAAACTCAAACACAAAACATAAGCAAAAGACGAATTAAAAACATGTAAAACAATATTGTCACTAAAATTTTAAACAAGTATTTTTGTTTTCTCAAAACACATACGTATACGATCACGCTGCTCACGTATTATTGTAGCAAAACATCAGCAGCATTCCCAAACCCCCTCAGACCTCAGAGGGTTAAAATAGATGGTAATGCAAATATAATTATACATGACATCAAAGTATCAAACATGTTACTAAATCATTCATTGTACATTGTACTTAAACATGTATTCAACATTTAAGTTTATTGAACCCATAACCCACTTATTTTAAAGATGATATTAAACATTTCCATGTTTATAAAAATAAACATTTACAATACTTTTAGACGGTCATGTATATAAAACATAGTAACAAACATGTCACTTCAGCAAAACAAATCATTATACAACGTTCATTTTATATTTTTAAGTTTATTGAAGTTATAAAACATAGTAACAAACATGTTACTACATCGAAACAAATCATTCGTCGCTCATCTTAAACATGTATTCAACATTTAAGTTTATTGAACACATAATTCGCTTATTTTAAAGATGATACTTAACATTTCCATGTTTATAAAAATAAACCTTTACAATACTTTTAGGCGATCATAAATACAAAACATAGTAACAAACGTTACTAGAGCAAAACAAATCATTATACAACGTTCATTTTATATTTTTAAGTTTATTGAAGTGATAAAACATAGTAACAAACATGTTACTACAGCTAAACAAATCATTCATCATACATCTTAAACATGTATCCAACATTTATTGAGGTTTTGATCTTATAAAACACATCATGTACTTATTTTAAAGACGATACTAAACATCTCCATGTTTATAAAAATAAACCTTTACAATACTTTAAGGTGATCATACATTTAAAACATAGTAACAAACATGTTACTACATCAATGTTCATTTTTATTTTTAAGTTTATTGAAGTGATAAAACATAGTAACAAACATGTTACTACAGCAAAACAAATCATTCATCGTACATCTTAAACATGTATCCAACATTTATTGAGGTTTTGAACTTATAAAACACATCATGCACTTATTTTAAAGATGATAATACACATCTCCGTGTCTTTTATAAGAAGAAACCAAATGCATCTTCTTCGAATACTCGCTGACTTTACGCGTAAATCACACAACACATGTGAGGAGTGTCTTCTAGGGCTCTCCTGGGAATATACAGTTGTTCTGAAAAAGCTAAATGAAAAACATTCGGACGCATACGAGACTCCCAATGTAAGGAGAAATCTCCACAGCCCATCTCATGGATGCTTGCAACTAATCGCGAAACACACAACATTATTTTACACTCACTGTTTTAATTTGTTTATTCAATTATTTAACACACATACTTACATTCAAATTTTACGCCTAATATACTGGTACTTTTACTTTTATCAGTCTGATAAATGTGTGGACAATACTGTACATGATAAAATGGCAATCATGCTACCGAGTAAATTAGACACAATGTTTTAAATGCTACTAAGCCAGATTATTCCTACTTCTTAACATTTAAAATTTTACTCTGAGGTTCCAACGCAGGGGAACCGGGTGAGATATGTTAATCCTATAACATATTTTATATATATATATATATATATATATATATATATATATATAGCTTTTTCTAATTGTATCAGCTGAGCTTGTTTCAACTGTTTATAGTCAATTTAGAGTAGAGTAATAGAGTCAACCTATTGCTATTCCCCACATACAAACCATAAGCAACAACCTAAATTCAATAAAACCAGTTACACATCATGTAAGAAAGGCCTCATAACGCATACAGTCAAGCAGTATCCGCAACTTCTCTTGATTTGGTGTCATCGCTCTTACATTTGCAACTGATTCAGTGGGTAGGTCAAGATCATCAATAATGTTCTTCACTTTTGAACTAGCTTACTGTTTTTTCCTTTTAGGAAGATCTGATAACCTGAGAATACGAAAAGAAAAAGGATATTGGAAAAAAATAAAATATAGAATAGAAAGAAAAAAAATTACTTCAACCTTGTACTGACCTCTGTTCACAGTCTTTATCAGGTTTCTGATCTGAAACATTAGGGAAACAAAGACTGTTAAGGACAATCCATGCGCTACAACATGCTATCTTATACAGTGTACAGTTTGCCTTCAGCGGTTATGTGGATGTGTCCAAAATATGAGGCCATCATAAAAATACAACCCCATAAATAAATAAAACAGCTTATATAAAATATACTTTGGGCCTTTACTTTAGACTCCAGATGTACACGATCAACATTATCTAACGGTTAAGCAACTCCATCTAATTACCATTTTTAATAGTTTCATATACCAACATTTATTTGCTTGTTTGTTTGTTTGTTGTAGACAATGTACATGTATTACACTTACAATATACCATCACATTTGATTTGCCAGACGTTGCAGAAGTCATAGTCATTGTAACGGAGCCTAGACTTGATCCAGTTATGACAGGGGCATATATAATACCGCCATTAGACGTGGAGCTCTTGCCTTTTTACAGAAAATGGGTCAATTAATATATTAGTTAATTGTACATCTGATAATGATTCTCCATTATTAATATATAAATCACACTAACGTTTTACATGGATGCACGATGGTCCTTGTCTTGAAGTCTCTGTTGAATTAAAAAAAAAAAAAAAAGTGTTATTTTGAATGGCAAAAATCAGGCTATGGACTGTATTGCAATCCACCTACTTTACTGAGATATGTATTTAAAAGTAGTCCTATTCATAGCACAGGTCTTTACTATGCAAGGCAGTTCGGTTACCTGTCACTAAAGTTGAACTAGGGCCTATCTAAAGACACTTGTGGGCACCCAGCTAAAACTCAGGACTAAAAATCCATCCTTCTTCTTTAGATCATATTATATCTGTTACAAATCACTGTTAATGTACACAGATTTCACACTAGGCTGTATGACGTTTGTATGTTTTAGCCTAAATGAAATGTTTCATATATACCCCTAGGTTCACTTTATAAACGGACTTTAATTTTTATGAAGGTATGCAGTAGGCATTATGCACCCATTACGGTCCAAAAACGCACTTTTGCAAACCAACTTGACTGTAGTGTCCGCTGTTTTGATCCATTTTTGGTCGGGAGAAAATTCATTTACATCATCTTCTTTCAGCAAATCTAGAAATTTTCGACACATAGAATAAAAAAGAAAAAAAGAAAAAGAAGTGCTATAACCTTGTATCGGCATCGGTTTAGAGTCTCTATCAGGCTTCTGATCTGAAACATTAGGGAAACAAAGATTATTACTAAGGACACTCAATACATGCACTACAACAATCTCATCTCTACATGCAGTCATCATCATACCCAGAATCTCCCTAGTGGTCACGCTGATTGTCTCTTTGCTGTTAACACAGACGTCTGTCACATCAGGCCGTGTTTCCTTTTTCAGGCTTCTTACAATCTTCATTTCGTTCTTAAGGTTTGTTTTACGCTTAGTATCCCCCGTACAATCATGATTCGGATCGCGCTCATCGACGATGACCTTGTTCATCGGTTTGATCATTTGTCCTTTGTAATACGGTTTAAACATAGAGTCTATGACGACTTTTACACCGCACATTTTTTCTGTGGCACAGCTGCACTCCGATTGATCATCCGCAGCAGCGCCAGACCTACAGTTGTGCTCCATCAGGTTCGGCGTAGTTTCAGACATTCTTTTCAGAATTCAGTTTTCTCCAAGACGTAGCCGTTTCCTAGAATTTCGGATTTGACCGTTTACTCCGCGAACCCCCAAAGTGTTATAAGCGGAAAAATTGCAGCAGAGCCGTGGTTCAGTAAAACAGGGTTGTTGTTGTTGTTTTTGATCAACAAGACGTTGCAGTAGGTTTCGGCTTCCAAACCTGGTTATGTTCACAGTGTCGGGTGAACTCAGTTACTGCAGAGTTGATGAGGACAGCAGTTGCTGGTTTTACAGATAGGGTCCACCCACACCCTTGTTGTAAGGTCTAAGAGGGTTGTGGCTGGAAGGCTTGAAAATCAGTCAAGCACACAAGATAAGTTTCGTTCAAGATAGTTATAATATTTTGATTAAAGATTATAGACTCAAAAAATAAGAGCCACGAACCAAGTGGTAACTATTATACCAAAGATAATGATAGGTTGTTAAAGATTTTAGTGCCAATTCCATAATAAAATGTTTCAAATAAATTTAAAAATGTGATAAATAATACATGCAACACTAGACATCAAATGTTTAAAAGGTGTAAACATATGATAAAATTTGAATAAAAAGAGGCAAAGGGGAAATTGAATCCAATAAATGTTTATTAAAACAATTAAACATATAGCAAGAAACAGAGGAAAAGACTCAACGCTTTACAATTTTGTTGTGCTGCTATACATCCAATACATATTGATGCATACCCACAATAAAACACTGACTGCGAAATTGGTCTAACTTGACTGAAACAGCTTGTCAATGGTTGAGAAAACAGTTTTTAACACAGGTTCGTCGCTCGCGTCTAAATATAGATTTGTTGTGCAGCATCCGAAAGGGTTGTCCTCAGGAATAGGCCAGGCGTCATCACGCTCATACTCAGAGTCATCATCAGAGTCCTCCTCAGAGTCCTCCTCAGAGTCATCATCAGACTCATCCTCGGAGTCCTCCTCGGAGTCAGACTCGCTGCTTTGAGACAAAACTTTTCTTTTATATTCCTCCAGATGTTTCTTTACCCTTATGAGATGATTTTGATCGTGATGCAATTTTCTTTCAGATTCCTCCCGCTGTTTGTTTACCCTTATGAGATGATTTTGATCATGATGCGTTTTGTTCCAACAGGCAGATAGGCGAACGTATTCTGGTCTCGTTGAGGCAAGGTATCTCATACCCGCCGTGACAGCATCCCACTGATAAACGTACCTGATTTTTCCACCAAAATTAATTTTTGTCCAAATTTGATTGTAGAAGTACGTCCAGTCTACGGCCGTCAAAAGCAGATAGCTACATTCAGGTATACGTAGATCTTCATAATCCAAAACGTAGAGTTTCACAGTCTGCAATGTCTTGTCAAACACAAATCTCCCCGTACGATCCTCAGACACTGTGAATTCTTGTTTCGCAAAATCTTCATCTTCATCGAGAATCTTTATCAGACCGTGACTTTCCTGGTGCATTTCCATTTCAACAAAATTTCTTGCCGATGTGACTGAAATTAATCTTGTTTCAGGGGTGTTTGGAGGCCTTTGTACCAATGCACAAACCGCGTCAAACTGAGTGTCTCTAAACTCTGAATGTAGGTTGGGGGTGCGTCAAACAACCAAGAATGTGACAATATTTACATAAAAACACACCTCCCCAATGTCCAGACCAATGGGGTATGACTGTTTTATTTACCACCTAGCCAACGGAAAAATACGTCCCAATATCTACACAAATATAACTCACTAGACCCTCACTAGCTCTATATCTTTGCCATTGTTTTTGGCTAGTTTTTAGACGAAGACTCTGGTCAAACATGCTGCGAGTGTTCGCAGGAAAACAAGAACAAGTACAGAATACGAGAATTAAATGAAATTTACTTTAGAAAAATACTTTAGAGCTTACCCCAGTCTGTATAAAAAGAGACACAAGGTCTCAATATTACCGTTCCTCTGCTACATG